>NC_062572.1:18937211-19285544 GCF_022837055.1 Prionailurus viverrinus | reverse complement strand
ACCAAGCGGTGTAGAGGCGGCAGGGAGTGCGGAGGGCCGTGGCAGCCTTCACCCCGCACGCGGTCGCTATGTGAATGGCGCCCCCTGGAGTTGTGCCAGGCGAAGGCCCTGTGGAGGGCAGAGGAGTGGGTGTGTGGGGACACGCAGCTACACTGAGCTGTCCTTGCCGATCCAATGGGGCAGTGAGAGGTGGAGTAAAGACTTTCCCAGTAACATTCTCAGGGGGAAGGGCAGAACAGAGATGCCATGGCAGTCCCCCAGCGGCCTTTACAGCTGGCAGGGGCCTCATCTTCCAGTTGGGTTGTAAGGCTGAGCCAGGAGAAGGCCCTGGGTCAAGGCAGTGGGAGTGTCGAGGCTAGACAGAAGCAGGGTAGGTTCAGGATCCCCTCTCAGACTCTGAATTCCAAGAAGGGCAGTAGCATGCCTCCCTCTCAGCACAGGGCAACCTGGAAGGGGGACTGTGCTCATCCTACAGATGAGGAATGGGAGCAGAGGGAAGAGCCTCACCCAAGAACATACCACATGCCCCCAGGGCCCACAGCTCCAGTGTGCACACAGCACTGTGGGGCATGCTGCTCCAGGGCTGTCCACCAGCTACCAGCTGCTTCTCCCGTCCCAGGTGAGGAGAGGTCAAGCAAAGGAGGGGATAGTGGATGACGAGATGCTGCGTCAAGCCCTGGCCTGCCACCAGCACTCCCCCCCACCCAGCTCCTCTCTCACCACCTCAGCCCCACGAGCTCCTCACTTCCTCCTCCCTCCCCCCACACCCAGAAGCTTCAGATCCACCTGGCCCCCATCCTGGTGACACTTGTCCCGGTGCCATCTCCCTGAGCCGGCTTGTTTCCACCCATCCTACATTCAGGCTAGCTCCTGAGCGCTAGTGTTCTCTGTCCTGCTACGTGACCCTGCCAGGTATCTGTAGTCCCTACAGGCTCGGAGCCAACCTTACCCCTTCAGCCAAGGGGATGTTGCACTCTGCCCTCCGTCCCTCCCTCCTGGGGATGGGGGACACAGAGGCAGTGTCTGGCACCCCCTGGGGGACTAATACTCCCTGCCAGGCCCTGGGAGAACCAGGTTTCTGTTCTCGGGGTCACTCGCCTGCAAGGAGACAAGCAGCACAAGCCACCCCAAGGCTATGTGAGGACGGGGGTCTCCTGACCGAATGCTCACCACAGGTCGAGCCTCAGACAAGGAGTTCTAAACCCACATGCCACTGGAATCACAATAGCCCTTCACCATCTACATGCATATCATCATTTGACACTCACATGTGGGGACAGGTTCAGAGAGGTTGGGCACTGGTTCAGAGTCATAAAGCAGTAAGGTCAGTACGGCCAGGACCTGCTCCCTTGGCCTGGCTGGCTCTGGAGCTGGTTGACTCCTCCTGGCTGTACAGAAGCCTGGAGCAGACAAGTGACACTTGTGCCTTGCACAGCTCATGACCTCACTTCATACTTTATCCACTTCCTGTTAAGATCGAGTCAGACCAAAGGAGGCTGAGAACATGGGTTCATCACACCTAGGCCAGGAAGAAACTGTGTTGAGTACGTAGTTCTCTGGAAACCGGCCCTTGTGGTGCTCTCAGGAGCACACTGAGGCCCGGGGTGGGTGAGGGGTTGTATACCAGGCCCCTTGCCAAGTCTCTGGAGAGAGACTAGGGCAGCCTGGAAGGGGGACTGTGCTCATTCTACAGATGAGGAATGGGCTCAGAGGGGAGAGCCTTGGGGCAATGTGTGCTCCCCGTGATCTCCAGCTTCCTCGGCCCTGCCCTGGGCACTCCACAGTACCCAGCATCCCAAGCCCTGGATTGTGCAAGCCCTCTCCAGAGCCCCATGAGATGGGCATTGCCATCTGTAGCTGACAGGCCATGGCACTGAGGCCTAGAACAGGAAAGTGGGGGTCGCCCTCCCTGACCCCCCAGGAGGAAGTACCCCCAGGAGGAAGCACTCCTGGGTACATCAGAAGCTCTGTGGGGTTCCATGTGAGAATACTGTTAAAGCGACCCTAGCGAGCCTACACCAGATCCTCAAGAATTCTTTGCACCCAAAAGAGCCTTGTGCCCCTTCTGGGACTTATCAGTACCCTATGCAGGAGAGCGCCATGAGTCCTAATTGCTCACAAGGCACCTGGACATGCAGCACACAGGCCTCTGACTGCTGTCCGGGCGAGATGGCAGCTCATCCACCTCAGGGCCACCCCTGAAAGCTCACCAGAGAACCAAGCGGTGAGCACTCTGTCAGCCTTGGGGGCCCAGGAGGCCATGCTCACCCACAGTATGGCAGGAGCCCCCAGGGAGCAGGGAGAGGCTGGTCTAACCTGTGGGCTGGCTGCTCTGGTCAATCCTGGGGATTGGAGTGCCCCTGTCACCTGCCTGGGTGTTGAAGGGCATGCCCCAGCCTGTCCCTGGAGAAGGACTGATGTTAGAAGTGGACACACTGGCCCCGGGCTGCACATGGGCCCAAGCGTCCTCAGCCTCAGGGCAGGAGGAGCCCCATACCATCAGGGTGCCTCGTTGCCTTTCCAAGGGATGTCTGACCTTAAATCTCCAGAGCAAATTTTGACAATTGATCATAAGAAACTAAAAGTCCTGGGGATGTTGCCTGGTCACCACAGGGGCTTTCCCAGGCAGACCCTGGCTTTCCCCACTCCAGCTCCAGGATCGGTGGGCCACTGTGCAGAGGATGATGGTGGCGAGGGCCACAGGTAGGTGGCCCTGAGAGCTACCTCCCCACCACCAGCCCAAGGCCCCCGGTTTTAAGGGCCAAGTCTGGGAAGTGTGGACCCTTCATGTCCTTGGCTGCTGCCCACCCAGCAGCCCCTGGCAGCTAATGGTGAAGCAGGTGGGCCAGGGCTCCATCCTTTTTCATGTTGAGAAGTTGGGCGGGGGGAGGTGGGGGGTGGGGGCCAGTGATTCTCTTTGCAACCCCAATCCGGCCCTACCTCCCCACCCTTTGCTGGCTGGCCACATTTATTCTCTACACCACAGCCATTTCTAAAATGCAAACTGCCTGCTGCCCTTAGGTTAAAGGCCTGGCCTCCCCCGAAGCCCAGGGATGGTGACCAAAGCCAGAAGGAACTAGAGAAAGTGAAACTGAATAATTGTGGCCTTGTCTGTGTGCGTAGCCCCTGTCAGGAGCACGTGAGGTGAGGAGGAGGAGGGTGAGGAGGGTCAGAGGGCAAAGTCCGAACTGTCTCAGGGTGCCAGCATTGTGTGAGGAACAACAGAGGATGAACACTGGCCCACAGGGCAGACATTGTCATCCTGCGTTACCAAGTAGGAAGGAAGACATGCCGGGTACCTGGGCGTGGAACCCAGGCCAATGGGTGAATGTGTGTATGTCCATAAGCCTCTGTGTCAGCATGTCCTCGCCCTGGGGCAGACCAGCAGCAAAGGCAGACAGGACACTGTTCACCCTCTCCTGGACACTTTCCTGTCACCGCAGCAGTGCCGCCCCCTTAAGCAGTAACCACAGCCTTCCTTGGAAATAGGTGCTTGGCCTTTGGGTCACGAGGCCGGTGAGTGTGAGCACTCCCACAAATCCCACTACTAGCAGAGGTGGGTTCCGGGGCCAGTGAAGCCACGGCCTAGATCCCAGAGCTGGGCTGCTGCCCAAAGTGCTGCCGGTTGAGCTGCCCAGAGGGAACAGGTGGCCCTAGTGGCCCCTGCAGCCATCCCTTCTCAAGACTGGAGCCAACATGGACCCGTAGGTCACTCCTGGTTCCTTTCTGCTGGCTGTTACCTCAGTCCCCACTTGACCTAACCCCATCTTCCTCCTTGGCTGAGTCTAATGCTGCCTTTAGGTGGCAAGAATTCTCAGAGTTAACAGTCCCAGTCCTCAGCCTTGGAGTTTTGAGCTGCTAACTGGTTTGGAGGTACAAGTCTTACTACTGCTCAGCTGCCTCCCTGCTGTGGGACACCGGCTCTGCGTGAGGTGTGCCTGGGCGGCCGCTCTGCCAAGAGCATGCCAGCCCAAGACACTGGACCTTCCGGTCTCATGCTGGCCAGCTTCTTCTCCCCTCCTAGACAGCTAAGACAGCGAAATATGCTTCTCCTCCCCAGGTATACAGACCTCCAGCTACAACCCCACTTCATTCTCTCTCATATGCTAGAGCTTCTGGTACCCAGAAATTCTTTAGACTGTGCTTTATGGCTACAAGGTATCTTTGACATCATTGAACCCAGCTGTTTTGCCTGTTTGACCACGAGTGAGGACACAGTGGTGGGGAACAGGGAAGGGACACGCCCAGGGAAACACAGCCCGGCTGCTCTGGGCAGCACTTGACGCAAGCATCCCTGTCCCTCGGGCTGTCTGCCTCGACAGACAGCCGTGCCCGTGCCACAAGCACCAGCACGTGGGCCTCTGGCATGTATACATTCCTGCCAGTGCCTTACTAAGAGGGAAACGGCCGCCTTGGGAGGGCCATGTCCACATCCCAGTCATCGCGAGGCCGCCATGGACGCCAGGGCTCTCACGGGCAGGCACTGCTGCAGCCGCAGTCTACATCAGCTCAGCTTACCTGGCACTTCCAGCCTGGGGATCAGGAGCAGAGCTGGCCACAGAGGGAGAGAACTGAGGACGAGGCCAAGGGACAGGGCAGCTTCCTGGGGAAGACACGCCAGCATCTGGGCCAGGTGCTGTTAGGGATCTCCCCGGATGGGAACATAGGAGAGATGGAGAGACAGGTTGGGGGGGGGGGGGGTGCTGGGACATCAGGGACAGCCAATAGGACCACGTGGAGGGGCCTCTATGGAGAGAGAGGGGGGAGAGAGGCAGGGCAGAGAAGGAGGCCAGCAGGCTATGAGGCCTCTCGGGGTAAGCTGGGTCTTGGGTGTGATTGATGGGGACCATGAGAGCCTCCTTGGAGCGAGATGGCGCTTACATTGGGCTCCTCTGAGTCCACCCCCACGTCAGGGCTGGGAATGAGAGCTGTGTCCAGGTTTCTAGAATCGCCCACTCTTTGGAGGACTGCTGAGCTGCTTCCGCTTCATCTCAGGAGGGAAGCCTGCATCCTAGAAAAGCCATGTCTGACATGCACACTGAGAAAACTAGGACAGTCTTATCTGTCGTTTGACCCCAGGTTCCTAATAAATGGCCTTTGTGGGCTTGGCAGTGGGGAAGGGAGGCAGCTCTGGCTCTTCTGGCTGGTCTGCTAAGTGAGGGGGCAGTATTAGGAACCTCAGTAGAGTGAGGTTCAAGCCATGAGTGGCTGTAGTGGCCTGGCGCCTGTCAGGTGTCTTCCCTGGGTAGCCCGACACAGGATCCTCATGCAGGGAGAGGCCCAGCTGAATGGGCACCAACCACAAGACAGAGGTGAGGTCCTAGGCACAGCTGGCACACCTCTGTGCACATTTGTGTTCCCAACCAAGCCCACCACTTTCTCCTGGTCAACGATGGCCACAAGCAGAAGCCCTTCACATCTTGTGTATAATAACTCAGAAGGTGAACCAACTCGTCCAGACTCACCCTGCAGAGCAGAGCTCAGTCTTCAGCCTACAGAGGTACTCCCAAAGCAGAACACATTTGAGATGTGACCAGAAGATGGGACCCAAGCGCAGCACCCCTCCCGTCCCCTCTCTAGAGCGATGTGCAAACTGTTATCGCAGGATGCTCCTGCTGGCCCATGGCAGAGGGTCTACGCTCAAACACAGCACTCTTCTATGAGCCGAGCCACACCAGGCTGCAGAGGACATGTGTCTAATTCCTCTGTGGCCAGGACCTACCCTCCTCCAGACTCCCCTCTGACACTCCACAGGGCTCTTTCTAGCCCTACTCCAACATTCTCTCTAACCTCTCTAGCCCCCAGACCCTTCTCCAGGCCTTTCCTCTACACTGCATAGCCCACTGCTCTGAGAGCTGCCCGCTTGACCACAGCACTGCTACCAGTACACCCATGGTGGGCACCCCACTACCACAGGACAGAGCCAGCCTGCTGACCATAGATACACATGGCCTTGAGGACAGGCCCAGTCACCCTCTCTACCCCTGTCTGCCTTGAGCCCCGTCAGGACCCTCACACCTCACACGCCTCCCTTAGTTCTCTCTCCTGAAATGCCTTCTCCCTGGTCTGACAATCTGAGCAACTTCCAGGTCAGTCCAGGCCTCCAAGAGCATTCCTGATTCCCTGTCCCCCTTCCACTCGCTGAGAGGCTGGTAGATACCCCTCTCCTGCACCCACGGCTGAGATTCACAAAATAGTATACTCTGGGTGCCTGGGCTAAGCGCTGGGGATGAAGCTGAAGGCAGTGGGCTCCTGTGCCCCGCTCGGCTATCTCCTGTCTCTCAGGAGAGGGGGCCTCACCTCCCACCCTTGGGGCCAGCCTTCCATTTCAAAGGCCTCCACAGCACCACCTCATTGGGTTTCCCACACCCCTGCAGCAGGGCCAGGTTCATTCCCCACCTGTGAGGAGCCTGGGCCTGAGCCTCAGCCAAAGCAAGGCGTGGAGCCCAAGGCTAGCCCCCTTCCTCTAAGTAGATCCAGGTGGGTAGGGAATAAAGCCCAGCGCTGGCCTGATGGGGCGGAGGCGGCCAGGTCCCGACAGATGCTTCTGCTGCCTGGGGTTCCGTGGCCAGTGCTGAGTGGGCCTCCCCTGCAGCCCAGAACTGGCCCTTACTTGTACTTGTCCTATGTGGGGAGCTGGAGGAGCGGGCTGTGGCTGGACAGAATCTGTTGAGTCTGTGCTGTCGCTGGGCACACAGTGATGGGCTGGAGTTCATGGGGAAGTTCCACCTGCTCTGACATACCCTAATTTTAGACTTCTTGTACATACTCAGAGACCAGCATTTAAAAATCTGCCTTTAATCAACCAAATTCCTATAGTTCCTTCAAGAGGCCTTCCCAATTGGTTCTGATGCATCTCACCTTCTCCTCCACTGACCCTAGTGAACCCCGTCACCCATGTGCCTTATGTCATCAGGGTCCCTTCCCCCACCTCCCTCCTTCTCCTGCAGGGACCCTTCTGGACCCTCTCTGGGTACAACTGCCCCAGGGTACATGGCAGGCAGTACCATTATAACCTCATGAGGCAGGTCTGGTCAGCCCCACTGTGCAGATGAAGAAACTGAGCCTTACCAAATCTGACTGGCTTGCCAAGGGCCACCCAGCTGTATGGGTGGAGCCAGGTTGGGAGCAGAGCCAGGGCCTGCCCTTGTGAGGGAGTCCTTGCTCCGCCCCCAGGGGTACTGGTGGCCACAGCCTGTCACCATGGAAACCAGGCAGGGACTCCTGGAGCTGGAGCTCTGGTTTGGATTTTAAACCCAATTCCGCTCTCTCAGAAGCAACTTGGTCAAACTTTCCAAAGAGGAACAGTGGAAAAGAAGGTGGGGGGGAGGAGGAGGAGGAGGAGGAGGAGGTGAAGGAGGAGGAGGAGGCGGTGGCAAATTTCCAAACTGAAGCCACCCCAGAAAGTAGGCCTGGCCACTGAGTTCGGGACACCTTGTCTGGGTTGGCAGAATGGTGGCAGGGCAGAGACCCCGCAGCCTCTCCTCTCCTGGGCTCCTGCCCCTCCTTCTTGGGAGCCTGGATAGGGCGGGGGGGGGGGGGGTGGCGGCCAAAGCAGGTGGCACCCAGCCCTTCCTGTCCGCTAGAGAGGCTGTCCTTTCATGTTTCCCAGCGGGGCATGTGTGAGAGGGTTCTTTTGGAAAACAGGCTGGAAAACCACTGACCTCATCCACTGGCCCACCTTTGGAGATGGTGAAACTGAGGTCAGCAGGGGCCAGGACCAGGAAGTCAACAGCAAAACTATACTCTGAGGTCAGGGCACCATCCATCTCGTCCAGAATGGGGTACACAGGGCAGATGTGTGGATCAGGCCCAACTTGGACCAGGCATGTGGTACCCCCCATCCCAGCCATGCTTGAGCGCCCCCTGCCATCTACAAGCCCCAGCCACACCTGTAGCGGCTCCTGGCTTGAGGCACCCCCATACAAGGCAACCTCGCCATCATGCACAGAAGATGGCTAGGAATGTGACCTTCAACTCTGGGGCTCAAGAGCAGCCCGGGCCCCCAGAGAGCTTCAAGCAGCCCCGTGCTCACAAGAATCCATCATGAGCAAAACCTGGCAGCCTTATCATCAGATATGCTCTTGTGTGGAAACATCTCTGGGCCATGGGAGGTACTGTTTGAGCCCCTCACAGGGGTTCCTATGGCCTATGGCCAATGCCCATTGCCTCAGGAAATCCATCCCCCTGGCTTCCACTCGAGCTTGGGCTGCCTCAGATGGCCAAAGGCTGTGGGCAGCTCACCCCCGGACCCCCAAGTTCCCTCAAGGGAACCGATGACCTGCCTGAAGGGACACCCAGGAAGCCCTGGCGAGGAAGGGGAGGCAAACGGGCAGGGAGTAGATGCTAAAGGGCTGCTAAATGGGCACAGCTCTGGGGAGGGCAGGCAAAGGCAAGCACATACATCCTGCCCTTTCTTCTGTCCCCACCCCTGTTGCAAGACCCCTTTGAGACCCTCAACTGCTCTCCGCCCCTGCCACCTCCCACATCTGGAATCCTCCCTGGTTGGATGATGCTACTACTTCCTGTTTTTATCATCTAGGTGGGTTTTTTTTTTTGGAAACAGAATAGGAATGTTCAATGGTGACAACAGCCCAGCAGTCACCAGTTGCGGCGAGGGCCAGGCAGAGCAGCCACACGCTCTGGTAGAGGTTAGGCCCAGAAAAGGCCACATCCAGGCTGCACAGGGCTACTCCTTGGGGCTCAGATATGTGGCCTGTGACCACCTCAACACAGGGGTGGCACCACAACACTCTTGAGTGTTAAGTGCTGGACACTCCCACCTCCCATCTCACAGACGAGGAGATGGGAGTCTGAGCGGTCATGTCCCACCCTGGTACTTCCACGCCCTGGCTCCGTCAGCGGGTAGGCTGGGTCCAGGGGGACAGCACCGTGGCAGGGAGCTAAGCCCTGGACTCATTCCCTACGCCACCACTCCCCGGCTCAGTGGCCCGGGGCTTGCCAGCTCTGATTCCTCATCTGCAAACAGGGTAACACAGCACCCCTCCTTCCTGCAAGGTCTGGGATGGGGCCAGCTGCTTGGAGCCTAGCGAGCAGGATGAAATCCAGGGCGGAGGTGGGCAGTCATGTCTGCAGGCCCCCTCCTGTCTGCCCTGGGCCCCACGACCAACAGCACAGGCTCTGTTTGGGCTCTGACCTCAAACCTTGCCAGGCCAGGTGCAGGCTGGGTGTGGGTGGGTGTGGGTAGGGGCAGGGAGAGGTCTGAGCTCTCTGAAGCTAGGCTCCATGGGATGGGAATCCCAGGCTGAGGGATGCTGGGCCTGCTGTCACTGTTCTCAGCCTCAGCTTGCTCATGAGATGGGGATCATGGGGTTGCAGTGAAGAGTAATGAAGGAGGTGCCTTCCACCCCCGAGATTCTCTGCACCCATGGAAGCAAGCCCTGTGGCCTCCCTCCCCTCCCTAGCGGGGGCCCACTCACTGACATTTTTTCCCATCTCAGCTTAGGAGCCAGGTCATACCCACCAACTCGCCCCCACATCCTGAGGATGGGGCCTAGGGAGGGCCTGCCAGGGAGCCTCCTCATCTTCCTGGCCCTGAGATGGAGTGCCTACAGCCTCAACAGTCATAGCCCTCCCTCAGGCTCTCCCCTCGCTCCCGGCCAGCCTCAGGTCCTTGGTCTGAGTGGGCCACCTGCCCTGCTCTGCTCTCCAAAGCCTTGCCAAGGCCTCCTCCTAGAAGTGCACCTCTTCCTGCTGCCCTCAGCACAAGGGTGCTGCCCCTCCAGATGGCACTCCTGGGCCTGGGGCAGTGTCCTAAAGGGATAAAGCTAAAAGCTCGCTGCCCAAACTGAGACAGTTACATGCAGTGCCTCAGAAAGATGCGGCAGGGACACTTATTCAAGAGCAAGCCTCTAAAAAATAACTTGCAGTGGGAAAAGAAGTCCACACTGGAAAATGTTCTTCTCTTCAGGAATGTTAAACAGCAAGCTCCTGAGTGAGCACCCCCAGTGGCTGGGTGGAGGGGGCTGTGGGCTGAGGTCAGTTCTGGACATGTACACAATCACTGCCGGCCCCCTGGGCTGGCCGGAAACTCTGGAGTGGAAGCTGGACCGCAGGATGTGGGTCCCGGGCCTGGACTCCAGTCTGGGATCTGCCATTTGCTGGCTGTGTGGCCCATGGCAAGTCACAGCTGTGCCACCCGCAGGGGTCTCTGCACCCCTGCATGGGACCGGCACGGTGGGCAGTTGCGGGACTATCATGGTGTGTGAGATTGCGAATGCCAAGGGCTTAAACACACCATCTCCCTCTGCCCAAGCGTCCCGGCACTGCCACAGCTATGTATCCATATCTGAAGATGGAAATGGTCTCCAATGGTCAGAAAAGACTGTACTCTGGGGGATGATCATCTAAAGGCTGCTTACACTGGATTACTGGTGGTTTTTAAAAAATTCTAGCTGTGAATGAAGGCAGCTGGGCTGGGGCAGGGATTGATGATTGTGCTGTGGTCCTGTCAGGGTAGAGGCTTGGTTGTCCTGTGGCCTTGTCCCTACTGCCCCACTGCATGCCAGCTCCTTGGGCCGGGATACTTGCAGCTTCTCAGGTGGGAACTAGCCCCTCCCCACCTGCCACTTCTTGGGCTCAGGCTGTCCCCACAGACAGGGAGGCAGGGATGTGGACGGGAAGGCCTCCAGCACCTGCTCCAGGCTGAACCTGAGCCCAGCAAGCCGGAAGCTGTGAAGTTCAACAAGGCTTGCAGAGCTTTGCAGGACATGGGAAGGAAGGAGAACCCAGGGATAAGCTAAGAAGCCACACAAGTTTGCTAACCTTTTTAAGACTCTTAAAAACCGGACCTTTTTTCCCTGGAGAACTTGAAGTGAATCTTTTGTTTACTTTTGCAACTGGCCCATAGATCATCTCAACAATGCTAAAAATAGCACCACTGCAGCCATTTCTACTAGAGCCAAAGAGCTCAGATTTCCTCAATTTAAACTTTTCCCTTCTTTTCTGTTCTCTAACTCTCACCATGATGTGACTAGGTTTCCTTCCACCCCATTGACGGCGTTGCTGCTCGGCTCTGGGGGTCTTCGTGAGGATGAGGGGGAGGCCAGGACACCTACCACAGTCCCCTCCACCGAGGGCAGGGCCAGGAGCAGAGCCTGAGCCCGCTCCTTGCTGGCCTGGTGGGATACCCACAGCCACTGGGGACTTGGTACCATGGGGGGAGAGGAAAGCCACAACAAACTTCAGATAATTTCCTCTGAGAATCAGATGATATGGGTGCATAGGCAGTAGTGAGATGATGAGCAGTGGCCCTTCAGCGGCATCCTGGCGTCCCACGGTCACACATGTAGACCTGGGGCCCACGCACTGGGCAGGAATGTGTGGGACAGTGGACCTGGTGCAGCAGAGCAGAGCTGAGCTCCAGGCCAGGCCCACCCCTGCCTGCGTGCACCCCCATCCTTCCTGTCCCGCATCCCACTGGTCTGTGGGGGCCCTGTGTCTCTCCTCTGCCTATCTCTAGGGCCCATCCACTGGCTGCCATGCCCACTGCCCCAGCTAGGTTCAAAATGCCTGGGTCCCAGCTCAAGTGCAGACTTGCTGGGGAGCCAAGCCTCAGCCACCATAGCATGACTGCTGGCAAGTGCTGCTGCAGAGGCATCCCACTCTCTTTGGTGGCATCCTCTCCCAGTCCCCAGAGCAAGCACATCAGTCGGGGAGTGGCCTATGAATAGAGCCTGAAAACAGGGTCACAAGCTCTGCTGTCCAACAGGGGAAGCCAGGTCAGACTGGTGGACACAGGGTAGGAAAGGCCTTTTGATTTTGACAGCTCATAACACCTGTTGGTGTCAACTTCCCCTTCTGTACAATGGGGATAATAATAGTATCTTAACCACACAGACATGCTGTGGAGAATCAAAGGCAGTACCCCAAATAAAGCCCCCAGCGAGTGCCCATAAACGGGGCCAGTCCTGCCATTGCCAGGGCCTGGCCGGGCACAGATGCTCTGGCCACTGTGGCAACAGTGAAAGCCTCCACTATTACTGTGCTCTCCTCAGGAGCTGCAGCCCCTGGGTGGAGCTAGGCAGGGACTGTCTACCACAGACAGGTGGCCCAACCCAATCATGCCCACACATGCCCACACTGGTATCCACACCAGGCAACAGTGCAGTCCCAGCCCTCTGGGTGGCCCTGGTCTATACCATGGCCCAGCCCTCATCCACCTGTAGTCCCAGCCCCACCTGCTGGGGCAGGGCTAGATGCCCATGTTCCCGTGCCCATTGCTACACCATCCTCTCTACCTAGCCAATGAACCATTTGGGCAACACTGCTGCTTAGGCCAATCCCAGTGTGGGGGCCAACCTTCCCTGGCTTTCCGTTCTTCTTCCCTTATGTGTGACCACCGGCTACCACCCATGGGCTTCAGCACTACATACAGTGAGGCCAACATTCCTCCTCCAACACTAACTGGTCATGGGACCTCAGCCAAGGTACCTTACCTCCTGGCACCTCCATGAAATGGGCCTGCAGACACTGGACCTCACTGACAATGTAACTGGCCCAGGGCCTGGCACACAGCAGGTTTAACAAAGGGGCAACACATTCCTAGAGGTGTGGGCACAGGGACAAGCAGAGGTGGAACCAGAACTTGTCACAACCAGTGCTGAGAGCAGAGAAAGTGACATGCGCGGACTGACTTCAGGAAAGGTGTGGGTCTGTTGCCAACCAGGGGCTTCCTATCCCGACGTTCCCTGGCCCTGACCCGAGAGGGTGGGCGGGACTCTGCACTGGAGCGCCCCACAGGCTGGAACACCCTACGCTAGCGCTCCTGGGGCTTGTTTACTGCTGGGAGGCAGGACAAATGTGCCACTGTCAGGGGTGGTGTAGGGTATAATTAACTGGGTGGAGACCAACACCTCGTCCCTGGGTCGTGCCTTGGTCTTCCCTGATGACTGCCTGTTGCAAAAGGCCCTGAACTTGGGACTGGCATCTGGGGGTGGGTGTCAGTGACTCAGCTCCAGGGGTAGGTGCAAGTGAGGCAAGAGCTGCCCACGAGCCCACCAGGCATGGTGCCTCTTGGGAATTAGGAGGGTGGTAGGAAAGAAGGGCCAACTGTGGCCCTGCAACAGGAAGCAGACGTCTTGGGCACAGACCCCAGGGCGTGGCCAGAGCTCACCCAAGTCAGGATGGTGCCTATCTCCCCCACTCTGGGGCTGCTCAGTTCCCAGTTAATCCTGTCCCAGGGAACCTTCGAGGGTGGGAAGAATTCAGAGTCTCTAAGCACGCCTCGCCTGTTGGGCACTGTGCCAGAGGGATGTGCTGGGATGCTTTTCTAGATGAAGTCCCCGCCTGGGAGTGCCCAATGTGCCGGATTCCAGAGACTGTGCCCTCCTCAGCACCACTGGCCTCTATCTGGACCCCTGGCTCTCTCCCGAGGGCCAGGGCACTGGTGAAGGTGTGGCCTGTACAATAGGCACTTGTCTCAGGCCCGGCCGTGCATTAGGCTCAGAGGCTGGGCTGCCTGCCTGGGAGGTGGGCCTGCTGTGCCTGCCCCTCCCTAATACTAGGTATCCGCTCACTGGGTAGGTAGAGGGGGACTCCCCCAAGTTCATACAGCCAACTGGTGGGGTTAGAGTAGAATGGGTGTGACCTGGATAGATGGAGTGCTGGAGGTTTTAGAGACTTTCTCTCCTTCCCCCCAGGTCTGGTGGGCAGCTCTCCCACCAGTGGGCTGCCTAGCTTATGGGGCCCTCTCATATCGGGGCCCTCAGTGAGTACTCAGGCTCCAGGGCTGGCAACCACACAGCACAAGTGCTTAAAAAACAAAGACAGCTCGTGATGACTATATCTCCCAACACTTGAAGCAACATGGAGTCAGGACAAACAGAACCACAAGGCCCATGTGGTGGCTGCCGGGTAGGAGTGCACGCCAGAGCCAGGGCCAACAGAGGGACTAACCATGGGTACAGGAAGGGGCTCGGCTTTCCCAGTCACCCCATAGATAGGCCAAAATGAAACCAATGGTTTTGAGTGCAAGGAGGCGGCAGGGAGGGGGCTGGTCGGAGGGAACCTGGGCAGTTGCTGCAGAACCATCTGGCTCCTGACGTGTAGAGGCACTGGTTGCCGAGGGCCTGTGACTGGGCCTCCACTCTCAGGCACTTGCCCTGGAGACTTGCACAGGTGAGGAAGGAGACCAGGGAAGGCCATGTTTTTGTACCAGTGGAGAACTGGAAGCTACCGCTCCACTGGGAAGAGGGCAGGTAGGTGGGCAGGAGGACAGACAGGGGAGTACTACGAAGCACTGACCAAGGGAGAGTGAGCAAGACCTGCGTCCACAGGCACCAAAGGCCAAGACAGGCCGCACAGAAAGGGGCCCATGTGGTGGGCAGGGATGGCCATGTCCGCATTTCAGGCTGCCCCACTCGAGCCAGAGCAGGGCCTGGAGCCTCCAGAGGGCCCTGGCCAGGTGACAGATGGGGCTCCCACCACATACTGTCGCCACACCCCTTCTGGTGCCGGCACTGCCCTCCACTAGCACCACTGGGATCCACGATAAGCCCTGAAGCCCCATGCAGGCTGATTCCTGATCCTAAGGGTGAGTTGTGTGATGTGCCAAGGGTGTGCTTGGTGGGGGCTTCCATCCACTTATTGTGACCCCCCTGCCAACAGGCAGCCTTGTGGAGTGGCCAGGGGCCGAGCCCACCCAAGAGTCTAAAGTCTGTGCTCTTCTCAGTGGCCCCAGGGCCTGGGGACCTGCCCTGGGTGCTGCTGGCCACGGACTGCTTGCCTGAGCTGCAGGCAGACCCCCACATAGGGCGAGAGTGGCTATGGGGGCACTGTGGCAGGGCAGCCAAGCCCCAGCAAGCCAGCATCTCACCTCTACTCCCTCAAACTCCGGCCACAGCCGCTGCCCACCCTGCACAGTCTCAGACGCAGGAAGCAATGCTAGTTGGGCCCTTGGTTTCCTTTGCTTCTTTCACAGTGGTTGGAAACTGGGTTGAAACAAGAAAAAACCCTGCCTACTAAAATAAGCAAACATTTTGGGAAAGGAGAGAGAGCCATCTCTGGCTTGGTTACTATGGGAACGTTTCTGAATCAACTACAAGAGGGAGAGAAGTTCACTCTGGACAGAAAAGCCCAGCTCTAGCCTATGTAGGCCCACCTGTCCAGAGGTGCACACACCTGCATAGGAAGCTGTAGAAGCTTCTGGGCACTCAGAGATGAGCCCTCAGCTTCTACAGTGTGCTTTGAGCCTGCTTTCCTGGCCCCCTCTGCCCAGAGAGGTACAGTCCCCTGCCACGCCCCCCCCCCCCCCCCCCCCGCAGCCCTCTCAAGGCTAGCACTGGCTCAGGAAGGCTCATATGTCCCCCAGGCGCAACCTCCACCTCGATGCCTCCTGTCCCAGGCTTCCCTGTCTTCCCAGCCCCTGTTCTGGACAGCTGGCCTGAGGGGCCACCTCTGAATCACACAGCCACATGCCTCCTGCTGGTGCCGCCCGAGGCTGTCAAAGAACAGGCGCCAGGGCCCAGGCCAGGCCCCGCCGGTGCAGGGAGAGCTGCAAGACCTCAACCAACAACGTTCAACAACTCTGGCTCTGTTTTGGCAAAGACCAGACGGTTCCGCCTGGTGGGAGAGGGCTGAGGTAATGAGGCCCTCAGCTGGGGCTCCAGCCCACTCCAGAGCTGGAGCCATGGCCCAGGAGCTCCAACCTGCTCGGCAGACAGCCCGCAAGCAGGGCTTTTCCACGGCAGAGGAAGGGGGTGGGCTGGGAACCGTTCCCTCTCAGTCAAGTTGTGGAGCAGTGGGGCTGGAGATGCGCCAAGCTCATTCCTCTCTCTCACATGCTCATCCAACCACACTGCTGCGCCCTGCTACACGCCACGTCTACACTGCTACAGGGCCCCCGCCAGCAGTGCAGAGGGCCCGATAAGCCCCATGTGCAAGGAGACCCCACGAGAAAAGTCACACTCATCCGCCCTTCAGCACCCATCGCGTTGTCTAGCCCTTCACACACAGTGTTGCCTCAGGCATGGCCCAGCCTTGAGGAGATCCCCCCAGAGGTGCCTCTAACCCCGAACCCCGGGAGGCCTCCCTGTCTTGTTTCTGGCAGAACAGCATCTACTCTGCCTCCAGCACATCCAAGTTCCTCAAGGGTTCCCTGCCTCTCCCATGTGCCTGACGGTGTCCTACAGAGGCCCTGCACGGAGGGACAGGCATGTGGGGCTCTACTGTAAGCCTGCAAGTATCCTGTGGCAGGGGCATCACGGCAGCCAGCACTGGCTGGACCAGGAGGACATGCCCAAAGACCATCTGTTACGCGAAAAGGCACGAATGGAAATCAGTCTACAAACAGCAAGCACCTCCTCTGGGCCAGGCAAAGACAGCTAGGGACTCAAAGAGGAACATGGCACAAAGACATGGACAGGAAAGCCTACCACAGCCTGCCTGGGAGCCCAGAGACCGGCCCCACGTATGTGCCCACTCAAGGAGACTGTGGCCCTCACATGACACAATACTGGGTGGCAGCTCCAAATGTGAGATGGCCTATGCTCCTCACAGGGAAACTTCTGTAAGACTTAGCGTCAGCAAAAAACCCCAAGTTGCTGAAAAGCATGTGTGCACGTACACACGCACACACAATTTTCTCAAGCTGCATGACAAACTTGTCTGATTTTGCACACACACCCCTGAAAAAAGAGAACAACCCAACCATGCAACAGAAGCACCTCTGAGAAGGCCACCTGTTCCATTGTGTGTCTGGACTGTTTGCAGTGACAATGTGGTCCCATGTGACTCATACAATTTTCAGAAATTGTCATTAAAAAATAACGGGAGGTTTAAAAAAAAAAACAACAAAATGGGACATCTGAGTGGCTCAGTTGGTTGAGCATCCATCTTCGGCTGGGGTCACGATCTTCGGATCTGTGAGTTCAAGCCCCGCATCAGGCTCTCTGCTGTGAGCTCAGGGCCTGCTGCAGATCCTCTGTCCCTCTCTGACCCTCCCTGGCTTGTGCACTCACTCTGTCTCTCTCTCTCTTTCTCTCTCAAAAATAAATAAAGATTGGGGCACCTGGGTGGCTTAGTCAGTTGAGCCTCTGACTTCGGCTCAGTTCATGATCTCAAGGTTCATTCAAGCCCCACGTCAGGCTCTGTGCTCACAGCTCAGAGCCTAGAGCCTGCTTCGGATTCTGTGTCTCCCTCTCTCTCTCTCTCTCTCTCTCTCTCTCTGCCCCTCCCCCGCCTGCGCTCTCTCTCCCTCTCAAAAATAAACAAACATACATTTACAAATAAATAAAGATTAAAAAAAATAATAATGGGAGGGTCCCCTAGTCCAGGCCCTTGAGGATGATGAGGGGGGCTGCCCAGAAAGCCCCTTGGGTGAGTGACACCAAGGATTGGCGGCCCAAGACAGTGGGGTCTTTGAGGGACGGCAGGCCAGGGTGCCAGATGCCCCTGCCTTCACCCTCCCTATACCTCCTCGCAAGTGCTAGTAGCCTGGTGCCTTTAGCACCCAGGCTAAGGCATCAAACCCCAATGCACACTGGCAGGGAGAAGAGCCAGCCTGCTCCTCCCGACCTACAGCCCCAGCTGTCAGTGACATGGCCCCATCCCAGCAGAGTCAGCTGAGGGGGCCCTAAATGCTCCTCTGTAAATATGGCAGGCAACAATTCCTCACACTTGGTCACATCTGCTAGACATATTTGCGTGCTGAGAGCGCACAGGGTCAGCACTCTCTGGGTATGAGGCAGGGTGCATCCACCCTGAGGGTCCTCCCACAACAGTGGGAGGACAGGGCAGGGTGGGCTCAGCAAAGGCCATCCTGTCACCAAGAAGCTGGGAGCACCTGTCCCTTGAGTACAGGGATGCAACAGGGGTATAAGTGTCTGTTTGGCCTCGGGCTGGAGAAACACGAGGAGCCCCAACCCACCTCCACAGAGAAGAGCTGAGAGAGCAGAGGTGGCCGGGACTTGGGCTGGAGAGCACCCGAGGGTGGTAAAAGCAGCGGGTCATTGGGGAAGCACAGAGAAACAAACAGCTGACACAGAGGAGGTAAAAACACCCAAAACATCCAGTCCGTGCTGGGTGTAGCCTGTATCTGCAGGGGCTTCCGGCTACAGGGAGGCACTGCCTATGTGCCAGGCTCACCCAGGGCTCTGCCAGCCCCCTCTCCCACAGGCAGCCTGACTGCCCTTCTACAGAACTCATTTTCTAGATGGCCCCAGAAACCACAGGAGCTGCTACGGGGAGTGAGCCCAATGGGGAAGGGGCCTGGAGCACCCAGCTGCCAGTTCAGATGCGCTCCAGCTCTGAGGTGCCGGCCTCTTAAACTCTATCGTTTGGAAGGGTAAGCAGTCCACCCATGAGGAAGAAAGGGAGGTTGGGTCTCTCTTTACAACATTACTGCGTAGTCTTTGAGGGCAAATACCAGCAATGTAAGAGGGGAGAAGAAGGGAAGTTCTTTTCTTTCTTGAGAGAGGGAGAGAGAGAATACACACAGAAACAGGGGAGGGAGCACAGAGCCCAACGTGGGCTCAATCCCATGACCATGAGATCATGACCTGAGCCAAAATCAGGAGTTGGACACTTAACCAACTGAGCCAACTAGGTGCCCCAGGAAGCTGTTTTCTTGAGCACTTACCATATGCCAGATCCTGAAGTAGGGTCGCTATACCCCATTATATAACTTGATCCCTACAATACTCTTCAAGGCAGGTAGTAATGGTAGCTCATTTTATAAAGGAACCCAGGGAAGGGGAGCCTGGGTGGCTCAGTCGGTTAAGCATCAGACTTCAGCTCAGGTCACGATTTCATGGTCCGTGAGCTCAAGCCCCATATTGGGCTCTGTGCTGACAGCTCAGAGCCTGGAGCCTGCTTCAGATTCTGTGTCTTCCTCTCTCTCTGCTCCTCCACTGCTTGCCCTCTCTCTCTCTCAAAAATAAATAAACATTAAAAAAAAATTTTTTTTTTTTTTAAATAGAGGAACTCAGGGAAACTAGCTAACTGCCTGGCTCTAACTTCAATTTGGCAGCCACAGAAAAAAGGTTTGCAGAACACTGACAAAGAGTTCTTACAAATCAATAAGGAAAGGACTAACAACCTAATAAGAAAATTAACAGGAGTAGAAATGGCACCGAAAAAAACTAAAACTGTAAAACTGCTAATGTGATATCATGGGCAATCCCACTAATAATAAATGAAACGTGATAACACTTTTCACCTACCAAAGAGCAAATAAATATGAAAAAAAGTAACAGTGTGGAAGAGGTCTGAAAAAAATGCATCTAAGTTTAGGAACGTGGGCTGGATCTTTGGATGGTACTATCTTTCTTCTAGAACTTTAAAGGCACCACAAACTCTTTGACCAGGAAATTGTTTCTAGGAATTTACCCTCTGAATGGATCCCCACATTGGCAAAGATGTATATATGAAACACGGTAACAACAAAAGACTGGAAACCACCTAAATGCCCATCAATGGGGGATGGGCAGGTAAGTTGTGGCACATCCACATGTCGGGAATACTATGCAGCTACTAAAATGAACGAACAAGTTCTAAAACACTCTCCAAGATATGTTCTTAACTCAAAAAACAAAAAACAAAAAAACCCCAAAAAACAAAGGTCAGAAGCACAAATACTTAGTCCTTTGGGTACATTTCTGCTCACTGGCTTATACATAGGCAGACACCCTCTGCAAGGACACACGCAGGATGAGGAACAGTGGCTGCTGTGGGTGATGGCTGTGGCCTGGGCATCTAGGCAGGAAAGAGTTTCTCTTTCTCTGCCAATCCTTGGTCCTGTGTAGACTGACAGCATCTACTGCTTGTCTATAAAATACCCACAGAGAGAGATGGTAAAGGCAGGGCTCCCAGGCTCCATGGTCCCTGCCTGGCCACTAGAAGGTCATAGCCTGGAGAGGGGAAGAGCCACGGACCCAAACATGTTACCACCTGGCTGGCTCTCAGTGGGGAGGCCCCTACTGCCACGTGCCTCAAGAACCAGCCTTTGACACACCCCTCCAGCCCCAAGACCTACTCTCCTCAGCTCCTGTCCAGGCCAACCCCACCCTTCAGTTTTTATACACATAACAGGGAATCCGGGAAAACAGAGAAGCAACCATAGCTCAGAGGGTCTGGGTAACTTGCCAAAGCCACCCAGCTGGGAGCTGGCTGTCCTGGGAGGGGTGGATGGAGACTTCCAGGTGGAAGAGTGAGGGGTCAGCTATCTCTGTGCAGGACACAGCAAATGAGGGAAGGCTGGGCACAGGTGGGGTGGCCAGGCAGGGTAGATGTGGGCTTAAGGGGGCTTCAGGGATGGAAAGCAGACAAGCCTTGGTGACAGGCCATGTCCTGGCCAAGGAGTGGGTCTCTATGCCACATAGAACGTCAATGCTGGAAGGGCACCGAAAGCCCAGCACTGTCCAAACTTGTTTTTCAGGCAGTAGACACGGCTTCAGTCAGAATCTCCTAGGTGCCCAAGACCACATGGGGGCCAACGGAGCTGCTCCAGAGGAGCAGACCATGAACCTGGAGCCCCTTCACCACTGCCTGCTGTTGCCCCAGAATGCCTGGAGCTCTAGAGAACGCACAGAGCTTATCCATGCCTCTACCCCGCAGACAGGCAAACCAGTGCCCAGAGAGTGCAGCGACTTGCCAGAAGTCACTCGGCAAGCACGGCCCCACTCCCGAGTCTGGCGCACTCTCGACTGCGCCACCCTGCCCGCCCTCTGAGGATGCCGCAAAGCCGTGGTCCTGGGAACACCCGCCCAGCGAGGCCATTCGCACACCTCCAGCGCAAAGCAGTGCAGCAAGCAGCCTCGGAAATCAACAAGGCAAAGTACTCACGTTGAAGAAATTGGTCTTGTTCCTCTCGCAGAAGAGCCCCTGTGCCGGCATGTGCTGCAGTTGTTGCCACGGGATACCGCTGCCTAGCAACACGTCGCGGGCCCACTGGAGGTTCTGGGGAAACAAGAAGTAGGTTGGAAGTGAGTGTGTGGGCAGCTCGCGGCGCCCACGGGGAAGGGAGGCAGTCCCCTCCTTCCTGGCTGCGTTGGCAGAGCGGCGATGAGCAGCGGCTCCTGCAGACACCGATCCCGCAGCTCCAGGCAGCTCTGGCTGTGGGCTTTGATCATCTGGCTGTGGGGTACATTTCCGGAACTGATTTCCTGCCTAGCACAGCTGACTTAGGAGAGTGTGGCCTCGGATTGCCCAAGAAGGGCACAGATAGGGACCCTGCACCCGGATCAGCCTTGAAAAACTGCTACATGGACCCAGTGCCCCACCTTCTGTCAGGGGAACCCCCGCTGTCCCAAAGGGTCAGCCCTGACTTGTCAGGGTGTCAGCAGTACTTATTGTACCTGGTGACACAGCCACCTTGGGCTTAGAAGAGCTGATCTCTGTAGGACACCAGGGGCCTGAGTACCTGGGAGGGGAGGGGGGCTCCATCCACAGTGCTCAGGCCAGTGCTCTCTGGGCAATGGCGCCTCTTGGAACCCAGGCCCAGGGGGCCTGGTAGGGTGGGAACAGGAGCCTACCAGCCCAAGTGTGAGAGACTGGGTGTACGCCTGGCTGCCTTGGCCTTCTCTGGGGCCTTGTCACTGACTTAGAGAGCAGCCCTTCCCCACTGCCGACCTGGCCTGCCACCTTCCTCTCTCAGGTCTTTCCCGTGGAGACTCCCATGGCCAGGACCACAGCTAAGCACCCTGCACGCACCATCTCACCCCAGCACCCGGACAGTGTGGTCTTACAAGGGAGAAGCCAGCAGGGGGCAGAGCTGGGACCAGAACCTGGACTTCCCCACACCAGACCCTCCTCTTTCGAGCAGTGCCCACCCTCCCCAGCTAATCAGTACTCCTGCCCTACCCCCATCCAGGTCCCTTCCTTGCCTCTCTCACCCCTTGTGCCAGGCCTTTATCACCTCACATCCCAACTGCTTAATGCCTTCTACTTCTTGGCCTGTAAGTCTGTCCTACCTGCTCCCACTCTGCTCACTACTGGTCAGGCTAAACTTAAGAAAGCCCCCCTCATCACAACTTCTGGCAAAAGTGCAAACACCAGCTCCCTGGCTTGCTGGCTTGGAGCCCCCGCTGGCCTGCCCTTGAGCCTCTGCTCCTACCCCTGCACAGAGGGATATGCCACAGGGGTTGCTGTCGGAGACCACAGGAGACCTGTCGGAGGTAAGGGCTCCTCCACACCCAGCACCAGACAGGACTCCATGGGAGTCATATAGAAACGTGGGACATATAGAAACGAGGGTCCCTCTGAGAGGGAGACAAGTAAAGTTTCAAGCACACATCTCCTGGATGACACCCTCACAGCTAGCTCTTCTGTGGAAGCCTGAGGGAGAGCATCATCTCCTGGGGGAAACCTGGATGATTAAGCCTGGCAGTGACTCTCAGGCCATTTTCTACAGGGACGTGGCCTGTCTCTGGGAGTGGCTGAAGGCTGAGGACCCGTAAAGTCGAGGCTGCCTTTGCCCAGCAGGTCTAAGCAGGTTCAATGTGGGGCTGGGGGCTAGAGGGTCACGGGCAGCCCGACACATACGAGAGCAGGGCCAATCCCAGGTGGACGAGAGGGCACACACTGTCCACAGCCCTCTGCACAGCCAACCCCTCTAGCCTGAACTCGGGAGGCTTGCTGTTTTGCTCAGAGCCCTCTTTGAGCCCAAACACCTGCTCAGACACATCTGACATGTTGAGATCAGGAGCAGGCTGAGACTCTGCCTCTCTTACAGACTCCAATCAAAACACCAAGGCAAGCCCAGAGTAGGAATCACACCAAGGGCCGTGCGGGGGCTGCTCTCGCTGAGGCTCAGCAGCTGTCAGGGAGCAGCAGCCATAGTGATGGTCTCCTGAGACATCACTTCTCCAGCACTCTCAGGTCTTTCTAGGGCCTCGAAGACTGATGCTACAGCCATTCATGGTGAATGATTAGGCTTCCTGAAGGCTGAGGTACCTCCTCTCTGCCCCCTTGTGGGGGAGGCAGAAACAGGCTAAGGAGGGGCTACCTGGGAAGCAACAGTCCCTGACCCTTGACCAGGAGCACAGGGGCCACTCTGCCCCACACAGGAAGAGTGAATACTCAGTCACTCAGTCCCAGCCTTCAACTTTTGAGCTTCAATGCCTCAGGGGGCATGAACCTGCAGTTCACATTCCAATGTCCAGAGCTGTGCCCAGAAGTCTGGCTCAGAGACCCCGCCTCCCAGACCAGTCCATTCAGAAGCCTCTGAGGTTGGTTACAAGCTTGGCCTGATGCTTCTGCCAGGGGAGGGAGGGTTAGCCATGGACGAACTGAGCACGAAGCAGGGAAACAGCATGGGTCGGGCGTGCTTCATTACAAGAATAAAATCCAACTCGGATTAGTTCAAGCTGATCAGGGCTCCTCTGGGCTCCAGGACACAGGATTCAAAGAGAAGATAAAGCTTCAGACCTCCAGCAGGAAGAGCAACAACTCAGGAAGCCCAGGAGTGAGGCTCACAACCTGTATCAGTACTCAGCCATGATCCCTTGGTCTCAGTGCCACTTGGTTCAAAGTCTCTCCCGGGTGAGATGTGAGAGGCTGCCAGTCTAATCAGCCACGAAGGAGACCCTCACAGAAAGGGACGTGAGACAGAAGACCAATACCTGCACTTTGAACATGACAGGTGAGCCCACCTGACCGTGACCATGGAGATAGGGCACAAAGGAGACCCACCTCTGGTCCAGCCTAAGTAGGTCAGCGAAGCCCCTACAGGAGACGACACCAGATGGAGCTGCAGTACGCCCAGAGCCATGCCATAAAAGCCTCTTCTGGGGCTCCTTTGGGACTTATGGGAAGTACCCAGTTGACCCCTTTAAAAAGTAGCAGCAGTCTGAGGGGGGTGGGGAGGTAAGGCTCGAAGAAGCATCTCCACGGTGGCTGTTCTCTTAAGAACATCAAGAAAATAGGGGCGCCTGGGTGGCTCAGTCAGTTAAGCGTCTGACCTCGGCTCAGGTCATGATCTCACGATTTGTGGGTTCGAGCCCCGTGTCAGGCTCTGTGCTGACAGCTCAGAGCCTGGAGCCTGCTTCAGATTCTGTGTCTCCCTCTCTCTCTGCACCTCCCCCGCTCTCTGTCTCTCTCTCTCTCTCTCTCTCTTTAAAAAATAAATAAACATTAAAAGAAAAAAAAAAGAACATCAAGAAAATAAAACCCAACAGAGACTTCCATGTGGCTGGGGACACGTGCAAGAGAACAGCACCAGGGCCAGGGTGGAAAGAGTGAGGGGACCCTGCTTCCCTGAGCCAGGTGTACTTCCCTGAGCCCAGGCACTAAGGCTATGGGACAGGGACACACATCCCTCTATGGCTTCTGTTTCTGCTACCACTCTGCAGCTTCTCCCATGACATCTGCACCAAGATGGCCCTTCCCACTGGAACAGTCAGGTGGAAGGTAGAGGACCAGGAAGGGAGGTGGCTTCGGGAGAGGTCCCAGCACTCTTAGAGACCTGAAAATCAGCCACTTGAGAAGAGTGCAGAAAGCATGGGCCTGCCAAACCCGATCAGGATTGTCAATTAGCCTCCTGCAGACTTGGCCCCCACAGACCGGCAGAGAGCAAGGCTCCCCAGCCATCTCCCTGGCCTGCCAGAGAGAGCTGATCGATGGCAAAGGCACACAGTGTCCAGACGGCTCAGAAGAGACCTTAGCTAATGCATGTCTGAGGCCCCGGGTGGGAGCTGATAGCGATAAAGAAACCTACCCAGTAACTGACAAGTGATAGGCTGGGAGGGGAGTGGAGGGGCAGGGAGAGCTGACCCACCATGACACACCTGTACTGCAGTTTGCCCTGCAGCTTCATGCTATGGGGAGGCGAGAGGCACCAGGCCACCTGGCTAAGAACAGCACAGAACTCCTCATCCTATGTAAGTGCCAGTTTACCAAAGAGGAAACTTAGGCTCAGAGAGGTCCAAGAGTTGGTCCGAGGCCCCCAAGCCAGGAAGTCAGTGGCAGAGCCAGGCTTGCACTCCAGTCCAGGAACGGAGGACTCCAAGGCCTGGACTTTTTATCATGCACCCTCACCCCAGGGTGGGAAAGTCACTTTACAAATCTGCCTGGGGTCATGTTATGTGCTTGAAGCCTAGCTGGCCACCAGGGACAGCTCCAAGGCAGCCTGGTCTCAGGCCCTGAGCAAGCTGTCAACACGCCACTGGCCCGGAGCCTCGGCTTACTGTCACCTCTGGGAATGGGAGAAACACCATGGGGCCACTTGCCAGATAACAGCACCAATCTTCCTGGGATTCATTGGCCCCCTGAGGCTTAGTGCACACACCCTCCTCTGACAGATGGCAGAATGCACTATGCCCTAACAAGGGGCAGATGGAGGGCAGAGCCCTGCTGAGAGGCAGGGAGAAGAATCCCCAGAAGCATATGGTACCTCAGTGTCCTCCACCGCCTGTTGCCTGGCATAAGACAGAGGGACCCTCCTGACTCCTCTGCTTGAAGGCCTCAGCTCCCTCAGAGTGAGAGCCAGCTCCATACCTCAGTTTACCTGCACACACTCAGGCTCATTTCTCTCCTTCCCCTCCCCCATCATGTGTAGCTCTCCAGCCACACTTACCTCTGCCCCTACTTTGGTCCCTGTAGGTCTCTCAGCCAGGCACCATCTCACCCCACCCCCACCAGCCCCCCTAATACCGTCCCCACAGTCCCATGGTCACCTTAAACAGCCTCTTCTGCTGACTCTCTGATGCTTTTGCTGTCTGCCCCCTCTCATCTGTCAGCCCTGTGAGGGCAGGAGCACCATGTGACTTCTTGACTGATGGCTCCTCAGGGGCTAGGTCAGCAGGGGTCCACAGAAGGAATACGACAGATATCGGAAGAGTGAAAGGAGCGAGAAGGTCTGAAGTGCTGAGAAAGGAAGGTACGGCAGTATGTGGGGGGATGGGGGGTGCGCCCAGGACTGGAGGCAGGAGTGCTGGGACAGAACCATCACCCTGGGCTCCTTTATTCAAGGAATCTATAGGAAAAGGGACTGCTTGGGAACTCATGTGCTGGGCAGACTGGAGCATGAAGTCTGTCTTTCAAGACACCCTTCTCTGTTCTTCCTTCAAAACAGTAATTCAGAAGCCCTAGGTTTGCCTGGCAGTTCTCCACAAGGGCATGCAGTGAGTGGTACACAATGAAGTTTGTTGAAGGAATAAATGAATGAGTGCCTGGCAGTCTTGGGAGAGTCCTATAGCCTCCTGGAGCCCTGGTTGCCCACTTGAAGGATGCGGGTGGCAGTGACCATGAGGCCACTCTTAGGGTCAGTTGGAGAACACCAACGATAGCAGAGGAAAGCAGCTGTCTACAAACGCACTAAGTTCCCCACCTGTGTCCTGGGGAGAGCACCCCTGCCCATGCAGCCCCCTCTCCCTGCCAAGCCGGGCCTTCCCACATCTTCTCCAAGAACCTGGACTTGCCCTTGAACTTGGCAAAGTGTGCCAGTGCTCATCCTCTGCCCTCCCCACACCGACCTGAAGAGCCAGGACAGAGGTGCACCCCCTGCTGCTGGGTGGGTCTGACCAGCCAGCGGCACCAGTGGGAGAGCAGAGAGTAGGGCAGGGATGAGAGCAGAGCATTTTTCCTGAGCTCCCTCCCTCCGCCTGTGCTGAGGGTCGGCCACCAAGGACCAAAAGCTCTGACAGGCAGCCTGCAGCTGAGGCGCCCCAGGGCTGGCCCAGGGCCCTGCACTAGCCCTGCCCTGTGGGTTCCTGGTCTCCACCCAGGCCACTGTAAATGCCTCCTTCATTAAGGCTCTTCGGATTAGCAGCAGGATGGAGCCATTGAAGGCCTGTGACTGGCAAATCCCTTTACTCTCTACACAGCAGCCAGTCTTTCACACACAACCTTGTGGTAGCTCTCACCTCACTTCAAATGCTGCCCCACAACTCCCCCCTGCCCGATCAGGCCCTCAGGAGCTCTGACTGCATCTTCTTCCCCTCTCCTCGCTGCCCAGCCGGTCACACGGGCTTCTGGCCCACCAGGGCCGCTCCTGTCTCAAGGCACATGTGTTGGCTGTGCTGTCCACCCAGAAGCCTCTCCTTTGGCTAGTTCCCTCACCAGCTTCAGGTCTGTGCCTAGAGAGGCCTTTCCAGACCTCCCTGCCTAAATAGCCGCACTCCCCCACTGCACCCCCTTAGCAGCTTTCTCTTTCTTCCAGACACATCATTAACCGCCATCAGGCATGTTTCTACTCTCCATTCCCTCTGTGTGCACTCGAGGGGAGGAGTTTGCTGTGTACACCACTGTATCCCAGCACCTCACACAGGGCCTGGCACGTGACAACACAGGGGACAGCTGCTGAATGAATGAACCCGCAGAGATGCATAGGAACCATGCCGAGGGGGCAACGAGGGGACGACACTAAAATACAAGGAGTTCTGCCACGTAGTGGTCTGCGGGATGATGAGGTGGTGGTAGTTTGTTTTCTTTCTAAACTGAGTATTATCTGTACCGGATGCTGCTAGTGGAGTACTCAACCCATTCGAACTGTTGGGATCCAGATCCCTCCTCTTTCCTGAGAGAGGACAAGGAAAGCAGTGGGCCTAATGCAGACCATCGGTGCTCTCTCTTCTGACACCCAAAGGTACAGCAAAATCTTCAAACCATGTTGCAGAGACTTTGGAATGCATTATTGAGATCCCAAAGTTGAGAAAAATCTTCAGTTTCATTTTGTAAATCACAGAAAGCTTAACAAGAGCCTGGCTGGCCAGGATGTGCGGCAGCCCAGGGCTTCTGTGTGGGAAGCCTGGGGCACAGCATCGTTTTGCGTATACAGAAAGGGAACAGGGACTGAAGGGATGGTCGGCATGCCCTCCTCATGCCTGGTCCTGCTGTCTGGCCGGGAATGCCACCTGTTCCTGGGACACTGAGTTGCATGTATGCAGCAGGATCTCGCAGGCTGTGCCGGGGGCGGCTGTGTCACAGCCTAGAGGACTCCCTTCACACCCACCCAGATAGTACACAGCATTCCTCACGGACCCTCTTGTTTAAGCCGGCTCTGCAGGTTCCACACGTGCCAGTGGCACAGGCGGGTGGGAAACTACCCACGACAGATGGCTGAGGGCAGAGGTTCACGGCCCAGCTGGCCAGACTCTTGCCCTAGCTCACACCAGAGCATAAACTGACTCCCAAGTCAAATGTCAGTGACTTTTCTGGAGATTACAGGCAGAAGCAGTACTGCTGGGACTCTTCTGGTAGGAGGTAGCTTCAAACCAAACAAGTCCTAAACAGACACTGGGGCCTGGGCTCACCCCACAAAGGCTCTGGGCCAGAGAAGTAGGTATGACTAGGCCAGAGCAGCCAGGCCACCATCCCGCCATATGCCATCAGGAGGATGCACTGTAACAGGGCTTGGCCACGATGCTGTGTAGCTGCCTGCAGGAGTACACTGGGACAGGGACAGAGCACTGCTCAGAGTGAGTGGCCTCTGCTCCCATCAAAGCAGAGTGCATGTGGGGCTTGCAAGACAGGCTGCTCTTGTCATTGGTCATATATGTTTCCCAGCTGGCAAAAAAGCATTAACTCACTTTTCCTCACAAGAAAACCTATAACCAAGGTGCTGTCATCTCCACTTGACAGCTTAAGAAACCTGTCCACAGGACTGAAACTGGAAGCCAGTTGGCTAGCTGGCTGAGTACAAGTGAGGTTCTGGGAGCTGGCCCTCGGGAGGGGTGGCTCAGGTTCCAGGATGCATGCTGGCAAGGGGACAAGTGGTGGGACGGGGAGGCACTCTAATCATAGGGTCTGGGAGTCATGCCTATGATCAAAGCAGGCTGAGTAGCCCCTTCCCCATCTCACACCTCAGGTTACTGAGCAATCCTCACCTGGGTGTCACCTCTTGGTGACAACAGGGTGCTAACTGTATCTGAGAGCTGCTCCGGCTGCTGTGTGTGAAGCCACACAGCAAAAGGTGGGTTTCATCCCACAGCAGAGCCAGCAAGGCTCACGCCCATCCAGGAGAGTGGGAGGAAAACCTTTTGGTCACGCACAGGTCGAATGAAGGCCAACCCTTATTCGGGCAGTGCTGGGGCCAGATGAGCAGAGTCCCTGCCCGGGGCCCAGAAACTGGCTGTCTGCCGAGCCCCAGGAAGGTGGCCTCTCCCATAGAACAGGCCCTTCTCCTCTCCTTCCTCACTTCCAGCTCCAGCTCACTACCTGACTCCTGCCACACTGACCAGCAGCAGCCCAATTACTGTGTGGCCACTGCTCTCACAGTGGGCTGGTAGGACAGCCTTGCTTCTGCTAAACCACCAGCCTGTCACACAAGGGCTCTTAGTAAACATTTCCTGGTTCAGCCTGATGCTGCCAGGCAGCTGCCGTGGGGCTTTAGCAAGAAGCTGGGCATCCACACACCTGGCCAGGTGAAGGACCTAGGCTAGGCCTCAGTCTCTCCCAAAAGGAAAGTAGAAGCAGAATAAAGATCTGAGTCCTAGAGGCCCTCATCAGCTGGCCAACTCCTCAGGGCAGAGTACAGGCCCTGCAACATCCTCACCAAGGGGTCTGAGACAAGCTGCTATCCCCTCTGAGCCTCAGTTTCCTGCTCGTCCTGCTGGGCAGGGTGCTGTGAGAAACAATACCGAGGAGCTGCCCGGCCGGCCTGTCTCACCTCCACGCTGGTGTGTGCTTCTCAGCCTTTCTCTTAAGACATCAAGTGACCTGGGAGGACCGCAGGAGCAAAGAACAGGAAGAACATTCCCCAAGTTAAGACCGAACGACAAGCACAAAACGAAGAAGTTTAGGCGAGGCAGTAACCCAAACAAGAGGCCCTTCCACAGAGGAAACCAGCCCTGGAAAGCACCACCAGTGTTCACAAACTCTGGTCTCTATACAGGAGACACAGTCCTGGTGCCCAACTCCCTTGTCCCCCCCCAGAACTGCCAGCAGGGCAGTGGCTGCTCCTGCACCCCCAGACCCCCAGCAGGAGAGGCTGCCAGCCTAGCAGGTGTGAAGTGGTATCTCAACATGGTTTGGATTGACATTTCCCTAATGGCTAATGGTACTGAGCATCTTTCCTGTGCTTATTTGCCATTTATTTGCATATCTTCTTTGCAGAAATGTCTATTCAGATCCTTTGCCTACTTTTACATTGGGTTGGCTTTTAATTATTTAGTTGTAAGGTTTTGGGTTGTTTTTTTTTTAATATATTCTAGGTACAAGTCCCTTACCACATATAAGCATACTCAGAGATATTGTGGATTCAGTTCAAGTCACAATAAAGTGAGTATCAAAATAAAGTGAGTCAAATGAACTTTTTGGTTTCCCAGTGCATATAAGATTTATGTTTATGCTATACTATAGTCTATTACGTGTCAACAACATTATGTCTAAAAAAACCCAACGCACATATCTTAATTTAAAAATACTTTATTGCTAAAAATTGCTAACCACCATCTGAGCTTTCGGCAAGTCATAATAACTGATCACAGATCACTATAATAATAACGAAAAAAGTATGAATTTTTCCGAGAATCACCAAAATGTGACACAGAGACACAAAGTGACCAAATGCTGCCAGAACAGTGCCAAAAGACTTGCCCGACACAAGGTTGTCACAAACGTTCAATGTGTAAAAAACACAGTATCTGCAAAGTGCAGTCAAGTGAAGCACAGTAAAACGAGGTGTGCCTGCGTGTGTCCTATAAATATTTCTCCCTTTCTGTGGACCATCTTCGTTTCAGTAATGTCCTTTGAAGCACGAGCTTTTAATTTTGATGGTGTCCTGTTTATTACTGTTACTACTGTATTATTTATTTGTTATTTGTCACCTGTGCCTAGTCCAAGGTCATGAAGATTGACATCTATGTTTTCTTCTAAGAGTCTTATAGCTTTTAGCTCTGAAGCTTAGCTCTCTGATACATTTTGAGTTCATTTTTGAACATGGTGCGAAGCAGGAGTCCAACTTCATTCTTTTGCATGTGGATATCCAATTATCCCAGCACCATTTGTTAAGAAGACTGTCCTTTCCTCCACTGAAGTATCTTGGCACCCCTGTCAAAAATCAATTGACCATAGATGTATGCCTTTGTTTCTGGGCTCCCAGTTCTATTCCGTTGATCTATACATCTATGCTTAAACTAGTACCACGCTGTTTATTTTTTTTAATTTTTCTATTTATTTTGAGAGAGACAGAGACAGCACAAGTGGGGGAGGGCTAGAGAGAGAGGGAGAGAGAGAATTCCAAGCAGGTTCTGCACTGCCAGCACAGAGCCCGATGCAGGGCTCAAACCCACGAAACCACAAGATCATGACCTCAGCGGAAACCAAGAGTCAGATGCTAAACCAACTGTGCCACTCAGGCACCCCCACACTGTTTATTTTCAATTGTGGCACAAAACACCTAAAATTTATCCTCTTACCCATTTTATTTATTTATTCATTTATTATTAAATTTACTCATTTCTGAGAGAGAGAGACAGACAGAGTGTGAGCAGGGGAGGGGCAGAGAAAGAGAGGGAGACACAGAATCCAAAGCAGGCTCTAGGCTCTGGGCTATCAGCACAGAGCCCGACGCGGGGCTCAAACCCATGAACTGCAAGATCACGACCTGAGCCGAAGTCGGAGGCTCAACCGACTGAGCCACCCAGGTGTCCCTCATCTTACCCATTTTAAAGTGTACAGTTGTGTTAAATATATTCACATTGCTGTGCAACAAATCTCTAGAACTTTTTCATTTTATCAAACTGAAACTCTATACTGATTAAACAATTCCCATTCTCTCCCCTAACCCCTGGCAACTACCACTGCACTTTCTGTCTCTCTGATTTTGACTACTTTAGATCCCTCACTATATGGAATCATCTAGTGTTTGATTTTTTGTGCTGGGCTTATTTCACTGAGCATAGTGTCCTCAAGGTTCACCCACATTGTAGCATGTATCAGAATTTCCTTCTTTTAAGGCTGAATAATATTCCACAGTTTTTGATTACTATAGATTTGCAGTAAGTTTTGAAACCAGGAAGTGTGAGTCCTCCAAGTTTGTTCTTTTTCAAGACTATGGCTCTAGGGACCATCTTATAATCCACTCTCCTAGACCACTTGTGGCAGGAGGTGCTGAAGGGCTCAGTTCCCCAGCTGAGCCACAGACAGCAGGTAGGGGGAATTGGGACAGGGGCACCCATGCCTCAGTCTTCTTTCTGGATCCCATTAGTGACTTTCAGAACTCTCAGGATGAAAGGTCCCAATGCCATGTGGTTTCCCTCCTGGGCTGCTCAGGTGGACTCAAGGACACAGGTTTTTCTAAGCATGGACTGACAGCACAGGACTCAAAATCCTGGAGAAGAGAGTAATCTTGGTGATTGTAAGTGATGCAATAGCTAGACTTAGGGCCCTTATGGCCATCAGCATGTGTGATCTTCCCTAAGGTGTGGACAGCTCTAGGGAGTCCTGCTTCCTCAGGTGCCCCTGGCCCTCAGTGGAGGATAGTGGGAGGCCCACCTTGGGAAGTGCAGGGGCTAGCCTGTACCCAACAAAGCCAGCCTTGGGCAGGAGGGCGGCCTTAAACAGGCATCAAGGGTCCCTGAGGGGTGGATTCAGCCCTCAGAAGGTCTAGTGGAGAGACCAGGAGCCATGGGAGATCCTGACATTGAGGAAATGGGCTCTGGAGTCCTGGGGAGAGGCCCAATGGCAGGGGAGAGGAGGAATCTTGGCTGAGGGCCAGTGTATGGGGCCCCAAACCCCCACCTCACTGTCACAATAATTCTGTGCAAGTATCACAAGAGAGGAGCCCCCCACCCCTGCAGAGCCAGGATCTGAACCCAGGCGAGACCACATTTGCTCCCCCTCCCCCAGAAATTCTGCTGCCAGCAGCTAAGCAAGTGGCTCCCTGTGTCCTGAGGGCAGTCTCTCCATAAAGGACTGGAATGGGAAGGGCGGGGGGCGGGGGGGGGGGGCTCTGAACTGAACAGAGCTTTAGCTGGGGGCACTTGAAAGACCTGAGGGATCCAGAGTCAATATGCACAGCCCCCGGGGTCTCTCTGAAGGCAGGGATGATGGATGTTCCTGCCAGTTGGCCACTGAGCCAGAAGATGGCAATAGGAAAATGCCACTGCCAAGCCCACAGGCGGATTTTATGAAGAAATGTGTTGCTGTTAAATATATACAGCAGGAAGCATTTGTTACCAAACAGCTGTGTTTGGAAAGCAGTCGCTGCTTGTCAGCTAATGGTTCTGCATTAGTCAGTGAGAGCACCAGTTGTGTCCCCCAGATCTGTGGACAAGCTGATACCCAGCCCCCAGGACAATGGCATGTCCCAGACAGGGTCAGCCCCAACTCAGGCTCTCAGTGCAGTGAGGTGTTAACAACCTACCATTCAAGTTGGGGTGACACCTGCTGCTCAGCAAAGGTCTCTGAGTGAAATAAGCAAAGAAGCCAGTGGCGCTGCCCGGGTGCACCAGGGCCTAGGGTGTGGCAGCCTGGAGAGCTCCCGAAGCATACCTGGCACCCACACACAATTGCTATGTAAGGAAGGGGATCTCTTCCGGAATCAAGACCAGCATTCCATTTCAGAAAGCCAAGGAACCCAACCTGGAAATGCAGCTAACAGAAGAGCCGTGACAGAAACAGAGCTTGATGGCTGTGCAGGGTTTTCTGGGAAGGAAGCCAAGGCAGCCTCCATTCCCACCAACAGGGACGGCTGGATTGACTGGGATCCACCCTCCCTGTAGACCATCAGGATGACCAAAACGACCTGGGGGACATTCGACGAAATAGCAAAATGGCAAACTGAGCATGGATGCTCTAATGGTGGGGGTAAGTAGTGGAGCAGCTAGGCTGGGGCGAGACTACCCAAGCCAGTCCCAGGCTATCACTCACCCCTGTGTGACCCTGAGCCAGGTATCTAGATGGAAAGTGGACAGAACAAGATCCCCACCTCCTCGACCTGAGTACTTAGAACCTCAGAAGTGACAGTCAATGGTGTGCGTGCCCGAGAGCTGGGAAATAACACACAAAATGGCTTTTGTTTTAGGCTAGCAGAGCTGTGGCTATCCCCTCCCTAATGTTTTTGACATAGATGCTGCTTTCTACTTTTAAAAAACTCACCCAGCAAGGGGACAGGTTGTGAAAATAGCACTATGCTTGGTACTGGGTGGGGCCCTTTACATGCACTGGTCCTTTGCGCTCAGACTAAAGCCATTTAATGGGGCTCTCCCTCAAATCTCTCTCCATCCAACCCCACATCTTCCCCTCCTTTCCACAGTGGCTGGTCCCTAATAGTCATCTTGCACTCCAAATTCTGTCATGGCATTGGCTTCTGGAGAAGGCCACCTGCTACCGTGTGGGGAAGATTTGGCTCACCCTGGGAAACTCCAAGTCCTGCTAAGAGCTGACCCCAGCTGGCAAGGGCTGCGCAACTGCTTGGGGGAGCATCTGAAGAGGGGGATGCCCAAGGTGGGGGAGATCCAGATGATGGGTGCCAGTGTCCCTTCCAACTGAGACTCATGAGAGTTCCTGCACTGGGCTCTGCTGCTCCCAAAAGAGGAAAAGAAGGAAAGTTCCCAAAGCAGCACCGGAACATGGTAGGGGGCAGGGGCAGTGTCAGCCACCCCTGAAGATTGCTGCAGAGGAGGTTTTATTAAAACCCAGGTCTGCCTGCCTGGGTTCAGAAGGCCTAGGGCACTAGAGGTAAGGTCCACTGCAAAATACAGGCTGTGCAGGGAGGGACCCAGGCTGAGGCATGGCAGTTGCAGCCAGAAAAGTCAGATGCTCTGAAGGAGAGACAATACTCAGAGTGAGACCCCTTCCTTCACCAAGCCTGCCAACACCAGCTCCCCCTGTTCTGCTCTGACAAAAACCAACCAAACCCTGTGAGCATTTTGGGCAGATACAACTGTGACAGGGCACCTACCTGTGCCTAGCCCCCAAACAGAATTCTATCAAGTAACAACTTCCTGTCATGTAACCATTGCCAAGCCAAGATCCATCTCTCTGGCCAATTGCCCTTCCTGGTTCTTCAAAGGTCCCACAGAGGCTGGTGAGAAGGGGCCGGCAGAGGGCCTCTGGGAGGAAGATGTTTCTGAGCCAGGACCTGACTGAGTAAGGGAGCCAGATGAAAATAGAGACCACAGACAGACTGCCCCTGCTTAACCAAAGGCTGCCCCTGCTTAACCCCACCACCTTGGCCCTCTCTGGCCCTTGCCCACACCAGTTTGGCTCACCCAACACTGCCACATGCTCAGGCAATCTGCCTGATCTGGGCTCTCTCCCTGTCCTCCAAACTGCCACTGTCCCCCACTCTGCCACAGCCACCCTACAGGTTTCAGATTAATGGGTGCCTTCATGGTGCCAGAGCAGCACCCCCACTCCTGTGTGTATCCCATTATCTTCTCTTTAGCATGTGTCACAATGGGACTAGCTTTATTTGCTTGTTTCCGTGTTTTACAATCTGCCTGTCCCTTAGAATGTACCTCCATGGGGGCAGGCACCACGACCAGGACACTGTCTCCAGTGCCTCCCGGGTAAGTGAAGAGTGAAAGAACACACATGCCACACTCCCTGCACAGATGCTACCTGCCAGCAGAAGCCGTCTGGCTGGGAAGTCCCTGAGAGAGCTTAAGCCTGGGGCACAGCTGTTAAGAATCGCTACATCATCTGCTTTCCAAAAAGAGCTGGAGGAGGCTGTCGGCACCCAACCCCCATGCAGCAGAGGCTGTGAAGATGGTTCTGGCAGCTGTACTGGAGAGGCGAGCCCAGGGGCAGGATGATGGTGAGGAGGCCTCTCCGCAAGATGCGGCCAGAGGGGACAGAGCCTGCAGCAAAGCCCTGGGCCAGAGAGGAGGGGGATCTCTATAGGGCATCTGGGGATATGCCTGTGGGGCCATGCTGAGGAGGACAGGTGAACGGAAGTGGAGAGGAAGCCGGACAGTGGAGTAAGAGTCAACACACTGGCCCTCACAGGCAAGAGCTGATGAGCCTGTAGGCCCTCACCCTTCAGCCCGCAGCAGTACCTGAGCCTGTGATCTTGCTTTGGGAGCAGCCCCTATACCCGCTCCTCCCTTGATCCCTCCTGTGACCTGTGGTCCTCACCAACTCTCACCTGGAAAGCTGGACCACTCTTGTGTGGACTCACCTCCCACATCTCTCCTGTCCCACCCCTCCCATGCACCGCTACCCAAGACCTTTGGCAGCTCCCACCTGGGTTTGTTCTGCCCACCGACACTCAAGAGATGCTCCTGGGCCCTGGGAAGATCAAACCCCTCTCCCGCCCCCCATGGGCTGGCAGCTCGCTCACCCGGTGGGTCTTGCTGTAGGTGTAGAGGAAGGCCAGTCGGTAGAGGCTCTTATAGTGCTGGGGGAAGCGGCTGAGGCACAGGCGGAAGGAGGCGATGCACTGCTCGGTGAGGAACTGGCGCTGCTCTTCTGCCCCAGCCGGCAGCCCCTGGGGAAAGGCTGCGGGCTCCCCCAGGGTGTCCGCTCTCTTCCTTCCGTCCCACAGGGCAGGTGCAGATGCTGGGGGTTTGGCAGCAGTGCAGGCAGAGGCCGGGGGGTCTGCAGCAGGCTTCTGGCTGCCTTGCTCTGTGGCCCGGAAGCCTTCCGTGCTCTCCAAGGACTCCTCAGTTTTCCCTGTGGGTGAGAAGAAAAAGAAAGTCACCTCAGTTTTAATCCCTGCCCCCACAGGAGTAAGGAGTAATCTTACTGAGGTGAAAGGCACAGCTAAGTCTGTGCCCTTGCTACGCAGCTGCTGGACCCAACAGACCCAGTAGGAGGCATGGGGCCTGGTGCTGGCTCTGCCCCTGCTGGCTGAGGCCTCCATAGCCTCCCACTCTCCTCCCCTGTGAAACAGGATGTCCCAGCTGGCATGCAGCAGAGGGGCCCTGAAGCTGCAGACGGTGGGGGTGGCAAGCGGGGCTCTGAGTCCCCCCTCTGAATGGCAGCACAAGGCTGTCCCGCCTCCTAGGCCTATGCAGGTGCATGGGGAAGCAGTCCACAGAAGGAAGGTGTGGCTGCCACAACCATGGAATAAAACAGCCAGGAAAGGCACACAAAGAACTGCACCTGCTCTGCCGCTTAGCACCTCTGCCCACAGCCTACCCGACATCCTTCTCCAGAGCTGCTGCTGCTACTGTGCGTGAACCAAGAGCTCACACACAGGAGAGCCCAAGCTGGGTGGCAGGGGCTGCAGGAGAAGGAGACTGGCCCAGGAGGGAAGGATTGAAGGAAGAGGATGGGGGCAAGCAGTGAGGGGAAGGTGGCCTGTCAGGCACCCAGGAGTTTGGCAAGGCCTGCCTGGAGGAGGCCAGAGAAGTAGCCCAGCACTAATGCTGAAGCCTGTCAGCCACTGTGGGCTGAGCTCCTTCCTGTCCTCAGCCTGTCAACCTTTTCCAACTGTAGTGGCAGCCAAAAGGAGGCTGGGGCCTGCTGCGGTAGGGAAGAGTGGTGAAGGACTAAGGTCCCAAGTTCCCCTAAGCAAAACCATCATCAGGTTTAAGCAAAAAGACATCAGGTGCACATCGAGTTCTTTTTGCTAAGGAAAGAATCTGAGCAAGACAGAGCCAAGCTGCTCATTACAGCGCGCAAGGCTACCTCCTGTCAGTCCTGTCATCCCTCCTACCTACCCTCTGGGCCTCACACCTTGAAACCAACCATTGGGAACATGGTTGTTCCCATTGGGAACACTGTTGTTCCTTTTGGACTCACCGTCTGCACACCCTCCCCTGCCTCACCCACTCGCTCTCATCCTTCAGGACTCCACTCACTGTCACCTTCTCCTGCAGGCCTCCTGGGCCCCAAGGTGGGGTTTGCAGAGTGCCTTGTGTGCCCACCTCTCTGATGTCACCGATCCCACTGCATTTATGCACGGGTGTCTCCCCCTCCCCCACTGCCCAGAGCCTAGCACAGGGTCTAGTTTGAAGCTGAATGAATGAATGAAAAGCAGGTCACATCTGATCTTGACACTGTGCTCTCTTCTCAGGGGAGCTCAGGAAACCACTTAGGTCCCACAGGCACCCCACTCAGAGCACAATGACAGCAACTAGGAGTCTGCTCAGGGCTGGCATCTTACGGGGACACCACTGCCTTACAAATGTGCCTGATTTCTAGTGTTCAATTCAAGGGACACATTTCAAATGTGGCTCAACAAACACGTTCTCAACGACTCTGGGCCCAGCCCTGTGGTAGGCATAAGGGAGATGGGGAAATAGGATGAAGATAAAGACCTCCCAAGGGCTCAGATAAGGTGCTAAGTGTGTGCTCACACACAAAGACACACAGGAACACATCTCCTATGGAAAGTGAGCACAGGGTCAAGAATTTATCCAAAGAGAGGTCAGAAGGCATGTCTGAAAACACATTAAAAAAGGGAAAAAAAGTAGTGATGCCAGAGTGAATGAAAAACCTAGCTACTCAGGGATCTGGGTGGCCTGAAGAGGTGCAGGAGACATGGGTGATGTGCCTCACACACAGTGTCCACTCCACGGCTGAAAGAGCCTCACAGGTCACATTAGTGGAAGAAAGGGGGGAAGTCAGAAACGTCAATAAGCCCACACAGTGCTTCCCAGCTAGGGTGCCTAGTCCTAACCCTGGCAGCATAAAAATGAGGAGACTTCGTCCTAAAGATAAAAAGCAAGCAAGGCAATGCTCTGGCCACTCTGGTGCTGCTGCTGGCAATAAGGACTGGCTTAGCATGCCCAGAGTGCACACACCAGGCCACCTCCCACTCTGCCACTGCCACCCCTGCCTTGTGCAAGGCACTCAGGCATCATCACCAGGCCTCTACTTGACCTAGAAGAGGCAGGTGCAGCCATGGGATGGTGGTCCCTGAACAAAGTGGCTGGTAGCTGTACCAGCACCCTTGGCCCATATCCTGCCCCAGGTCCAGGTAGCAGGGAGGGCCCGGGCTGGGCACCCGTGTCCACTGTCAGGACCACATAGGCTGTTGACAAACTATGCTGCCCTCAGAGTAATTAACAGAGTTCGCTTCTGTTTAGAGAATGAAATTTGGGCAGCTTTTCCCTCTATTAAAAAAATAAACCTTCAGACTTAGTCTGGGTCTGGGTGGCTTAGTCAGTTGAGCGTCTGACTCTTGATTTCAGCTTAGGCCATGATCCCAGAGTCATGGGATCAAGCCCCAGGTCAGGCTCTCTCTCCCTCTGCCCCTCTCCCTGACTCACGTGCTCTCTCTCTCTCCAAAATAAAATAAAATAAAATAAAATAAAATAAAATAAAATAAAAATAAAACAAAACAAAATAAACCTTTACTGTTGCTCCATTCACTTTAGACATTTTTTGAAGCTCTGACTCCTAAGAAGGTGAGCTTCAACTAGCTGGAGAGTCATCTGTAGGGAAACCTCCTTCCTGGAGGCACCCTGACACAAAGCAGAATGGAGAAGTCAAGAGGCATCTGCTGGATGCCACGGAAGGGAGGGCACCTGGGCATCAGGAGGGGTATGAATGTCAGAACCATTCTTGCTTCGGCTCAGCACCCAGGGCCTGGCACAGACTTGGGCTCCATTGTGCCCTGCTGTCAAACAACTCCCACGAAATTTGCGAGTGAGCTCTGGGACCCTGACCATGAGAGAAGCAGCAGGCTGGGGGCAAGGCCGTCCGTGAGGGTGCACCTGAAGAGCTGGGGTATGGAGCACACCAGGGGCACACACCCAGCCCTGGCCCAGAACCATATCCTGGCTCTCTGCAGGGCGCCAAAAACCATGGGAGCCCTGGTGGCCAGAGCTCCTGCCCACTGGGAGCCCAGAGGAGAGTGTGTCAGAGACCACCACTAACCAGGGCCAGGCCTGGAGAAGCGCACTGCTCCCTATGCTGTCTGCCTCGCAAGGGCTCAGAACACATTCTCTGCTGTACCAACTCTCCAACAGGAAGTTCACCAATTTCCAACAGGAAGTTCACCAACTTCACTGCGGTTACCAGGAAAAGCTGGGCTTAGAGTGGAGAGATGTATCCACAGAAGATGCTTCCCTTCAAGCCTACGAGCTACTGCCATGACTATGGTTCTACTTGAACTTCCTTTTTACTTTTTGGTAAAATGTTTTATTTATTTATTTTGAGAGAGAAAGCATTTATTTATTTTGAGAAAGAGAGGAGGAAAGAGAGTATCCCAAGCAGGTTCTGTGCTGACAGCACAGAGCCTGACGCAGGGCTCGATCGCACAAACTGTGAGATCATGATCTGAACTGAAATCAAGAGTCAACACTTAATTGACTGAGCCACCCAGGAGCCCCTCAAACTTTCTTTACCAGTGGTGAGCCCCTACACTGTCTGCTTAAACCATTGGCTCTGAATGGAAGGAGGGAAGGGGTGGGATGCCCCTCGTGTGTCTGGAAAGCCCTGCACAGCCTAGGTCAGACCACGGCTGACTCTCTCTGAGCTCAGCACCCCAACCTGCATCCCCCACTTCCCCAAACATGGTGGAGAGAGGCCGGGGTGACACAACAGCACCCACAGCAGTTCGCTGCTTAATGGGCCACGGAGCACAGACAACAGGCCTCACCTGTCCAATAGTTAAAGTAATCTTATTTTTAAGACTGAACGTGAACAAGAGTTGCTGTATTAGAGTGCTGGGACTATAGGTTACTTGTTCCTTCCCCTTTCAAGCTCCCTGTGGTATGTTTATGTTAGTTGCAGAATGTCAACATCGGTTTGAGATAGCGTAAGTGCCTAGTGAGAGAGTGGGGCACTGGTCTCACTTTCTGTGTCCTCTTACCTGACCCTAATGGGGGCACTTTTGCCAACCTGCAGGGCATGCAGCCTCACCACCTGCTAAGGCCAGCTAGGGGAGGCTGGTGAGGAACACAGAGCTAGGACAGGCCATCCCCAGCACGAAGGGGCCACGTCTACACGTGAACTCCTGAACCTAGACTCTCCCATCCAGGGCCTGTAAAAACACGTCCTAGGGGAGGTCATCGCCAATCCTACCTGCCCCTCCCAGCCCACCCAGAGAGGGAGCATGGGGCAGAGGTTAAGGGTGCGAACTAACCCTGGATAAATTCCCAACCCTCTCTGAATCTCAGGTCTCACCTGTAACATGGGAAGAGCCGCAGGGCTGTTTCCTAGGGTGGTTGGGAGGACAAAAAATAGCACCTGGCACAGGGCCGCTGAGCATGGGTCTGGGTTGTTGTGGTTGTTATTGTTTAGCAAGTCTTGGTCCGGGTGGGAGAGCTCTCAAAACCCAGGGCCAGCTGCCCAGCCGCAGCCCCAGAGGGGTGCCGCAGATATCCATCCAGCCTGCCAGCACTCTCCTGCGAGCTGGGTGTGGGGCTCTGCCCACTGGTTTCCACAAAGGGAGCCCGGGGACCCCACGAAAGCCAGGCATGGGGTTAGATCAGGGCCTCCTGACTGAAAAGGGAGGCACTTTTCCCTAGAGGCCTGGTATGATTCACACTAAAAAGAAAACACATTGGTGACATTTAGGATCCAAAGATTTTTTTTAATAACTAGGTATTTAAGAAAAAAATCCAGGGCGCTCACGTCATGGATGTGGTTTTCCCATATGGCCACAGTGGGGTCATAACAACAACGACAGGTGTCACTGAGAACACACTGTGTGCCAGACACGGTGTGAATGCCTTCCTGAGCCACCTCCCTTAATCCTCACAACTCCAGGCGCAGGCCTTGGGCTCCCTCCCACCCTACAGGGAGTGCAGAGGCCCACGGAGGCAAGCGACTTGCCCAACTGAGGCCCCAGAGCAGCAGGTGGAGGTGTGAGGACAGGAGCCAGACAGGACCTGGGCCACTCGGGAGCCCACCTTCTTCAGACTGCCCAGACTGTCACAGGCCATTTCACCGAAGCAGTTCTAAACACACCAAGCTAGGTCTTCATACCTCTTTCCTCTGTGGGCCCCTGAAGGTCTTTACCAGTCGGGCCCACTTGGATACTGGGAACAGGCAGCTTCTTCTCCACATAGAGTTTCCGAGAGCCCTCCAATGAGCTGGCAGGCTCATTAAAGAAGTCCTGTGTCGAGCTGGAGTCCGAGAGCGCCACTGCCGTGCTATCCTGGCTGCGCTCTGAGGGGAACAAAGGAGGGAGAGAGGGCAGCAGCATGAATCCACACTAGCACCAACATGGCGGGGCCTCCCCAGGGTGAGTGTCCTGGTGACTGCCCTGCAGAGGAGACGACATGAGCACAGCCACTGTGACCTTGCTGAGTCCTACCCGTCCCAGAAGGCTGCTGAGCCACTCACCAAAGGCACCAATCTCCACGGTCAACCTTGTGGGGTTTCCCCAAATGGTGGTGTTCTGGTAAATGGTTAACAATTGGCTCTTGGGGTAGGGGGGAAGCCCACATTTGTAGCATTTACTGATTTCTGTGGCATAAATACTCCCACCATGGCCAATTCAGGCTACCAGCCAACCTTATGTCGCTGAACGTGGAGTTGGAAAGAGATGCACGGTAGTACACCATTCTATTGTGTTTCTACCACACAGAGACAATAGGCATGAACAACTAAGGCAAGCAAGAGTCCTGCAGAAATTTTTATCTGGTTGCAATAGGCCAAGAGTGGTCTAGAGTGAGAATGGAGATTCCCGGGGTCGCAGACACAAGGGAGATTGCTACCTACACGTTAGCTCCTCTCCTTGGAGCTCCCCATGCGCTCATGAGAAAGATCAGAGGCAGCGCAGGAAGAGGTATTGAAGGAAACCTTCCTGTGGTGCAGGCCTGGAAAGGAAGTGTGTTCGCCGCTATAGGAAAGGCATGAAGACCTGGTGGAAACTTTTTTCCCTAAGAAACAAAAGCTTTAAGCCAGCTGGGGAGGTACAGCAAATCTTGCTGCCTCCAGGGTACAGGTGAAGACCCACTGCAGCTGTGGGAAGGGAAAAGAAAAACCTCCCGAGGGAGGGGCAGGAAGCCATTCAGGGCCCAAACATTTGAAGTCGCCCACAACTAGAAAAGCAAAGCCCCACTCCTGAGATGCAGGGACACAGTCTGCCTCAGTCTGCGGCTGGATAGAGACAAGAGAGAACCAGCCCTATCCCTACCCCAGGCTAACAAGCACAAGTAACACAAAACAGTCTACATAGGAAGAGGGGCAAGAACATGGAGAGAGACCGTCTTTGAGGTGTGTACAAAAGGCCTAAGGCTGAAGGTGGGAATGGAACACTGAGAAACCTTCTGGCAATTCAGCCCCCCTGTAAGCATAAGGTAAGGTCATAGGAATTTGAAGTCAGTGGTACACTAATGGTAACCACAGCAACAAGAAAAACCAACCCCAGCTCAACTTCTGACTAGCCTAACTCCCCCTCCTAACAGACTAGAAAAGGAGAGAGAAGGCCATTCCCAGCATAAATATTACTTATTTCAGTTTCTTCCATCCTACACATAATATCTGATATTCACTATAAAAATGAGGCACACACACAAAAGAAAAGAAACATTGTCAAGAGAGAAAATAATCAACAGAACAAGGCTCAGAGATGACCCAGATGTTGGAACTACCTGATGGGAAATTTAAAATAACTAAGATTAGGGGCACCTGGCTGGCTCAGTCACTGGATCATATGACTCTTCATCTCAGGGTCATGAGTTCAAGCCCCACACTGGGTGGGTATAGAGATTAGTTAGTAAGTAAACAAACAGACAAACAAACAAATAAATAAAATACAGTTAAAAAATAACTAAGAATAATATGATCTATAAATGTAATTAGTATGCTAAAGGCTCTACTAGAAAAGGGGGACACATTCGTGAACAGACGGGGAATTTGGGGAGTAAGATGGAAACTATGAGCAAGACTCAAATAGACATGCTGGAAATAAAAGACACAATTAGAGACACAAAGAATGCCTTTGTCAAGCTTCTCAGCACACCTGACACAGCTGAGGGAAAAATAACCAAAACTTGAAGATAGGTCAGTAGAAATCATCCAAAGTGAGAGAAAGAGAGTGGAGGGGAAATCAGAACAGAGCACACAAAAGCATCCAAACGATCTAACGTACTAATTAGAATCCCAGAAGGAAATGACACAGACACATGTCAGAAGAAGTATTTAAAGAGATAATGACAGAGAATTTTCCAAAAATAATGAAAGACATCAAATCATCAAGAGTTTCTGAGAACACCAAGCAGGGCAAAGACTCCTCCACACATTTAAAAAAACAAACAAAACAAAAACAACAACAAAAACCCATACCTAGATATCTCATACTCAAACTGCTACAAACCAAAGATAGAGGGGAAATCTCAAAAGCAGAGAAAGACACATCATATATGGAAGAACAAAGTTAGGAATTACAGCACACTTCTCATCAGAAACCATGCAAGTCAGACATCTTTAATGCTGAAAGAAAAAAAAAGTCCATCCCAAATTCTATATCCAGTGAAAATATCTCTCAAAAATGCAGGAGAGGGGCGCCTGGGTGGCGCAGCCGGTTAAGTGTCCGACTTCAGCCAGGTCACAATCTTGCCGTCCGTGAGTTCGAGCCCCGCGTCGGGCTCTGGGCTGATGGCTCAGAGCCTGGAGCCTGTTTCCGATTCTGAGTCTCCCTCTCTCTCTGCCCTTCCCCCGTTCATGCTCTGTCTCTCTCTGTCCCAAAAATAAATAAACGTTGAAAAAAAAAAAAAATTAAAAAAAAAATGCAGGAGAAATAGACTTCGTCAGAAAAACAAAAGCTAAGAGGATTCCTTACTATGAAATCTGAGTTATAAGAAACATTAAAGAAAGTTCTTCCGGTAGGATGAATTGAAACCAGACAGAAACTTGGATCCACATAAAGAAATGAAGTTCCTCAGAAATGGCTAAAGCAGTAACAAAAAAGACATTCTTTTTCTTCATGTTTAATTCCTCTAAAGTAGAACTGTCTAAAGCAAAAACGGGTAGCAGCCTATTGTGAGTTTACAGTGTATGTAAAAGTAAAATGAATGAAAACAAGGGTATAAAAAATGGGAGGTTCTTGGTTCTTTCACTGCCCATGAAGTAGTATAGTATCATTTGAAGGTGGGCTGTGATGACTTCAACATGTATTTTGTTAAGCCTAAGGCAGTCACTACATTTTTTTAAGAAGGTATAAATAATAAGCCATTAATAGAGACAAAATGCAACCTTAAAAAATAAAACTTTGTCTTTAACTTTGTGTATCTGAAGGATGAAGCTCAATGAAATAGGAATCAAGAGAGCCAAGTTCAAGTTCCTCTTAGTGCCACTCACTAGTTATGTGACCTTGAACAGGTTAAGTCCCTTGCCCATCTATGAACTGCAACCACACATCCTTTCAGAGAGGTCCATGGCATAGGAGCTTCTGGGGACACAGGGAGAGAGGCAGACATGGCCTCCAAAACCCTCTAACTCTTTGCTCAACTACTTCAAATACCGGCAGCCCATTGGGAGGGCAGACATGAGCAGCCTGGTGGGCAAACAAACTTGTAACAATACTTGAAGTTGTTTCAACCAAATCAAAGGCCTGGACTCTGAGAGATCCAGGCCGCCTAAGTTTAAATCCTACTCAGTCACTTACTAGGCTGGAGAGACTATGCAATTGCCACAATTTCTTTACATTTCAATTTCCTCCTGTGTAAAACTGTGATATTACAAAAGCCCACTTCACAGAATTATGAGGATTGAATACATTAGTACATGTAAAGTGCTTGCAATTTGGCCTGATACCCAATAAGTGTTCCAAAATATCAGCTCAATGACCAATAGTATTGTTTCAGAGAAGCTGGACCGATTGTTTTAGTAATGTCTCAAACTTGACATTACAGAGATTTTGCTCTGCATGGCAAAGGGTTCTGCTTATGCCAGGCTGAAGATCACACCTGAGTAGCACCATGTCGATGGGGTGGTAATCGCTTCTTATACACTGACATGACAGGGTCGTCCACAGCAGTCCTGCCTGCACAGAGGAACATGGAATTAGGCCTGTGCTTCCAAAGGCAGCTGTGCTGTTCCAGCCTCCTCACCCACGTCTGATCATAGAGCAGGGTTTGGAGACAGGGACCTCTCAGGCAGCCGCACAGAGCCTGCCGCAGCCCTTCCTCCTTAGCTGCCTTTGCAATGTCCGCTGCCCAGTAACGGTAGGTATCAGTCACAGCTGGGCTGGTGGAGCAGTAGAAACTGGGACATGAAGTGTATGTGAGACCCTTCAGCGACCAACACAGAACCTCTGCATCTCACTGCTGGGGGAGCAGGGACCTGACTGGACCCCTCTGCCTCACACTTAGTGAGGGGCTTTCCTGACTTGCAAGGCCAGACCCCAAGGCTCTGTGAGCACTGAATGGGGATTACCGGCATGTCTGCTGCCCTCATGAGAGGTCCCAAACCCAATTCCCCAGTGTGAAGAGATCACTTCTCTCAGAGAAATGGCAGGGGCAGCCCATTTGCTGTCTATATGGAAAGTGGACCCTTGGCTCCAGAGGTCATACGGGGTCACTGCAGGAGCTCAGAAATCGGGAGTCTCAGACTCACATTCCAACCCCAGATCTGCATACTTGGGCTGCTCCAGGCCTCACAATATGTTTGGCACGTTCTCTCTGCTCAGTTCCCAACAAACAAATAGGATCCCCATGGAGGCCTCCACATCCCAGTGCCTGGCACACAGGTGTGACAGCCCAGTGACCCATCCTGCAGTGCAGCATTTACTCTGGCCCTGACAAAGAGAACACCAATGGCTCGGACAAGTTGGTGGGCCATGCTCCTGCAGTGATGAAGTCCTTCTGATAGGCCAGGAGAGGTGCTTTCCACCAGCATCCAGAGCAGCTGTAGTCACTGCATGGCTGAGCAGCGCACCATGTGGCAAGCGTCCGGGAAGCGGGCCTAGGCAGGAAGATCTCACGAGAACTGGCTTGCTGCCTGATGAGCTCATGCACTCATAAGCTGTTGGGCTTTGGGCCTAAAGAATCGCTAATTTGCTGGAATCTCAGTTGTGATTATTACAAAAACCGAGGATTGGCTTAAGCAAACGGATATTTACTCCCAACGTGCTAATACCCTCCTGATGCTGCCTAGTGAGGGAACCTCTCATGCACCAGAGTGAGCAGGGAAGGCAGCAGACTGCCCTAAGAATGGTGTGGGCAAAAAAGGACCGCACTGGGCTTCAGGGGTGTTTGCTCCTCTGGGAGCAAATATTAGCAGGTAGAGCCTCTACTGAGACTCTTTAAAATAACATCCACAGCGGGGTTGCCTGGGTGGCTCAGTCAGTTAAGCATCCAACTCTTGATCTCGGCTCAAGTCATGATCTCAAGGTTCATGGGATTGAGTCTCATGTCGGGCTCTGGGCTGACAATGTAGAGCGTGCTTGGGATTCTCGCTCCTTCTGCCCCTCCCCCACTCCCCACTCTCTCTCCCAAAATAAGTAAATAAACATTAAAAAATAAATAAAATAGGGGCGCCTGGGTGGCTCAGCTGGTTGAGCGTCTGACTTTGGCTCAGGGCATGATCTCACAAGTTCGGACCTCGCGTCGGGCTCTGTGCTGACAGCTCAGAGCCTGGAGCCTGCTTTGGATTCTCTCTCTCTCTCTCTCTCTTTCTGCCCTCCCCCACTCACTCTCTGTCTCTCAAAAATAAATAAACATTAAAAAAACTTAAAAATAAATAAATAAATAAAACATGGGGTGCCTGGGTGGCTCAGTCAGTTGAGCATCTCACTTTGGCTCAGGTCATGATCTCACAGTTTGTGGGTTCGAGCCCCGCGTCAGGCTCTGTGCTGACAGCTTGCTCAGTCTGCAGCCTGCTTCGGATTGTGTCTCCCTTCTTCTTCTCTGCCCCTCCCCCACTGATGCTCTGTTTCTCAAAAATAAATGTTAAAAAGAAATTATTTTTAAATAAAAAAATGAAAAGAAAAACAAAATAACATCCACAGCAACAACAGCCACAGCCAAGGAGCAGGACACATGTAAGCACAGGCACTGTGACCAGGCCTCCCGCCCCAAGCCTCTCAGATATACACACAAGAACCCAGAACAGCCTGTCCTCTGAAAGGATGGAGAGAAAAAACCAATATCAGCCCTGGGGGGTGGGGGGGGGGGGGGGGCGGCGGCACCGTGGCGATTCTGGACAAGCCCTTACCCCAGGGGTGATCATGAATGAGCACCTAAGGAGCCCTGAGGAAGGCTGATGGTCAGGGGGTAGTGAAATAAGTCTAGAAACCGCCATGAGCCACCACAGTTCTGCAGTGCCTCCCTGCAGCTCAGAGCTGGAGAGGCAGGGGCTCTGCACACTGAGGTGCCCTGGCTGGAGCTGTGACCCCCCTACTCACCAGGCCTGTGAAGCAAGGGCATGGGTAATGTTCCTGCCCAACCCTGAGAGAGATGCAAGTCTAGGAAACAGAGGATGGGCACATCACTGTAAACGAGAGTCCAGGGCCAAGTTTCTCTCTAATCCTTTCAAAGAGGGTAGGCACAAAGCTATTTAAAATCATCCTGAGGGGCACCTGGGTGGCTCAGTTGGTTAAGCGTCCGACTTCGGCTCAGGTCATGATCTCACGGTCCGTGAGTTCGAGCCCCACGTCGGGCTCTGTGCTGACAGCTCAGAGCCTGGAGCCTGCTTCGGATTCTGTGTCTCCCTCTCTCTCTGACCCTCCCCCATTCATGCTCTGTCTCTCTCTGTCTCAAAAATAAACAAACATTAAACAAAAATAAAAATTAAAAAAAAATTAAAAAAAATAAAATAAAATCATCCTGAGTTTGAATACTAGGAAGCAACCGAGAACTTTGCACCAAGAAGCAAGTCAGATTAAAAGAAAACTAAATTCATTTCTTTTACACCAACAGGGTGAAAGAAAACAATGAAAATCTCTTAAAGAATGACTCTATCTCCTGGGCAGACAATGCTTCTGGGCAAAGCCCAGTCCACCTAAGCACATCCTGACTGCCTCCTGGCCAGCCAAATTCAGCACAGGCTCAAGCACCGCTGTGCACAGCCCAGAGACTAGCAGTGTGCCCTGATAAAGGGACGTGGGGAGCCCGTATGTGTGGAAGAGGTGGGGCAGTTCTGGCTTGGAGAGCACTCGGCTTCCATTGGCAGTGAACAGAGCTTCCTTCCAGGCCTGGCCATAGTCCCACCTTCTCCACGAAGCTGTCTATGGATAGCACATTCCTTATCTGGGACACTGTGGGCCAAGGGTCCAAATGAGCTGACGTACGGCTTTGTGTAACCGTGCACTGATGGCCAGGGGTGCTTCCTCCACATCCTAGAGGCCCACGTATAGGCTGGGCACTGTAGGACACCCCCAGGGTGCTGGCCTGTCCTGATGCTCAGACAACCAGGTGGGTCTGCCGGTGCTCTGCAGGCAAAGGCTGCCAAGCCTGAAGGCAACGACAGCCCTCCCTTCTCTCACCTGCCTGCTGGAGCAGAGCCAGAGGGAGAGGGCAGGGCCAGGCAGAACTAGCTGGCTCCCTGCTTTGGCCACCTCCTGTAAGTTCTGCAGACTGGCCTGGGCTGGGGGTTTTCCTGGGCTCCTGGTCCTGAGGCGGGACAGGAGACAGAAGGGAAGCTCTTCTGCACAAGAGACCCAGACTCAGGTGAAGAGCCAGACTTCCCACAGGGCTGGGCAGGATGGCCTTCCAGGGAAGCATGTACCTAAATGGGACTCCAGGGACTGCCCACAGGCCAGGTTCCTGATTTCCTTCAGGAGCTGCCTAGACATCAATAGGAAAGAAGACGCAATAGTGGACAGGCTCTACAGGCTACCTCTGCTCTGCTTCAGAATGTTCTTTTGAAAGTCTGCCCACACAAAACCTGCTCACACTAATTAATATTTGTGGCAAAATTATAAATATTTCACTCTCCTACTGTTAATCACTGGAATGTTTCACATCTATGCCTCTGGGCCACCCCAGCCCCTCCCCCCGAGTCTTTAGAGGGATGTTCATCTGCCAGCCACTGCTGATGACACCCTCCACTTCTGAGGTGTGACCTGCAGAGCCAACTGCAAAGGAACGACAGCTGCGGATGCAGAAGGAAAGGGACCTGGCTTGGTGACAGAAAGGCTGTCCGTTCCAAGGAGTGTGAGAGCAGACTGTATTGCAAGAATTTGGAGTTTTTTGTTCAGGTTTGACTCAGTTCAAATCCCTTGAACATTCGTAGGATTTCCAGGCCAACCCAAAAGAGCTCTTTGCTTACAAGACACAAGCTTCCTGGCACATTTTCTCTACCTGCTCCAGCAGTTAGAACTAGAAATAGCTCACAACCACTTATTCCACCAGTTCAGTTCAATGAAAGTTTGAGGGGAAAGATGTGGTTGTATCATCAAAATCTGCAGCAACTCTGACTAGCGAACCCTGAAAAGATCACAAATGTTCTGCCAACTAGAAACAACAGGTTTCTAAGAACAGTAAACTTTGGGGGAATCAATATTTTGAGCAATCTCTCAGCTGGACAAACCCTGCCCCAGTGGGTCCCTGATGACCACCAGGAAAGAACACATCCACCGGAAGCCAGGCTAGCTGTAAGGGAGGGACACCCTCTGGCAGGCCAAGGAGCCTGGACAGACGCCCAAGAGAAGAGACACCAGAAACACGAGGGCCCTTGAAAAGGAGGCAGACATACTGAGGCAACAGGCAGGCACAAGAGTATCACCATGGCCGTGCTCAGACAGCGGCGTCACCACTCTGGGCCTCTGAGGCTCATGCTCAGAGCTGGGAGAAGACTTGTCTTCATGTGCAGCTCTCACTGTGTAACCCTCACCATTCATCACTCTGTCACAAAGAGCCCCTGTGCCCCTATCTCGGACCCAGCTGGTTTCCCAAGCTCTCTCCCTGTAAGGTCTCTCTTCTGTCCACCCCAGTGACCTCAGTCCAAACGCTGTAGGGCCCTCCAACCTCCATGTCTTTGCTCCCAATGTCCCTCACCTGAAACGGCCCTGCAGGCCTCTCTGGAGGACTACCTTCTCCAGGAAGTCCTCCCAACCCACCAGGCCCCACAGTTAGCTCATGGCACCTTCTCATGGCACCAACTGCTGCCCCAAGACACCACCTAGGGACACACAGATCCAACCAGGCAGCGGGAATCAGGGTGCCCGTGTTGGCTTTCCTCGTGGGCCTTCTTCCTGCCCAGCACATAGCAGGCACTCAACATATACCATGACCAGCTACAGCCTGGAGAGGTTTCTTAAAAGTTAAGAATGGAGAGGAGAACAAAGGTGACTGGCTCTGCCCTCTGACAGCCTCCCTCCCTGCCCCAACATCAGCCCCCACCTTGCAGGGCACACGCAGGACAACCTAAGTGCCACTAGGAGCCTCTCCCACATTGAAAACATCTGTTCACAGCATATAGCTTGCCTACCGTGAGCTGACCTCTCCTTGACCCTGGGAAGGGAGGCTGGTGAGGACTGATGCCACATGCAGCCCCCTGCCCCAAGCCTGGACACCGTGGACTGCACACACAGGGCCCACCTCAGAGCATCTTGGCTACTGTACACAATGTACACTTTTACACATTTGTCCTTCTAAAGATAACTTGGTATCTTAGAGTCTGTTGCCTTTGTTACTTTTTTAAAGCCAAAAAGAACAAAACAATGGAAATACAGGACTGAGCCACCTGCCAGGCCAACGGGCAGTGGGAGGAGGCCACTGCTGCATCTGGCCAGAACTGAGAACATGGGCTGTGGGCAGAAGCCAAGCACATCAAACACACACTATCCAAATCACAGGACCAGCGATGTGGAGGAGCTCCTGGTCACAGGGGAAGCAGGGAGCCGGACTGAGGACTAAGCATGCGGTCTGCGCTGTCCCTTGAAGCGAGCCGTGACAGTGCAAGCAGAAAGACAAAGCCTGGAGAACAGAGTGTGGTCAGGGTTAGGGGCAGCACGGGCAATATTGGTGGAGGCAGTGTGGGTGAGCAGGCGAGGATGAGCACAGATGGCACACGACACAAACAGTGACAGTATGGTGGGTGAGGACGGATGGTCACATGGGAACTTGCACAGGGCACCCTGGGCTCCCACGTGGCCCATACCCTACAACCTGGGGCTCAGGGCAGGCTCTGTTCGTGCTGTAAGTGGGGCCAGATGGGCATCCCGCAACCATGAACACCAGCCTCCACAGCTCCTGCTCTTCTGACCCCCAGCTTGTGCTCTTTCCACCCTTCGTAGTAAACACTGACACACCCCTTGGGCCTTGGCTAAGCTTTGCCTCCTCAGGAAGGCCTCCTATCCACCAAAGCCAGGCCAGGTCTCTTTGGGGTGGTTTCAGTTGCACCCTGACACTCAGTTGATTCACAGCTTCACACTTGCCTTCCCCAGAACCTGCAACAGGCACCAGAATTGTCCCATGCACCCAGCACAATGCTAATGGGCACTAGATAGGCATGGCCATGGGCTGGCTGAAGAACCCCACAGAAGGCTCAGCCTCAGACTGACCACAGGGCAAGACCTCTGCTCTCTGAGGCCCTTTCTGGCTCCGAGATCCTTGGCTCCGAGATTCTCAGGTAACATGGAGCAGGGCAGGCAGAGAGCAAGGGTCTTGGCAGTCCAAGAGAGCCACTATGTACACATCCCAAAGGCTGGCTGAGCTGGGCCAAGTTATGGACCAAGGTGTCCTGTAACAGCCCTGCTCCATAGGCCCTGCTACTGACAAACTTCCAACAAACAAAGCAGGGAAATGCCACACAGATCCAGTCTCCATCAGGTCAGCAAGCACAGGACCTTCCCAGTGTTAGCCTCCTCTGGCCTGGGGTGGAAGGAACCTTAGACCCCCCCCCCCCCAATTCTCCCTCAGCTTCACCCCAGCTACCAGGCAGCCCTAGAAGAGTGTCCAATTGCCCTCAGCTTGGCTTCCTCCCAGGGAAACAGGACCAATCGCCAAGCAAGGCAGCTATAAGGGCGGGACCACAGGCACCTCTCCCAGGGCCCAGCCCAGAGCAAGCACACACTGATATGACACGGGGCACAGTTACTCACACACGTGTTCACACACTCCATGCTGGGGAAGGGTATAAAATTTGTTCAGAAATCTCATTATGCTACGTTTGAACATGAGTAAACAGCAATCATTGTGAGCCCCTTGAGGGTCACAATGTACTCCCTACAACTCCTTTACCTTGTCAGGAAGCATCAACACTAAGGATTTCAGCACTGAGACAAATCCCAAAATGGACGGGAGAAATAAGGCAGGCTGGGAAGAGTGGTCAGGCAGGGCTGCTTCATTCTCTCTCTCTCTCAGCTTGGCCAGAGGGCCCCTCTTCAGGTCAGCTATGGGCACACTCTCAGCCACCCCAAGAAGGGCTAGCTTTCATATCTGACAATGATGGAGTCTCAGAGCAACTCAAGGGCCAATCCCAGAGTACCTTTTAGCCAGAGCTGTGGATAGGCTGCTGGAAGCTTCTAACCCTAGTGCAGGATGGCACAAGGGTGCAGATGGGACCAGTCAAGAGAGCAAAGAAGGTTTCTTCTAAGAAGCCATTATCAAATGTTGAGTTACCTACATAAAATCTGGAGCTATTTTTCTAAATCTCTTCTAAAAATTTACAGCAAATAAGAATTGACTCTAGCTGATTTTTGATTTTGAAGCTCAGGTATACAAAAGTAGAAGGGCAGCTCAAAGGTAGGGTATCCTAACCATACCTTAGGGAAGTCCTGATGCCTGGCTCCCTGTCTAGCTGATAACAAGTTAGCCTCTGACAGGCTCCAGGATACAGGATACTTGGGCCCAGAAACCCAAAGGCCCAGCCCTGCTCAGAGGCTGCTGCTTCCAAGGACACTGCCTGTCCCTCTTCCAAAGCCACACAACTGGCCTGAGAGAGACAGGGTGCAAACTGAGGATGACAGGTCCCAGACGCGGGCTCCTCCTGCTACGCAGTGCTACATGGCCCTTGTGCCAGCTCTGATGACCTGGGGATGCCTGCGTCTAGGATGTGGTTACACTGTGCAAGCACCTTCCTTTAATACTCATGAGAAAAACGTTACTCCTGTTCACCAGGTGAAGAAACCGGCTCAGAGTCAAGTCCCTTACCCGAGGTGGCCACGCAAGGTAGTGGGGCTGGGACTGAAATGCAGATCTCCCTGACTCCAACTTCCCTGTCTTACCTCGAGCGGGTCCCTGAACTGCTTCTCTTCGTGTGCACCAGGGCTAGAAGCACCCATCAGCCTTCCTGTAGAAGGGCTCAGTTATGGCCTGGAGTGAGCACTAATGCCCTGTCCTCCCACAACAGCAGAGCCATGGCTGGTCTCAGGCTGAAGAGTTGTGTGGAAAGTGTGGGGCCACACATTCTCCTCCCAGGGCTAGTAGGCCAGCCTGGCTGGGTCACAGGAGGCAGCAGAGGTGGGCAGTGCAGGCCTTGAGGCCACCAGCCTGACACCAGCAATCTGCTGCTTCTGCCAGAGCCAGGGCCTTTCCCTACGAGCTAGTGTAACAGCTGAATGGGCCACTTTAACATTCTAAGATAGGGTCCAAATATTTTCCTGTTGCAGACACTGCTTTCTTTCTGAGGTGAGGAGGGCAAGAGTTCTGAAAGCACCATGCAGCCGGGCCCGTGCAGAGCACAGCATGGCCAGTGCAAGGCTTCCTAGCACATTGGGCTGGGACTGGGCAAAGGTGGGCCATGGTTCCACATTGTTGACAGAAATCGCTTTTAAAAAAGTATTTTTTTTTTCAATGATTAAAAAAATGCACAACCACTGAAACTATATTTGAGCCTATCTGAGTGGCTCCCTCTGCAAACTCCCAGAGCAAATAACCATTATGTTGGCATTCAAGCCATGTCACCCCAGTGCCCGTCCCCAGCACTCTGCTTCCCTGCAGCTCCATGTGCACATGTGCGCACCAACACGGGACAGCTGGGCAGCGGTGCCAGGCAGCATCATGGTCCCTTTCTGCCTCCTTTCCTCTTTGCTTCTGGGGTGTGCCCACACCAGGGGAGCTACCTGCAGCTCTGTGCACTCATAGGGCCAAGCACAGTTCCTGCTAGCCAAGCTCAGCTCGAACCTGCAATACTGGGAGAGGTGCCGGCCACAGGCCTGTGGACAGCAATGAGAGGCGTTCCTCTCTCACAAAAGCTGGCATGATGCTAAATCTTCACAGGAGTACCTGGCAGAAACTAATTTGCAGAGCAAGGATTGATATCCAGTGTGTTTTCTCAATATTTTCAAGAGTAAAAGGTTGGGAACAGGGTAGTTTTCCTGTTGAACCCGAGTTAAGTAAGACGGGGAGGGACCTGGCTTCAGGACATGTGCAGGACTGAATCCGCCCTCTGGGGCACAGGGAGGTGATGGAGCCACGCAGCAGCAGGCATTCAGATGCGCTCAGATCAGCAACCTCTCTCTCCACACCCTCCCCGTACCTTTCTCACAGGCCAAGCAGAATCCAGGAGGGGGCACTGCCAGTCTCCTCTCCTCTCCTATCTCCAAATCCTGGCCCAGAGGGGGCGGTGGGGCGCTGCCCATCTTCCTTCAGCACTTCTCTAAACCTGCTCTCACGCTCTTCTCACCCACAACATCTTACACTCCAGGAACCCATGCGATGGGCAAGGGGTGTCCCATGCCCGGGGGAAGGTAGGGCAAGGCCCGCTTCCCCACAGCCTGATGCGATCAGCGGCGTGTGAGTGAGGGCCTGCTTGTCTGTTGGCATTGTCATTGCTTCCCCAGGGCTCCACCTTAACGCCCTCTCAATCCACCAATTTGGTTCATTCCAGCAAATACTTTATCACAGCTTATCACTGTAAAGGTGAGGAGAACATGAAAAAATCAAGCTACGAGGTCAGCATGCGAGCCTCCTAATGTTAGTAAGAAATGTGGTTCAAGGGTCGCCACCTGCCATATCCCGTGTGGGATGGCCTCGTACGCGGTCCCAGAGGACTCCACCACCCCGTCTGCACTCCCAGGGGTGACAGACTCAGCACCAGTCACAGTCCTCCCACGGCTATCAGAGGATGTGCTGTAATAAGGCAGGCACAATGCCAGCGCCACTGGACTGATTGCACGGAGGCCACTCCAAGCAGCCTGCAGACCCCAACAGCTAGTCCACGGTCTTTCCTGCCACATCCCCATTCCTGAGGTGGGAAGATGCAGGCTCATAGCTGTGAGATACCTTAGCCTTCCCTGCCCCTTCCCAGCCCCAAGGTGGGCCAGCTGGCAGGTGGCGACCCTGAGCATGTTTTGGAAGCACAGAATCACCGTGAGGCCATGAGGTTAATGAACAGCCGCAACATTGCCCGTGTCACCCCAGACCCAGCACCCCCCCTCACCAAAACAAAGCGAATCATCACCCGAAGCACCCTCCCCCTTGATTGGCGTGCCGCCCTGGGCTGGCAGTAGGGAGAACAGGGACTGTACCGTCCGGCGTCGCCTGCTGGTGGGGTTTTTTACATTTGACGTAATCGTGGTCAATCGGAGTAGCTGTGTAAGGTGGGGATGTCAGACCTGGGCCAGAGGAGGAGGGGAGGGAGGCTCCGGGGCCCGGCAGTGTCCCAGCTGAAGAGTGGGAGTCCTCATCCACCAGGCAGGCCTTCTCTCTGTGGGAAGATGGTTGGGGTACAGGTCAGAATCTCCACATCCCACTGGAATGGGACATGTGCTGGTCTGAGACAATCCTTCCTGACTGCTGAACCCCACACCATCTTCACGGGCCTCCTCTGCCCTTCCTAGGGCCCACTGCTCCCACACACCTCAGGTGACCTGCTCCTCTGGCTGGTGTCTCTTCAGCTGCTGAAGAAACTGCCCCCATGGCATCCCCTTGTCTCCAGCCCCGAAAGGCCACCGCCCAGCCATCTCAGGCCCCAGGGAGACTACAGGGGAGCTGACAAGCCCTTCCTCGGAAGCACCCACCCCACACCCTTCCACACCAAGTCAGCACCCTTCCATGTGATGCCTGAGGCTTGGTAGATTTAATTCTCGGTAAGATGCAGACAGAGAAAACATCTGGATTTACTGCAAGCTCTCATGTGTACGAGGATATCTACTGTTGAACAAAAAAGTCAGAAACACCTGAAATGTTCCATCGAAATAGCTATAGAAAACATGATACACCCATGCTATGGAATAACATGTAGCAGAGACTATGGGTAGCCACTAGAAAGAACGGAGTGAATGGGGTACCATCTCTATGGTTTTGGTCCCAGTCCCTTTCTCAGGGGAATGTAAACTCGAGAATAACACCTTCAGTAGTTTGTTTTTATAAAATAAAAGAAACCCTACAATTGTACATGTAAATGTAAGTGTACATAAATGCACAGCTAATTGTTTGAGAAAATACATGAATAATGGTTAATTCTGGGGAGGAAAGGGGATTTGTCAAATTTTAGCCTATATGTTCATATATTGCCAAAATTTTCCATAACTAGAATATATCCATGTATTATTTGTATAATTAAAAAATTTTTTTAAAAGAGTTATGATCAATAAAAGAGAACATCATTGTACCTTGGGGGCCCTTTGCGACTAAAAAATGCACATCTATAATTTCTAGGGCACACTGTATCCACCTGGGTGACCTGTCACATGCATGCCCATCTCTCCTATAAGACAATAGGCCTCAAGGTCAGAGCCTGGGCACAGGTCTCTCTGGCACTTGGCTGAGCCCTGCACAGTGCCCAGCCAGGTAGGGAGGGGCACAGAGATGAGGCAAGCTGAGCTGAAGCTCCAAGATGTGGACACCAGGGTAAAAGAAGTCTGGGCCACAATCAAGGGAAGGCCCAAGGGCCCTCTCCACCCAGTGAGGGGACCATACCAGGGCCCTAGCATCCTCATGCTCTCTGGAACTACAGGAAGAGTCCATGCCTCTGATGCCCTTTCCTGTTTCTTGGGAGAACAGGCAGCAGACAGGTCCTCACAAGGCCCCCACTCTTGGTATAGGCCCTGGAAAAGGACCCAGGAGTAAGAGTCTGCAACATGAAAACTGCTTTCCTACAGTGTTCTGCATAGGACAGAGCTGTGCCCCAGTGGCGATGGGGAGGAGCTGGCTTCTCCTTAGGGCCTGCCCCTGAGGATGGGGTGGCCCCGGGCATGGCCCCAGCGTGAGGTGACATGGGATTGCACACTCAGCCTCTCCTTCTCAGATTCAACAGAAATACCTTAGTCCAGCAACCAGGAGTCTCCAGATGAGTTCCAGAGACTCAGTGAGCTCCGGTTTACTCAGCAGTAACCCCCCGAATGCCACCTTGCTGTAAATGAGCCATCAGGGTACACATGGGATAAGCTGCTAGGTGAAGAGGTGCTACTCACTTCTCTGAAGCTTTGGGTGTGTTCTTCTCCTCGCCCCTGGCAAAGGGTCCTTCTGCAGCCTCCTTCATGAAGTTGACCAGGACCTCTGCACTGACCCCAGAGTCGGGCTTCCCCAGGAGCTTCAAGATGGAAGCGTGGAGCCGGAAGTACACCTAGGAGAATCATACTTGGGTGTGAGCAGCCTTCCTAGTTGCTTAGGTCCGTTCCACAGGCCAATCAGCCACACTGGAAAAGGGCCACTGACCAAGGAGACAGGCCACCACACACTGCCTTTTTTTCATTTGCTTTTAAACCAGCCAACCCATAACTCATTCAAAGCAAGCTCTGACAGTTAAAATGGACACAAACTCTCAGTATTCTAGCTTAAATATTTAGCCAGTGATGCAGGCAAGTGGTGGTAAGATAATGAGAATAACAACCCTCACCTCTGCTCATTGGGCATCTCCTCCCACCACAGCCCCTGCCACCCACTGTGTGCCCCTCTCCTGGCGCCCATACAAAGTGAGCCTCCACACCCGTCTCCCACCACACTCCGGACTCCTGAGTGAGAACAGTTGATTTCTGAGGCGCAGAACAGTTGATTTCTGTCTGTGTGCCTGCACCTGGGCAAGCTGGGTGCTGTAGGCCTAGAGAAGCTTGCCCAGGAGGTACAGGGTGAGGGGAAGAAGGCACGCCGCATCATTCAGGGCCCTGTGCTTTTCTTCACTTCCTTAAGTTCTCACCACAACCCTCCACTTACAAATGTCTGAGGTAAGATGCCCAAATCCCCACAACCAGGAAAGGCCAGGGCCATGTTAAACTCTGGTCCGCCCTGCCCTCTACTGCTCCCAAGTAAATGCCACATCAGACACAGACACCTCTACAGGTCACTTGGCCTGACTATCGCATCCACCTGTGGGTGCAGTGTGAGCTCCCGCCTGTGGCACAGACTCCCACAGGTGGCACAAGGAGTGTTACGAAGGCTGGGAAACCCTGTGGCTGTAGGCCCTGATTAACCAGCCTCTCTCACGGAGAGGTGGTTCTCAAGAGAGGCTGCCAAGGACCATGCAGGTAAGATTGCCAGGGGGTATGGCCCAGGCAGCATTCTCAAGAGGGCATCCTGGACAGAGGGGCCCACACCCAGAACCCCTCCACCGCTAGCCCGCCTGTGGCCCCAAGTAATTAACCCGAGCAACTCCATTTTTAGGCACAGAAAACCTCTGGGCACACACACATGCCCAGGTGGCCCTGCCGGAAGAGCACAAAGTATTCAATTGGCAAAGTTTAACCAAGTGGCAGGTTCAGTATTTTGAATCCGGGTTCAACAGCAGAGGTGAGTTTTCACCAGGGCAGGGTTAAAGTCTTAAGAGAAATGTCACTTTTAAAGTAAGATATCCACAGGTTGCAGCTGAATGCCTGTTCTCCTGAGATCCGGCATGGTGTTCTGGGCCTCAGTTCCTTACCTGTTAAGTCCCTGGACCCCATGGGCACACCATCCTGCCTGCTCATTGGTTCTATCAGGCAGCAGCAGAAGCCAAAAGTCAAAGAAACACCGTGGAAGAAAAACACAGTTGTCGTTTTCCTGAGGGCTGGGCTACCTCCCGCACATGGGTTGGGTGCTGCACGAGGGCCCTGGGTGCAGGGGATCTGGCCCCAACCACCCTTCTCTTCTGCTGCTGAATAACTTAGGGCAAGTCACACTAGTCTTCTAGGTCTCAGCCTTCTCTGCCCGAGTGGAAAGCATGAAAGAGCTGTAGTGGGAAGGACGTGGGGCCTGGGGCTGGGAATGACGGCAACCAGGAAGCTGCTGATGACGTGATCAGTACGAAAGTGAACTACACTTTATCATGAACCCTATGAAGATGGTCCCAGCAGGCATCATTTTTCAAAGGCAAATTTTTAAAAATGAGACTTTTCTGCTTGTTCACACAAGCAAATATTGGAAAGAGAATACTAACATGGTTGAGAGAAAACAGACATGCTAATTGATCAGTATAACCTTTCAGGGCCACAGGACACTGTGGATGCAACACTAAATGACCCTTGAAAATCCCCCGTAAGTGCTCCCTGATATGCATGCAAGAGCAGGCCCTGCCTGTACCCTGTTGAGGAAGAAGTGGAAGAGAAGTGCACCCTGCATTGGGCTCCACACTGACAGTGCGGGGCCTGCTTGGGATTCTCTCTCTCCCCCTCTCTCGCTCTGCCCTTCCCCTATGCACTCTCACTCTCCTGCTCTCTCTCTCTCTCTCAAAATAAATAAATAAACTTAAAAAAAAATGCCAGTTGCAAAATGGTATGAAAATGTTACTACGTATCTATATGTCAATAGGGGAAAAATCTAGAAAGATAAATACATGCCCAGACTGTTAATAGGGATTATTGGGTTAAGAGGATAGGATCACTGGGGACTTTAGTTTTTTATTTTAAACACTCCTGAATGTTTGACAGGCACCTGGGTGGCTCGGTTGGTTGAGTGTCCAACTTCGGCTAAGGTCATAATCTCATGATCATGGTTCATGAGCTTGAGCCCTATGTTGGGCTTTGTGTTGATGGCGTGGAACCTGCTTTGGATTTTCTGTCTCTCTCTCTCTCTCTCTGCCCCTCCCCAGCTCTCTCGCTCTCTCTCTCTAAAAAAATAAATATTAAAAAAAATTTTTTTTTAATTTAAACACTTCCAAACATTTGATTCTTATATATATTTTAACCATGAATGTGTGTTAATTTTATAATCAGAAAAAAAGTATATAAAGGCAGACAAGGCATAATAAACAAGCAGATTCTACCCCAAACTCCAAGAGGCTTGCTGGGCACATGGGACTGGCAGGCACTGGGCACGCAGCCTCAGAAAGGGCAAAGCTAAAGTGCTCTGGAAGCAGCAAGTCCTGGGCCAGGCCAAGTATATCTGGATCCTCACCCGTGTGCTTAGTTTCCTCCCTACAAAATGTGCTGGCTGCAGCCTCCCAGCCTGCCTCACAGGACTGCCCTGAGCATCGGGGAGAGTGTGGAGTTGTGTGTTCCAGATATCGTAAAAGCAAATCTGAGCTGTAAACAACTGCTCTTCTCTTGAGGAGCAGCGCAAGACCCAAGTCTGGGGTCAAGAAAACAGGCTACTCCCTTGGCCCTGTCCTGCCAAGCTGGGTGCTCTGGGCATACCCTATGGCCTCGCCAGGGACAAGGGCACCTAGCCTTCTCCTGCCACCCTGCAGTGTGGATGCCCTGGGCACTGGGAGATGCTGTGCTGCACTGATGTCATCACTGAGTCAGGTTCTTGGAACCTACATGTGCTAAGGAAGAAAGATGATTTTCTTCTGGGAGATACAAATAAGACACTCCTCTCCCAGAAAGGATAGTAAGCACTCCTTAAAAGAGAGAGGAGGGGCGCCTGGGTGGCGCAATCGGTTAAGCGTCCGACTTCAGCCAGGTCACGATCTCGCGGTCCGTGAGTTCGAGCCCCGCGTCGGGCTCTGGGCTGATGGCTCAGAGCCTGGAGCCTGTTTCCGATTCTGTGTCTCCCTCTCTCTCTGACCCTCCCCCGTTCATGCTCTGTCTCTCTCTGTCCCCCAAAAAATAAATAAATGTTGAAAAAAAAAATTTAAAAAAAAAGAGAGGAAAGGCCGCTTTAATTTAATTGCACACAAAGCTGCTGAACACAGAGAAGTTTCCAGCGGGTTGCATGGGAGTCACGGGGACCTCATGCCCCATCCCCAGGGAGACAGAGAGACTGGCCCACCCCTACCCTGCTTCCCTGCCCTCGGCCAGCACAGTGTCACCTCCAGGGCCTCCATGGCCAACTCAGGTGGGTTGTGGTAGTGGATCTTCTTGGGGTAGCGGGCAGCCTCTTCGTGCAAGTAGTGGCCAGCCTGTCTGTAGTGCAGCAGGTAAACAGCAGGAGGCTGCTGCTGCTTCTCGGCGACCTTGCCCAGCATGTAGTGGATGAGCCACTCTTCCTCATCACCGTCGCCCTCACAGCGGGCCGCCGACGTGAAACAGTGCCTGGCTGTCTCCAGCATGCTGTCGCGCCGGCCCTCCATCTGGAATGAGACCACGAGACGAGGCTGGGCTTAGCCCACGGTCTGAACCTGCACAAGATCATGCCTTATCCCATAGGGAAGCCCTGCTGCCTTCCTTGCGAAATTTATCATCCTGTCAACGACCCTGAGACACAGAAGTGTTATCACCATTTCATAGCTGAGGACAGTGTGGAGAGGCCTAGGGACGCCCCCTGCCCCCCACACCAAAGTACACATCAAGTAAGGCATAGAGCTGGACTGAAACCAGGTCACCTCATGTCAACTCCAGTGTCCTTTCTTTTATTTCCCCCCAGCCCACCCTGAAGGACACAGTTTAGGAGATTATGAAGTACCTACTGACCCCCTTCTCAAGGTCCCAACTACAACCCTCACTGTGGTTGCAGTGAGGGCCTGTGCCTGGGAAGGGGAGACAGCATCAGGCTGGGGCTGCCAGGAAAGCCAGGCCAACAGCGGCCGAGAACACCGAGAGCCAGTGCCAATGTTCTGAGATGAGCCCCCTCACCTACACGCGGTGAGCACTTTTCTCACCTGCTCACTAGGGTGGGCAAGCAGAGCTAGACACGATGTACACCCCCAACACCTAGCAACACAGCACTGAAGAGGATGTGCACCCCTGGGGTACCATGGGACTTCCCACCCTGTCCTCTGCACCCTTCCGGAAGGACCTTACAACCAAGACCCACTGCCTTGGAGCTGTGCCTCCAGCCACCCTCTCACACACCAAAAGGTGGAAACAGCTAGGACAGAAGATCAACCTCTAAGATGGTTTCCAATTTTTTCTAGTCCCTGTATTAGGGCTATGGGCCAGCACCTAGGTGTCACTGACGTGAGATGTCAGCCATCAAGTATGTGCATCCCTTCATCCCAGAACTCCTGGGCTAGGAGCTGGAAGAAACCCTGACTGTGTGGGGCCACAGGGGCAGCTGCTCCCAGCACCGCAGCTCTCTGGGCCCTCATCTCCATGGCTCTCGCTCAGAGGCAGGGAGGCTGCGACCTCTTCTAGTCTCATCTCGGGGACCAGAGGAAGGGAGAGGCTGCAGGCACCAGGCTCTGCCTGCAGCCTGTGAGAGCAGTACCCATGTCCCACTGCAGCAATAGCCCTGGGGCCAATACAAAGCAGCCTGGTGCTACCCCAGTGCTCTGCAAAACACTTCCTGGGAAAGAAAATTACCACCTAGGGATGCCTGGGTGCCTCAGCTGGTTAAGTGTTCAACTCTTGGTTTTGGCTCAGGTCACGATCTCACAGTTCATGAGTTTGAGCCCCATATAAGGCTTTGTGTTGACAGCGTGGAGCCTGCTTGGGACTCTTTTCTCCTCCTCTCTCTCTCTCTCTGCCCTTCCCCAGCTTGCTCTGTCTCTCTCAAAATAAATAAATAAGCTTAAAAAAAAAAAAAAAAAGAAAAAAAAGAAAATTACCACCTAAGAATCATGAGACCATCAACGGGGGGGCACCTGGGTGGCTCAGTCAGTTGAGCATCTGACTCTTGACTTCGGCTCAGGCCATGATCCCAGGTCATGAGATCAAGCCCCGCATAGGGCTCCACACTGAGCATGGAGTCTGCTTAAGATTCTCTCTCTCTCTCTCTCTCTCTCTCTCTCTCTCTCTCTCTCTCTCCCCCTCCCTCCCTCCCTCCCTCTGCCCCTCTCCCATGCTAGCACCCTTTCTCTCTAAAAATAAATAAATAAAATGAAAAAGAAAAGAGACCATCAATGAGTGAGATATGATAGAAAGAACCACAGTGTAGGACCAGAACACAGCACAAGCCAAGCGGCTCCATCATAGCCCTCCAAAATTAGATTCTGTAGCAGATCTAAGTATAAGGCAAACACTTCAGTGGAGTCTTGTTATGACTGCTCTGTAACTACGTGGCCTTAACCAAGTCACTAGCCTTCTGCCCACCCAGCTCTGCCACTGAAGGTCATACAGCCACCTACTGAGACAGGAAGGGCAACTGTGAAGAGCCCCATCTAAACTGACACCTAGCACCACATAGATCCCCACCAAGAGGCCAACACCCTCCCTGCCCCACATAAAGCACATGCTACCAGAGTTCCTGTCTTTTGTAGCTGTGCCAGTCAGAACACTTCAGACAGAACAGGAGGGATGGCCACTGAGGATCCAGCATGTTCCAGAGCTTTGCCAGACACCCTCACACCTCCTCTCCATCCAAGAGCGAGACGTGCACCCTCTGCTGTGGCACCTCATTCACCCCATGGCCAGGGTCCCTGGCCCAGGGCCAGCCCATAAGAGGGACTAAGGAGATATCAGTTCATACAATACTGCCATACACGAAGAATGGTCAGCCCAATTACAACCAAAACCACAGCAGAAACATCAAGTTCCTCCCTCAGGACACACAGAAGGTTCTGGTTCCAAAGCCACTGCCCTTGCCTGAGAATGGACAATAAGGGAAAGCATTGGTTTTCCTAAAACAGACACCTTTGGCAAGTTTGCAGGCAGAAGCTGAAGAACACAGCAGCTGATATAGCTATTAACACGTGCCTTACGGCTCATCTGATCAGACACAAGAAACACAAACACAGCTCTAGCAACCAAGGAAGGGGCTGTGTCCCCATGACATACTTCATAGTAGGAAACTGCCTTGCCAGCGATGGAAAAAAAACAGGAGGCATAGGGCAGCGCTGCGAGGCAGTGTTCACGCTGGACAACAATGCAAAACCTCCTTCCTTCCCTGTCTGCTGAGACACCTGCATGCCTAGTGGATTTCCATCTCTCCTGCCACCACCTTACATTCTGGGAAGATGGCCTGGCAGCCCAGTTTCAGGCCCTGCGATACCTGGGCCAATGGCTTCGACTGGATCCGAATGGAGTTCAACCACAGAGGCTGTGAGCTATGCAGGAGAAAGAACAAGCAAAGGGAAGAGGTGTGCAGGGAGTCAACCTGTGTCTCCTGTCTGTCGCCCACTCTCTGCCCTTCCTGCCCCTTCCTAGGGGAGCCACAAGTTCCCTCCTCTAGGGGAGTTCTACAAATGAAACCCTCAAGTGCCAATGGCAGAAAAGGAATTCTGACTTCTCCTCATATTTACTTCCTGGAAAACCTCTATTCTGCTAAATCCCACTGGGCATCACTGATGGAGGATTAGAGACAGAATCCCAAGGTCCGTGCTCCACCCACCCCAGTGAGTCCCAGTAGAGGATAATAGTCGGTGCTCCTTGTACTGCCAGGATCCATTTCCCAGCCTGCTCAGCCCTGCGGCCACTGCAGTAATAACAGAAGGGAGGGAGGGGCCCTTGTGCAGGGAAGTCACCAAGAAATAGGGCTGCATGGCATGGGAAGAGCTCAACATGGTGCTGAGTGAAAAGGAAGCTCGATGCCATACACAGCATGACAGCATTTAGGCTAGAGGAAAGAACAGATAAATCATGGCATTCTTTCTAGGAGTACATGTATACATAAATAACCGTATCTTTTTTTTTTTTTTTTTAAGTCTGGAAAGATAAACTGTAGGTTGCTCTGAAGCAGGAGTGAAATGAGGGGGTGGGACAAAAAGGTTTTAGCTTTGTCTTTACTGTTGCCAATTGTTTTAAAGAAGGTGTTTCTTCGTATAATTGAAGAGGGATTTCCATAAGTGTTAAACAAGGGTCATGCTGCTCTTCTCTCCCCCGTTTTCTTCCAGGGTTTGGCCCAGTCACAGAACCCGACACCTGTCTCTGGTCAGCTGGTTAGCAGGGTCCCTCATGGCCACGCTGCCCTTCCCTCCACCTGTGTCCTCTGCCACTGGTGCCAGGCCTATCCCCTGGATGCTGCATGTAAACCACCCAGGGACCCTGTTAAAGTGCAGCTTTTGACTATGAGTCCCTGATGCAGCCTTTTAACAGCTCCCCACCCCCTCCAATCCCCCCGAAAGAGGTTCTGATGCCCAGTCAGGTGTGGAAGCTACTGTCCTTGCTGACCTACTTGAGCAGAGAAAGAGAGGGAAAAACCTTAGGGCCAAGGTGCCCAGAGTCTGGAACCCTGAGACAACTGTCCTGGGCTCAGGGGGCAGTGACACCCAGAGCTCATGGGAAGAAGGTGAGGTCACTGGCATTCCTAAACAGTAGCCCCAGATGGTGCTTCCAGCTTACCCTCGTCAAGTGTGGGTGCTGTGCAGAGACTGGGAAATGTATGGAAACAGAAGGGTAGCCTTTTTAAGGCTTTCCCAAAGTGTATCGCACAGCACACCGATGTCCAGCAGGACTTTGTGTGAGAAATCCGAGGCCCCCATGGCTGTCGACACAGGGTGACAACAGTCATCACAGCAGGGGAACATTCAGATGAGCCTGTGCTCTTATAGCACATCCACCCAGCATTTTCACTAAGGTCCATCCCTGCCAGCTCACTTCATTAGTTTTGTAGTCTGTCTCTTGCTGATTTTCACATCAAGTCTGATGGTATAATGCACACCTATTGCAAAGTTAAACTGCAAATTTTGCAAAAGAGGTGGGACTTTGCAAAAGATGCGGGATTTCATGAAGCTGATGAAAGTAATGTGGGCAAAGCCTTTGCACATGAGCACCAGGCACAATTAACATGGATGACAACTGCCCAAAGGGAGGACTGCTGGTCAAGGAAGAGACCGCAACACACACTTCTAAGGCACAAAGATGTCAGAGAATCCTGGGAGAGGGAAATAGCTCTCAAGTATTTCTGCAAAAGTAGCTGTCGAAATTTAGGCTGCCAAGGTGAAGGAGCGTCACAGCGTGCTATCATAAACTATTAGAAAATTAAGCTCCCCTCAAACCAACCAAACTCAATCATTCTTGGTTCATTTGAAGAATTAATACATCCTTGTGATCACCAAAGCCCTAGTAACATAAGACTTAGGAGTTATTTTCATTATTATTTAATTACTAAGATAAAGTCCCAATCACACCTTTACCAGGGTAACTGAGCCCCACCGTAAGTGGATTCACATTGTGACCCTTTGCTAGTGCTGACAGCAGCCCCTCCCCTTCTTCTCTGTGCTGTTGGGTAGGGATGTCACCCACATACAAAAGGGGTGACATTTATGTCATTATTACATTCTCATTTATGCTTTTTAAGTTTACTTATTTATTTTGAGAGAGAGAGGGAGAGAGAGAATAACCAGGGGAGGGACAGAGAGAGAGGGGGACAGAGGATCCGAAGCAGGCTCTGAGCTGACAGCAGACAGCCCAATGCAGGGCTTGAACTCACAAACTATGAGATCATGACCTGAGCTGAAGTCGGATGCTCAACCAATTGAGCCACCCAGGCACCCTTCATTTATGCTTTTCCATACCAATTGAATTTTTAACACCAAGGACACCTCACTTTCATATAAAATCAGTAAAAGCAACAAAGAGCTGTTACCTCTTTGCAGTACAAGGCTAGGACTTCCCCTACTTAGCACAATGCTAGGAGGCCAGGGTCACCGTGAGGCCAAGCATTCTGGGAGCCTGCCGCTGAAGAGTGGCAGGTGTCGGAATGGGGGGCTGGGTATGACAACAGAGGTCCACTCTCGAGGACACAGAGGCTATCAGAGGACAGCAGTGGCACAGCTGTAGCTGAAAGCCTCAGTTGAAAACCTTCTCTCACTGGGTTCCCTCAACAACCCAATGGCAGCAGGAAGAAGGTCATCATCTCATTTGGGTTTTGACCACATTTGATCACTAGAAGAAACAGGCCCCTTCCGCACTCTGCTCTCCTAGGAAACCCTTCTGGATTGTCATCTTACTGCCACACCAGCCTCAAAAATGTCACGTGGCTCCTTCATTTCCAACTCAAGGAGCCAAGGCCCACAGGCCAGACACCCAGCAACCTGCACTAGGGGAGTCCCCTACCAAGATGGACTTCAAAATTCCCAAGAAGTTCCTTTGAAGGGAACAAGGAAGGGGCGCGTTGGTAGCTCAGTCAGTTAAGGTCTGACTTGAACTCAGCTCAGGTCTTGATCTCAGGGCCCCACACGGGGCTCCACACTGGGCATGAAGCCTACTTAAAGAATAAATAAAATGAAGTAAAATAAAACATGAAGGGAACCGGAAATAGCTACTTCTGGTGGCCAACACCCCTTCCCTGCCTCTCAACTGCTGGAAAACTGATGGCTGACCAGCCAGATCATAAGAACCTGGCCTTGAATTCACCAATGCCAGACTGGGTGTCTAAAGACCAGGGACTAAGCTGTCACTGACCACAGTATGGCTTCAGTTTCACGAGAAGGATCATCCATGAGCTCCCAGCATGGTTGTGAGGACAAGTGCAAAAAACAGATAGGACAGAACTTGGCCACCTGAAGGCACTTGGGTGGGATGGCAGCCCTTCTGCAGAGCCCTCCTCACCTGCTGTACGAGCTCAGGGGGCAGCTCAGCTCTCCACTGCTTCAGCTGGCGCGAGGCAAAGGAGTGCAAGGCATAGGACATGGTGCCATACTCGATCCACAGGGACAGGTTGGAGCTGTCGATCTCCAGGGCCCGCCGGAAACAGTTCAGGACAGGTGTGGCGTGCTTCCAGATGGGACCATCACTCTTCAGCTCATTGGAGTTCAGTTTGTCCTGAATGCGACTGGCCCGGGCCAGGGCCATGCCTGCCCAGGAATCAAACCTGCAGTCATGACAAAAGCACCAGTAAACACACAGCTTCCCTTACAGCACTGCAGACATGGTAGCCTGGGCAAGGCACCCAGGCCCCAGGGGAGTGGTCCCAGGCCATGACCCAGAGCCCAGCTCCACCACTCATGGACTTCATGTTTCTAAGCTATGAAATATGGCTAAGAAAACCCATATCAAGAAAGCTGAGCTGCTGGGACACCACAAGACATGTATTTTAGGTCATTCAGCATCCCGCAGGTACTCAGTAAGTGCTCTAAGAGAATCCCCATGGACTCGAGCCCAAATTATGCTAACATGGTGAGCTCTTGGACTCTGCTCCCCTTTGCTTCCCTGCTTCGAGGGGTTACCCAAAGAATGTCTCTGATGGAAAGGAAAAGGGGTGCTTTACAAGGCATGGCCCATCCAAGGTGACAGGGAGGCTCTCATCCAGCTGCCATCTCACCTAACCCCGCACTGGTAGCACCTGCCATCAACACACTCACTGACCAAAAGCACGGGGCAGCCAAGACCCTGAAAACACTGCCATGTAGTTGCTACATTGTTCTTCCTCTGGGACCTTGACCACATCCTGCCCTGTCCACCTCAGTTCCCAGAAGCAATATGGAGAGCAAGGGGACCACAGGATGGCTGAGAGCCTACAGTTCTGAGATCACCTGAAAGAAAGTGGTGGGGAAAATGTAAAAGGCTGTGATGATGACGAAGGCCAAGACAACTTCTGGGCACTTGGGAGAGTGGAATTTCCTGAGTGCCAGTAGAGACAACAGAATAGACAGCAATCACATAACAGATGCTACCTTCCACATGCTGACAATTCTTGACCTACAGCTGTACTAACTTTAAAACTGGCCAACTAGCTTTCTGGACTATTTTTGACAGTCCTCCAGGTGTGGTAAGGGCAGAGCAGACTTGTGAAGCTCATACGTGCTTCTGCCGTACTCCAGGCACCCAAAGATGAAAAAGTATGAGCAAAGGAGCAGTAAAGAGGCCTGAAGGCTTAAGTGATGATGGGGGATAGCAAAAATGAAGGCTTCAGCCCCTGTGTGGAGGCCCTGAGTGTACCCTTTCCTCCTCAGGGCCTGGGATCCGGGGCTCTGCTCAGGTCACCCTGGGGGTGGAAGCATAGGGGTAGGTGTCAAGCTCCCCTCCAGATGGTGGGGAACCCTGTCAGGGACTTACCACCAGGGCCAGCTCCTTCCACACTGAGGGTTTCCCCTCTTAATTCCTCCCAGAATGCCTTCGGCAACCCCCTTTGCCCTTGCCTTGAGGGAAGGGACCAAATCACGGTGTGTGCCCATATACCTGCATGAGTACCAAAATGGAAACCACTAACCACAAATAAAAGTGACCAAGAACACAGACACCTCATCACAAAAATAAAAAATACTTCTCTGTGTGTCACCAAAAACCAAGTCCTGACACGGGTTCTTGATTCTAGCAGAGCAGCGCACAACCCATACTCGGGGAGTGCTGACCCACAAGGACAGCAGGGAACCCAAGGGCCAGCGATGCCACGAACTCAGGAGGAAGAAGCATCCAGAGCCTATGCGCTGGGCTGGTACTCACGTAGGGCAGGCCTGCTCCCAGCACTGGGCTCAGAGTTGTTTGGCAGAGGGATGAGCTGTATTGGGACCTATTCCCATCTTGCCCCAGAGAATGCCACTCTATGAAACCCCTGGCCAAGGTGGCCCAATCCCAGCTGAGCAAGAGCAGATGGAACGGTGGATGGGTCAAGAAAAGCTGTCGCCAGCATTCTCGTAGACTTGCTCTTCCTGCAGGGACCACCAACAAACACTGTGGCCGGGACACACCACCACACACCCAGCTGTCTGCCATGGGCTTCACCTGTGTCTAGCAGGCTCTGAAAATGTAAAGAAAAGGCCAGCATCCAAACTTCCATCTTAGCCAGCACAGAAGATGAGACTGAGCCCAAGTCTTCCCTGACACCTGCTCGTGAGGGCCAGAATGAAGGAGGGTCAGGACTAGGCCACCAAGTTCCTCCTGGCCCTGGGGCCAGTCCTCACAGGGCACCCCACCTCTACGGCATGGCTGCCAGCAGGCCAAGCCTGACAGATTGACACCCTCTGAACCGGTGCATGTACAAGTCGGAAGGAGACCCAAATGAGCTGTCACGAACCTTGTCTTGTAACCCAAAGGGCTGCTGGGTGAGAGGTGTCACGCCAGGCTCTCACCTCTCCACAGGCAGGCTGGTCTTATCACCCTCACTTTTCAGACATGGAGGCAGCAGTGCAAAGGAGGTGACTCCTCACTGCCTAGAGCAGGAGCACTCAGCCAGCCTGAGCATGGATCTCCCCTACCAAACTGGTCCACAGTGACCCCAGAGAGGACATCCAGGGCCACCAATACATGGCTCCCTGCCTGAAGGAAATCATACGCTGAGCAACAAGGGGGCTGGGAGAACCTTTCCCACAAGCTACAGAAGTTGTGTAAACTGGTTTCTCTACTCAGATCCCAGCCCCTCTCCCCCGGGCCAGGTGGGTCCTGACAAGATGGAGCTCTGCGTTTTCCCCTGAGGATGGGCAGCCTCTGCGGCCTGGCCCCTGAATACTTTACCTACAGATACTACTCTGGACCTTCAGATACAAAGCTTATCTCGACCCAAGGCTTACCTCCTAGGTGTGGAGGCCATGAGAAAATGTTCCCTCTCAATCAAATGAATCAGACTTTATGAGCTTAGCAGAGCCCTTTCAGGATGAACAGACCAACCATTACAATTTAAGAAAAAGCCACCCGGGCTCAGGGGGAAGAAAGCATGAGCCTCACATACAATAGGCTCTCCTACTTTTACTGTCATGACAATTGCTACTGCCAACACTTGCATCAGAGCAAGGAAAGAGAACTCCTAGCTTAAGTATTTCTATTACCTTCCCCTTTCCCCAAAATAAGGAAACAACCATTAGCTAAAGACACATAGTACACATCAGCCCACTTCCCAGGGCCAGGAGCCAGGAAAGGAGGCAGCACTCAACCAGGAGGATGGAACTAGATGGGACCCCGTTGCCCTGCTGGCCTGGATCCAGATGGAAACCTCATACCTTCTCTGAGGCCAGTGCTCATCCCAGGTATCTTCTGGAAGGAAGCCTTCTCCACTGCTCCTCTTTTTATGAAGAACCTGTCTCTTGCCTTTCCTAATAACTGCAGAGTGCTAACCATACTTTCTCATTCCTTTTCCCCTAATCTCTTTGCTATGGCAGGGAAACCCCAACCTGGCCCAGGAAAGGGTTTGCTGAGCTGGGGTCACCCCAACCCTCCCTGCTTGGCCGTATACCCAGGTCACTGACCTGTTGGGGCAGATGCAGATGTCATGCATGTAGAACTTGATAGCCTTAGACTGCTCCTTGTTTTTGAAATGGTAATCAGCCAGGAGGTAGTAGAGCTCATTCACCACTGGAGGGGAGGGGTCGGCCCCTTCTGGAAGGCAGGGCACCTGGCAGGTGAGGGAGCAGGATAAGGGGAGATGGAGTCAGGGTCTCAGATGTGACCAGTAACGCTGCAAACCCAGGACCATTCACATTAGCACAGGACAGACACTAGGCTTCTCATGGACCTGACTTCTGATATAGAGCAAGGAAAGCAGACAAGGTGCAGAAGCAGCAGTGCCGGAGGGGAAAATGATGAGACACAGCTCCACCATGCTCAGTTCCTACCTCGGCCGAGGTGCCCTCAATGTAGGCAGAGACTTTGTCCAGGTTCAGGGCCGGCCTTTCTGTGCGGGGCACAATGGTGGCGATCCTCTTCAGAAGGTTGGCCAAGTCAGCAGACACAGTGCTGGTCTTGTAGCTGTCAAATTCAGGAAGGGTCTTGGGCTTAAAATACTCAAACATAAACAGAGCGTCCTCCCATATAAGGTCCACCTTGAGAAAAGACAGAAAGCAGATCATAGTACAGTCAGGGTAAAGCAGAAAGGGAAAGGTTCTTCCATGGAAATAATGCAGACAAGGTTACAATATGTTAGAGTGTAGAAAAAGTCCCATATACTTTTAAAAATCTGCATACTCACTCTAATTCCCAAACCCAAATGTCTGAAGAGCAGAAAAATGGACTGGCATAAGCCCGGCCTTTACAAAGACAAATGTTGGAAACTGAGGGCCACACTCTGTTGAGTCCACATGGCTGAGCCAGAGGGTAGGTTCAATCACGAGTGGGCACTGTGGCCAGGCCACTGACCCTCTCCTTGAGCCTCAGCTGCCCCACTGCTTGCTCTGGACCAGGGTGGGTCTGCATTCTACATGGGACCACAGTGGGGGCCCTGCCCAAGGAGCATACATTCAGGGAATGGAATTGGTAAGAATAAATGACAGTACTGACAAGCCATGAGTGCTTGAAACCCAAACAACAAAAACAAATGAAAACCTCTAAGGAATTATTCATATTATCCGACTGGAAAAGAAAATCCTTTGAAAATTGCCATGCTGCACTTTTGAATGATTGGTCAACATTTACGAAGCTAGTTTTTGCAAGGAAAACCCTTTTCCTATGATCAGACTACATCTGACCATGCTCTCATTCTCCTGGTGCAACTAACCACAAGAGGTGTGTGTCTGATGTCCTCCAGGAGTGCTCACGCCCCTGCTTCTCTGAGCCCCACTCCCCTGGGCAGGGGCGGGGACACCCTCACCTGCTGGGCTGAGTGCTCCTCCAGGTACCTGGCCTTGCTCTTCTTGCTAGGGAAGCTGTACAGGCAGTAGAAGCACTGTTCCAAGGCGGTCTCCAGCTCCTCCTTGTAGGGGTGCGTGTCTTCAGAGGTGGATGCAGCAAGTTCCTTCTGGAGAACGCGTACCTGTGGTAGGCAGGAAGAGACGCCTGAGGAGAAGGTGCCAGTTCTCCAGCTTCCCTGGCACAGTGGGACCCCAGGGAGACCACCACGCTATCAAGTCTGTTAACCTGAGGAGGCCGTGTCTCTTGGGCCTGTTTCCTAAAAGGGCCTGTTACCCCCACAGGAGCCATTCTAGGCCCAGATCTGACAAGTGACCAGAAGGGCGTGCTTGCCAAACTGCCTTCCTTCTAGCACATCCAGTCAGTATCTACCAGCTGCTAGGAGATATTATATGCCCTCTGGTAAGTTCTCTACCCACTTATTTGGCCATTCATTTGCTCCCCAAATATTTACCAAGCACCTCGTTATGTTAGGCACAATGTGACACAGTCTCTCCTTTTAAGAAGCTCAGATGGAGGGGCAGTAAATTAAACAGGTGGTTATAATGCAAATGGTAAATCCCATTAGGACTGAGGGAGTCTCTCTCAGACAAAACATCAATAAGGATTCCAGAGGATGTAAACAACACAGTCAACAAGTGATGCATCTATGAAGATTAGATTCAATGGCCATTGTTATGCCCAACTGTTACCAGATACACATTCTTTTCAAGCATCCATGAGCTTTTTTCCAAAACTAGACAAAAAGCACATCTCAACAAATACTAAAGACAAAATATAATACACACCACATCCTCAGAACATAAGTCAGTAAAATGAGAAATCAGTACATAAAGGTAGCAAATACCACAGGTCAAAACATGGCATGCAGCTAAAAATGTACTTGGGGAAAACTTATAACCTTCAGCACTTGTACAAAAAAGAGTGAACACTGCCACTGAGTGGCCATCTAAACACAGTGTAGTTTCAGGTTGATAAGCACATGGCTTTTCCCATAGGCTTCACACATAAACTTATATCTTATATCTTTTATCTTATATAAAAGGAAGAAGTTACTTGAAGGGCACTTTATACACCGGGTCATTCAAACAATTCACCAAATGTCTTTTCACATAAGCTTTTATATGTAAGTTTGTAAACACATCTTAATGCTAGGAAGATGTCACTGAATGACCTTATACCTGATGTTAACCCCATGGCTTTTCCCAATGCTTCTGCACTTAATTTAGAAACATTAATACCTTAATGATAACAAGATGTGAAAAAAAAAAAGAGTGAACACTGAAATAAGCTTTCACCGCAATAAGTTAGAAAAAGCACAAAGTAAATCCAAAGAAATGATACAGATGTGTGTATGTTTATTTCCCTATTTTTATATTGTGCTATACACTATATAGTTGCATGGGTTTTTAAACTTTACATATAAAATATCATGTAATACATAACCCTTTGCACGTTGCTCTTATTCATTTCACTGAGCTATATTCACATTGATACAAATAAATCTGGTTCATTCATTTGCACTGCTCTAAGCAGTTAAATTAATTAAAATTAATTAAAATTTGTATCAATGTGAATATAGCTCAGTGAACTGAAATGAATCTTATTGTACGGGGATATCAAAATTTCAAACTTTTTAGTATGGAAAATTCCAAACATATATTAAACTAGAAATGATAGTATAGTGAGCCCACATATGGAGCACTGATTAATAAGTCTGATTACTAAGCACTGATTACTAATAAGCACTGATTACTAAGTCTGTGCATAGCCAGTCCCTCACCCAACTGTCCCCAATCCACCCCACATCATTTGGAAACAAATCTTAGACATAACATCACCTTGTCTGTAAATATTTGTTACCATTTTTTTTTTTTTTTACCTTTTCTAATGATAGCATTAAGGGTGTTTATCCTTTTTTGTATATGTGTTATAAACAGCATTATGGTTAACATCTACCAACATGCTATTCTTTATATGCATGTGAAAGTTTCTTTTTCTTTAGTGTGGATTCCTATAAAAGGAATTACCAGGTCACAGGGTTTGCACATTTGCAACTTTAAAAACTGTATTTTCAAACTGTTTGCCAAAACAGTTGAACTAATTAATTGTATACTTTAAAAAAATTTTTTTTAATGTTTATTTTTTTGACAAAGAGAGACAAAGCATGAGCAGGGGAAGGGCAGAGAGAGAGGGAGACACAGAATCTGAAGCAGACTCCAGGCTCTGAGACGTCAGCACAGAGCCTGATGTGGGGCCCGAACTCATGAACCGCAAGACCATGACCTGAGCCGAAGTCTGACACTGAACCAACTGAACCACCCAAGCGTCCCACTAATTTTATACTTCTGATGGCAGGATGGAAATTCCTACACAGCCCCATCAGCCCTAGGTACCACAGACAAATGTTGATGACTGTCTGAAAGGACAAAATGGTATTCCATTGCTTTTAATTCCTTTTTAATAAAGAATTTATGGTTGTTAGTGAGGTTGAGTGTCTTTTCATGTTTATTGGCCTTTAAGGTTTCCTCTCTAGTGATCTGTTCATATAATTTCCTCATTTTTCTCTTGGACTTTTTTCTTTTTCTATGGATTTGTGGAGTTTTTTAAATACCCTGAATTCCAGTCTTTTGTCTGATATGTATGTTTCACCAGTTTCACACACACATGTGTGTCTGTGTGTGTGTGTGTAGTTCTATCACTATGCTATTTTATGTGGAACTTTGTGTATAGTGTTTGTTTTACAGAATTTTAAAATTTTAATGTCATATTTATTAGTCCTTTCCTTTATGGTTTATGGGGGTGAGGGAAGGACAGTGAGGAAGAGTATACTATCCTTCCTGTAACTTTTTATTTCTATTAGAAGACAGGATTGAAGCAAATACAGCAGATGGTTAATGTGTACACAATCTGGGTGGTAGTACCAGGACATAGTGTAACAGGGACAGTCTGGAAGTTAGTAAAGGCTCTATAGAAAAGGGGCCATTTGAGTTGAGTGTGGATGAATGGATAAGAATTCAGCAACCTGAATATAACATATGAAAAGAAATACTAACTCAAGAAAAGATGAGATCCAAGAGGATTTCTCCCTCAGAGAATACTTCCACTCCATCCAAGAAAAAAAAAATCCACACAAAAGATCTCCCCATGTCAGTCACAAAGCACTCCCAAGACACAATCCTTTATCTGAAGACCACTAACCTGGGGCAATGGGAAGAGCCAGCAATAAAGTATTCACCTTCGTAACGCCCACAGCACCCAAAATGGTGAATGCTCAGCAACCATTTGTAGATCAATGAATGAATAACTTTATGTTTGTTCATTTATTTATTCAAGAAACATCAACTGGACAGTAATCTATGTCAGCCACTGCTCAAGGCCCTAGAGATGCTTCAGGCAGCAAGACTAAAAAGGTCTCTGATCTCAGGAACACACCAGCTAGCAGAGAGGCACGTGACACAGAAACAAACAGCAGGGCTGCTCAGCAGTCATGAGGACAGAGTGGCAGGACCAGGGAAGACCTCTTTTAGAAGGTGTCCTCTGAGCTGAGACCAACATGGCAGGAAGGAAAGGTCAAGCCAGACATGTAGACCCTGGGGCAGAGTATGACAAACAGAAGGCATGAGGTGGTCAGGACCTGAGCAGAGAGAGAGAGCACTCAATAAGCAGAGGCCGAGTCCACAAAAGTGAAGTTGCTGCAGGAGCTGGAAGAAATTAAAGGCTAGGCCTCGGGTAGGAAAATCAGGAGCTATGAAATGAAACACGGCGGTACTCCTATCACGTCCACTCCCTCAGATTCACTTAGCAGATCCTGGCAGCTAGAATTCATACTCTGCCAAAAAAGATGTAGACTAAGGAAAATCCAGAGTATGGTCATCCCATCATCGCCCCTGCTGCCTACCCAGAAGGCACCTCAGCACCATTTCTGTCGGGTACCAGCTTGCAAAGGGGCTGACTCATTCTTGACTCTCCCCCAAGCAGCGTAAGGGAAACTGCTTTATAGAGGTGACCCTGTGGAAGTAGAACAGTGACCCCACACTCTCTCATTGGGAGAGGGAAGGCAGAAAAAGGAAGTTGCCAACTCCTGAGCAGCAATACAGTCTAAGCTTGGCACAATTCTTCCAAAAATGGTCCTGAAGTGTGGCGCTGACCCAGGGTGAGCACCCGGGAGGCCCTCAGAACTCACAGGGTAGAGCAGACACTCAGGCATCTACAGCTGGGGCTCCTGCCAAGTCTCCACCTCCTCAGCACAAGTGCTCTGCAAACTGTCAAGCCCTACGCACACAGGAGCTCTATACGTATTCTCAGTCTCGTTCATTCATTCAATCCATTACTTATTAAACACCTACTATGGGCTAGATATGCTGTGCTAAGGTACTGGGATCCAGCAGTGAACAAAAGTAACAAAAATCCCTACCTTCAGGGAAGTTACATTTTAATGGAGAAGAGACGCACAATAAACATAACAGATAAATAAATTATATGGCATGCTAGAAGATGGTATGAGCCATGGGGAAAGCACAGGACAGAGGAGGAAGACAAGGGCTGGGGAGGCAGGAGATGCACTTGTAGAGAGGATATGCTCACTGAAAAGGTATACAGCAGAGGTCAGCAAACCTTCTCCTGAAGGGCTATATAGTAAATATTTTAGGTTTCACATACCACACGGACTCTATCAGAGCTCCTCATCCCTACCCCTGTATTGCCAAAGCAGCCATAGTTAACATGTAAATGAATGGTTGTGGCTATGTTCCACTAAAACATTTATTAATAGACACTGCTGGGAGCCTGGCTGATTCAGTTGGTTAAGCGTCCGACTTCGGCTCAGGTCATGATCTCGCGGTTCGTGAGTTAGAGCCTCGTGTCGGACTCTGCACTGACAGCTCAGAGCCTGGAGCCTGCTTCAGATTCCGTGCCTCACTCTCTCTCTCTGCCCCTCCCCAGCTTGTGCTCTCTCTCTCTCAAAAATAAAGACATTAAAGAAAAAAATTTTTTTTTAAACAGACACTGCAGGCTGGGTTAGGTGCCCCTCTCATGCTCTGTAACCTGTCTGCACTGCTTGGCCTCACACTCAGCAGTGAGGTTTGGGGACAGGAATCATGCTGCTTATCCCCAGTAAGCCCAGTCAATCACAGCTGCTAGTAAGAGACAGCTATCTGCAGTCACTAAATACTTATTTACTAAATAGCTATTGATTCAGCAACTACTACCTTTCGTGAGTGGTGCTGGGCAAACAGGATTCATTGGAAGGTGGTGGTGAATGCAGTTATTGCCTCTAAATTACTATGAAGGGCCTGGCCCTATGCCTGACACACACAAAACAGATGCAGTCACGATTAGTGGTTCTAAATCCTCTTGTAGGTCAAGGCCAGGTCCAGAAGCCGTGAACCTCAGGTGCATAAGGGAACCAAGTTCAGACTTTCTGGCAACTCTGAGTAGTCACATATGAATCAAAGAAGAGCAGTGGGCCCCAGTACAGAGGGAGGCCAAGCAAGCCTCAGGACGCCAAACCATCCCTCCCGCCCCACCAGCCCTGGCCAAGAGGGCAACGCTTACATAGAATCGCAGTAGAGCCCCATCGGAATTGCAGCACCAGGACCTTCTCCCCAAATACTCGTGGGCAGTGTTGAGCAGCATGAGGGAGGATGGGAGCATGGGCGTCTCAGCCATCACTAGGGAAAGACCAGACCGACAGAATTAGCGTGGGGACACTTGTGGGACTTGCAAAGCTCAGTCTCTCCTTTGTGGGCTTTTCTGTCTTTACCAAAGTGGCCACAGATTTTTCTTTCTTTCATTTTTTATCTTTTTGTCTTCTTAAGTAAGTTAATGACTTGATTGGCTTTACAAAAGCAATACATACTTTTCAAAAATCAATTCAGGAGCACCTGAGTGGCTCAGTCAGTCAAGCATCCAACTCTTGACTTCAGCTGAGATCATGATCTCGGTTCGTGAGATAGAGCCTCGTGTGGGGCTCCACCTTGGGATTCTCTATCTCCCTCTCTCTCTCTGCCCCTGACCTGCTCACATACTCTCTCTCAGAATAAATAAATACACTTAAAAAGAAATCCAAATCATACAAGAAGACATAAGGAATGCCTTATCCACCTCCAAATAAACACGCTGATGTTCAGTGAACATCCCTGGAAGCAGCTTTCTGGGCATATAGGAAACATTTTGAAAGAGAGAAATAACTTTTAATAATGAAACCCGGGGCGCCTGGGTGGCTCAGTCAGTTAAGCATCCAACTTTGGCTCAGGTCATGATCTCACAGTTCGTGGGTTTGTGCCTCACATCGGGCTCTGTTCTGACAGCTCAGAGCCTGGAGCCCGTTTCAGATTCTGTGTCTCCTCTCTCTCTCTGCCCCTCCCTGTTCATGTTCTGTCTCTGTCTCAAGAATAAAAAGTAAACAGTAAAAAAATTTTAAAAAAATAAAAATAATGAAACCCATACTATATATACCATTTCTTAACTTCAAGATTCTTATTCTAAGGTCTTTTGGAATATTACAGATGAAAAAAAAGAATGACTACCTTTCAGTTAAGTGTAGGTTCACCACTAGAATGATTACTAGCTCCTTAAAGATCCTTCAGTGCTTCTGAAACTCTGGACTATAACCCACTAGTGGGCTTGTAACTAGCATTTTTAAAGAGGATTAAGGATAGAACACAAAACAGAAAATACCAGTGCATCTCACGCCCAGTAGAATAAGAATTCTTTCATGAAATTTATGTCATACTTTTTACTATTGGCCAGTCCCTGTCAAAAAGGTATGAAAGGCATGGATTTAAAAATAAAAAGGGGCACCTGAGTGGCTCAGTCAGTTGAGTGTCCAACTCTTGATTTCAGCTGGGGTCATGATCCCATGGTCATGAAATGGAGCCCTGTGTCAGGCTCAGCGTGGAGCCTGCTTAAGATATTCTCCCTCACCCTGCCCCACCCTGCTCTCCACACCACCCCTTTGCCCCCTGCTCCTCTCCAGCTTGTGTGCTCTCTAAAATAAATATATAAATAAATAATTTTTAAAAATAGAGGCGCCTGGGTGGCTCAGTCAGTTAAACATTCAACTCTTGGTTTCTGCTCAAGTCATGATCTCATGCTGGTTGGTGAGTTCAAGTCCCATATCAGCCTCCATGCGGAGGCTGCTTGGGATTCTATCTCCCATTCTCTGCCCCTCCCCCACTTTCTCTTTCTCTCTCAAAATAAATAGACTTAAAAAATTTTTTTAATAAAAAACATAACTCAGAAAATCATGAGGAAACTAAACTATGCTAATTTTTTATGGATCTTTTAGTTTCCATTTTCAACAGCATCAAGTGATTCTATTATACAAGATGGGAGATAGCCTTGTAACACTTCCTCCTTTCTCCTCATCTCCCAATTTTGTTGTGCATATTATTTGTAGCACTTCAGGTTTGCAACATTGACACTCTGTTCTGCAACCATAATCAGCATAACTGCTTTCTCTCAATTCCAAGTTTAAATGGATTTGGTGCTCATCTCAAATCCTTGCCTGTGGCTTTTCCACTCCTGACGAATTTCATTCTGACTCATGTTGGTTTACTGACTTCATCCTCCAGTGACATCTTTAAAAGCACCCACAGGAGCTGGAATCCTGATTTGTAAATGTCTGTTCCCACTATTAATTACAAACAACTTGGCTAGATGTCCTAGATCGTACCATCGTTCCTTGAGAATCATGTAGACTTTTAGACATCACCTCAACTGCTCTGAGTGCAGCTAGGGAGAAATCTGAAATGAGTCTCATGTTTAACCTGTGAAGATAAATCATTTTTTCAATTTAGAAATCTAAAAAATACTTATTTATTTTTATTTATTTATTTATTTATTTTTGAGAGAAAGAGCAAGTGAGTGAGCATGTGCTTGCACAGGAGCAGGGGAGGGGCAGAGGGAGAAAGAGAATCTTAAGCAAGCTCCATGCCCAGCATGGAGCCCAGGGTGGGGCTCAATCCCATGACCCTGGGATCATGACCTCAGCAGAAATCAAGAGTTGGACACTCAACCGACAGAGCCACCTAGGTACCCCTAAAAAATCTTTATTCTTCAAGTAGGATGTATCTTGTGGCGTTACCAATTTTTCATGGTACATGCTGAACAATGAATCTGCAAGCTCAATTTTTTTTTTTTTACAGAGAAATGTTCCCATATTTGACAGTGGGTTGACTGCTTATCCTATTTCACTGCTGGGGTCTTTCCTTTAGGAGCACTACCTATCCTCACACTGGACAACCTGTTTCCCATATCCATCCTCTTCTCGCTAATGCTGTTAGCTCTGACCTGCATCCATTGGTTTCCGTTCTAGCCATGTTCATTCTGCTCCTTGCTGTCTGGTTTGTTAGTTGTAACAGTGAGACTTGGTTTATAATGTTTTCCCTTAGTTTTGCAATTTTCCTTTTTGTTTCATTCTGCTTATGAGCTCAGATTTTTTAACAAATTATTTCTTGTGCAAATTGTTACAGGGTCCCTGCCTTTGTTCCTCAATGTAAGTTTTCTTCCTGAGTTCGTGTGTTTCTTTTTTTGTCCCCCACACAGGGTGGGGGACAGGCTACGCTATGTCAGCACAGTGGCCATGTCATTTCTTTCTACCCTGCTCATAGTTAGGGCACTTCCTCCACACTACATAAGTAGCTCTAATATATCACCAATGAATTTTCTGGGGCACTCTCCCAAATATAAGCTCAATTTGCCCTTTCCTTAAAACCATAATTTTAAAGCAGGTGTTGCTCTCAATTCACTTGTCTGTAACCTATGTCTGCAGAGACAGAAGAAGGGAGATCATAGGGCTAGTGCTGCACACAATCCTTGCCAGAGAGCCTGGACTTTGTTCTCTCTCGGAGATCCCCTTTAAGGTACGCCTGGCTGCCCAGCAAGAGGAATGCAGTCAGCAGACAACCCCCAACCGCCAGCTCCTTCAGGGTCTGCTACAGCTGCAGAGATGCACCCCACCCAAGGTCACAGGCTTCCTGCAGGAGTCCATGTACAGTGATTGAGCAAAATGGGAGAACAGGGCTCCTGGGTGGCTCAGTCGGTTAAGTGTCCGTCTTCAGCTCAGGTCATGATCTCACAGTCCATGAGTTCAAGCCCCGTGTCAGGCTCTGTGCTGACAGCTCAGAACCTGGAGCCTACTTCAGATTCTGATTCTGTGTCTCCCTCTCTCTCTGCCCTGCCCCTGCTTGCACTCTCTCTCTCTCTCTCTCTCTCTCTCAAAAATAAATAATAAACATTTAAAAAAATTTTTTTAAAAGAATGATGGGGTATCTTTGTTTAAAAGGTCATTTAGCTGTTATGGTTGTTTCTTCAATTCACCACATTTCCTACCACTGCATTGACCTGGCTCAAGTGCCATCTCCATAAAGAGTCCTGGGCTCTCTCTCCAGCTTCTCATTCACAATTACTCATTTGTCACCCTCATGTGCCAGACACTGATTTGGCAAATGATAGCTTTATTATTTCATTTTGTCCTCAGAACAACCCTCTGAGATAGGTACCATTATTCCCAGCATATACGTGGGGAATAGAGGCTGAGAGGTTGTATGACTTGACCAAGGTCACGCAGCCAAGATGTGATAGTTGGGATTTGGACCTGTGCTCACTCCATACTACCCTCCAGCTGTGCACATTGCTGCCCTGACTGGCTCACGCCAGCAGGGGCCAGGGGGCGTGGTGGTTAAGTGCGAAGGCTAGTGCATGGCTGCCCATCTCATAGGGCTATTTTGGGGATTAAAGGAGTTAGCAAGTTTGAGACTGCCTGGAGCAGTGTCCGTGCTCCTTGTAAGCACTCCCCATGCTGTCACCCTATTACCACCTGCACCAGACATGAAATACCACACACCCACTGCCTCTCGACCCCCCTGTGCAATGAGCTCCCCGAAGAAGCCTCTGCTTCTGTCCAGGCCCCACACAAAATCCTACTGACTGAGGCCCAAGCCCACTCACAGCATCTGGATAGGACTGTCAGGGCCCACCTCCACCCAGAACCATTTCTTGCCACCTTCATCCGTTGGGTTCTGAAGCTGTTGCTGGTGACACAGGGAGTGGAAGGTGTCCTCTTCCTGCCAGATGATTCGATGCAGGATGATCCAGGGCAGCACTGAGGAGACATGGGGCTCCTTGGGCTCCTCTTGGACGGCCATGCTGCAGTCAATGACCTGGGAGAGGGAGAACAGGGGTGTCACAGTAGGGCCAGCTCTCCCTCCAACCCTCTGGGGTGACCCCTCAGGGCAGAGGCGGGGACATGACTAGAAAGCACTCCAGCACTCCAGTCATCAGAGTCCCAGGGTGCCCAACAACAGTGGTAAGCCCAGGCATCAGAGGAGCCCACTCCGGCAGTCCTCCCTATGCCACATGCAGTTCCTGAGGCCCTCTGCACCTATTGTGTGCCAGGACCCATGCCAGATGTGAGGGTTACAGAGGTGAGCAGAGCACGGGGGAGGTGACAGCCTGGGGGGAAGAGAACCACAGACAAGCCACTCAAGAGTTAAGAATCAGTATAGTCGCTGTAATTAAAGCAAATGAGGGCCACAGGGGGGTCACAGAGGAAGGGTAGGGACAGACAGAGGAGAACCTTGATGTTTCCAGGTGAGTGGTTGTGGTGGAACCAATACTGAAGAGGGCAGGAACTAGGGGTACAGGACAGGCACGCAGGCAGAGGCCCAGAGACAGACAAGGAAGTAGATGAGTGGAGAGGAGGCCAGGCAGGTTCAGACACCTTGGGTGATGGGCAACCAGGGGGAACATGAAGGGTTGAAGGGAGGGAGGAGCACACTGGTATTTCCATGTCAGAAAGGTGCCTCTGTGGCAGGGTGGTGGCTGCACCAGGAGTGTAGAGGGGCGGGGAGCACGCTCCCATAGTTCAAATAAGAGACTCTGCCTGGATTAAGGCAGAGCGCTACAGATGCAGAGGAGAAACAAAGGATGGGGACGTTACGGACATGGATTTGGCAAGACCTGCGCTGATGGCCTGAAGAGCTGTTGTCCGGAAAGAGCCAAGGGTGGCTTCAGGAAAGTTTCCTGCTACGAAGCCCACCTGGACGATGCAGAGTACTGGGACCACCCCTTGGCTAGGAGAGCCAGGATAACATGGGGTGGTGGAGAGCCCCGGCAGGGAGACAGAGGGCCTGGGTTTCAGCCCCAGCTCTACCTCCTGCTGACCACACACAGGTCAGGGCCTCCTGCTCTGAGCCCGCTTCTGTCACTCAGGGATGGGTGGTCTGGAAGAACCCTGTGATGCCAAGTGCTCAGCAAGCTGCAACCCCCAGACCCGATCAGTCCCAGGAAGGTGTGCAGCCAGTGCGCAGCCACCCACTACCTGAGGTGCCCGCTTCCTGCAGCCAGAGTAGCCAAGGCGCCCCTTTGGGGTCCCTAGCTTGCAGTGAAAGCCAGTGAGCTACGAAGGGGGAATTCCGAGAACCACACCTGCTGGTGCAGGGCAGCGCACGAAGGAGTGGGAGATTACCTGGATGAGGTTGTTGGTGAGCCGGGTGAGGCCAGTGGAGGACGATGATTCCTTCAGGATGCTGCCACTGCTGTCAGCAGAGAGTGCCTGCTCGATGCCCAGCAGTAGCTGGGTCACCGTGGCCACCCACTCCTCCTTGGCTGCGGACTCACTCGCATTCACCATCTGCTGGACGGCCTCCTGCAGAGCCACGTCGGAGCACTCAAAACACTGCCGGTGGTCCTTCAACCGGAGCAAGGAGTCCTGAGCACAGGGAGGGGCGAGGAGGAGGGCGTGCCGTGAGAGGACTGTGATGGCGCTCTCCACGCCTGGTCCTCAGGACTGAGGGGCAGTACAAAAAAAGGGGAAGCGGAGGCCTTCCACGGGCCTTGAGGCATCTGTGAGGTCACATGGCGATCTACGTGCAATCACGGCATGGCGTGTGCCAGCCAGCGGGCTTTCAGAAAGGTGCTTGACCTCTGCACCTCAGTTGCCTCATTTATGAAGCTGGGACACGGAGGCCAGAGTGGGCAAACTGCCAAGGTGAGACTGAGTGACTCCACCACCTCTGTCAGCTCTCACCCCAAGCCACTGTGCCCCAGGCCACCCAGTCATGTGCTCATCCAGTGCCACAGCACTCAGGGGTCTCAGCAGGGGAGGGGTCTCAGCAGGGGAAGGGTCTCAGCAGACTGTCGGGGAGGGACTCTCTCTGCGGAAGAGGACCTGAGCCAAGGTCACAGTAGAGGCAACTAGCCAGGCAGCACTGAGGTCATCGTTCTAAGAGTCCCCATCTCCGCCCCCCACAACAGGTACCCTCGTGGAAGAAGGTGACTGGGAGCATGAAATGAGCTGTTGTACCTAGCACACTCAGCACCGTGTCCCGGCACATGGAACTCTCAGAACACCACACTATTTTAAAATCCCCTCTTTGGGAGCCATCATCTTTTGTGAAGCTCCCTTTCTTTTTGCTCTAGAACATAACCCATTTAAGCACCTCAGTCTGAGCCGCTTTCATCATCATGCTGCTGTGTGAGGAAACTCGGTCTGGCTGTGAATTTGCAGATCTGGTGTTAGACCAGCAGGAAGCACCTGCCAACCGGTGCCCCCTCAGGCTCTGACCTCACTGCAGCTGAGGGCTGGCAACAGCTCCATGCGACACAGCTCTTTGAGGTAACACAGACAGGGGTGGGGCAGAAATGCCCAAAACCGCCTTTGGGATGTGCTGCAGTATCTGAACATAGATCAAAACCACCCCCAATTTAAAAGCCCTAATTGCCAGGAAAATGGGTCCTGTGTTTCTTTAGAGAAAGCCAGCACTCTTTAGCAGGAGGCCAGAGGTATGAAGGAGCCTATGGGGTGCAGACATGGAACCCAAAGGCTGACACTTTCTGATCAAACACCAAACACGTGAGGGACAGGGGCTTATTTTGTAGCAGGATAAAGACTGTGGACCTGAAAGTGCAGCCAGCATTGCCATGAAAGTCAGGGACAAGACAAGGACCCATCAGCAGTGCTCTAATGTGACATAATGCCCAGGGCTCAAACTTAGAAAGAGCTAAAAAGCACAAGAATAACTGCCAACAAGTGAGGAGACCAAATTACCGTTGACTGTGGGCAATATGATCATCCACCCGAAAAAAACAGAAACTATCAGAAATAATGGGAATGAAGCACAGTGGCTAGATTTAAAATAAACATGCAAAAAACCAGTTGGGTTCCTATAAACCAGAAATGCACAGTTGGAAAACATAATGACCAAAAAAAGACCCTGCTCAAAATCGCAAACAAAAATATCAAGAACTTAGAATCAATTCAACCTGGAGAAACTACATGATTATATCAAAGACCATAAAAGGCAGCTTGCCCAAATAGGGAGGGAGACCCATCATACTGCTAGAGGGGAGGATTCAGGCCCTCCCTCCCCTACATACACCGTATAAAAGCTAGATGAAGCACAATAAACATGAAACATTAACACCACTAGAAGAAAACAAAGGCAAACAGACTTTTAATCTATTTGTTGACATGCTTCTTGTCTGTCTCCCTTCTAAAATATAGGTTCTGCCAAGTGGGCCTTCTCCCCTGTCCAGTGCCAGACACGCTGTAGGAACTCAATCCATGTGTGTAGAATGAGTGGATAAATATTCTTCCAGTCTTGAAAAGGCTATCTAAGCATAATAAACAAAATCATAAATGTTTGCAAATATCAAAGGATTTGACAACACAATATTCACAACTTTTAAAAAGGCCACAATATAAAAGCAAACTGGCATGGGGCGCCTGGGTGGCTCAGTTGGTTGAGCGTCCAACTCATAATTTCAGCTCAGGTCATGATCCCAGGGTTGTGGGATCAAGACCTGCATCGCACTCCATGCTGAGTATGGAGCCTGCTTAAGATTCTCTCCCCCGCCCACCCCACCCCACCCCCGCCCCTCTCCCCTCTTGTGCTCACTCCTTCACTTTAAAATAAAAAAATAAATAATAAATAAATAAAAGGAGACTGGGAAAAAAATATTTCCAACATTTGATGAAAAAAAGATTAGTATCTTTAAAATATAAAAAGCACTCCAAATCAGTAAGAAAACACACCCCCTCTGTAAGAAATTGAGGAAAAAACAAGAGTCACTTAATTCTCAAAAACCAGGTACTTCGACAGCACTTGGCCCAGGCCTTACCACAGCCCTCTCAGTACTGCTCAGTGCCCATCCAACCCAACAATGGAGCACCCCGCCACACCCAAGAGTTCTGGACGACAGGAGCAAGCTGACATCTGAATCACTGGGGCCTTCTTATCAGGCACACTGAGGGCTAGCCTCTCCCCCCTCCTTCTCCGCACCTAATGGCCTCCCTGGTACACCCAGACATCCCTCCCACATGCAGTCATGCTGGACACTCCTCCACTCCACCCCGCAAGCCTGCCATGGTAACTGAAGTCAGACAAATCTCATTCCCTGATCTCAGCATGAACCAGCCTGAGCCTACTCTGCCAGGAGCTAGAACCTCCCTTTCCTCCCTCCCAATGTCCCTCCCTCTCCCCCTCCTCCCTCCCTTCCTTCTTTCCTTCTCAGAATCAACTGTTTCCTCTCCTTTCACCACGATGGAGATGCCTCCATTTGCTCCTATAGTCATACCTCTTAACTATTTCCCAGTTCAAGAAAGTTAATTGAAATGTCTCAAACAATATGAACAAAATGCCTGGGAGAAGATTGGGCTCTCTTTCCAAATTGGAGGGGAAGGACCCAATAAGAGAATAAATATAACATGATTAGTGTGTGACCCATAGAGATGGGATGCCAGGCCACCCAACACCATTAAGCACATCATGTTTATCACCTTCCAAGTTTATCATCCAACCCCATGCTTCCCAAAGATGGCAGCACTGATGACAGTCAGCACCCGTACAGTGCTTGCTACATGCCAGGCATGGTGCCAACACACACTAACTTGTATAAACCCTACAGCAGGTCTCTGAGGGATGAACGATGATCATCTCCATTCTAGAGATGAAGAACCAAGGCACAGAGAGACTGAGAAACTGCCCAGTGCCCAGCAGATCCTGATGCCCAGCGAGCTCTCAGTAAGAGTTTACCTCCTAAAGAAGGGAGGCATGGAGGGAGCCGAGAGGGTGCATGGCTTCAAAACACCACTGTGGTGTTCTTTTTCCTCAAGCACATGATCGTACATGGGTATTTATTTGATCTTGATTACATCGTAGAGTTTGTCCATTTTAACAACTACTCAAAGCTCAATTTCAAAGGTAATATAGAAAGACAGGCAGATGAACAAATGGGTGAATGGATGGGTGACATCCTGACTTTTCTGCCTTCCTCCTCTGCCAGGCAGACGTTCTGATTCAAGTGTGGGCTCATTTTGAGCCACACAGAACCCTGGAACCTGCACTCCTAGGTTCCAGCTTTCTGCCAGTCTTGACCGTATCTTCTAACTAGCATCTTCCTAGATGCCAGTTAGCAGTTTTTACTCCTACTATTTTCTTCTAGATGCGTGTTCTTGAAAGCCACCTCAAAGCCTTCAGAGAATAAACTCACAACCAAGCAAAGAAGGTATGAGGTCAGGGGCGCCTGGGTGGCGCAGTCGGTTGAGCGTCCGACTTCAGCCAGGTCACGATCTCGCGGTCCGGGAGTTCGAGCCCCGCGTCGGGCTCTGGGCTGATGGCTCGGAGCCTGGAGCCTGTTTCCGATTCTGTGTCTCCCTCGCTCTCTGCCCCTCCCCCGTTCATGCTCTGTCTCTCTCTGTCCCAAAAGTAAATAAACGTTGAAAAAAAAAATTAAAAAAAGAAGGTATGAGGTCAGAGTGAGGGGAACTGTGGGCACACACACCTGCAGCAGCAGCAGCTGGGCTGGTCTCTCTGGAATGGAAGTCATAAACTCCAGGTGTTTGGCTCGGTCAAATCCACTGGTACACAAGGTTGGGCGGAGCAGATGCACAACGGCTTTGTAGTCACCAGCCTCGTACAGCCGCTGAATCTCCTCCAGGGACTGGCACCGCTCCAGCGACTTCAGGTTCTTATCAATCTGGAAAAGGCCCAGAATGCTGCCCGATGACAAACCTCTCACACTCTCTGAATCTGGCCAATGTCTGCATTTACCAGACCCAGATGAGGAGTACAAAAGTAGACTCCCCATCAGTACATCAGCATTTATATAAAACAAATGCTTTACAAAAAGTACTTCTACAGGGGCGCCTGGGTGGCTCAGTCGGTTAAGTGTCCGACTTCAGCTTGGGTCATGATCTCACAGTTCGTGAGTTCAAGCCCCGCGTCACACTCTGTGCTGACAGCTTGGCACCTAGAGCCTGCTTTGGATTCTGTGTCTCCCTCTCTCTCTGACCCTCCCCTACTCGCGCTGTCTCTCTGTTGCTCTCAAAAATAAACATTAAAACAAAAAAAATTTTTTAAGTACTTCTATTAAGGTCAAAGCATTCAATTCTTTAAAAAAGAAACCTAGGGGGGCGCCTGGGTGGCTCAGTCAGTTGAGCGTCTGACTTCGGCTCAGGTCATGATCTCACAACTTGTGAGTTCAAGCCTCGCATTGGGCTCTGTGCTGACAGCTCGGAGCCTGGAGCCTGGAGCCTGCTTTGGATTCTGTGTCTCCCTCTCCCTCCCTCTCTCTCTCTCTCCCTCTCTCTCTGCCCCTTCCCCGCTCACACTCTGTCTCTCTCTCTCTCTCAAAAAATAAACATTTAAAAAAAATTTTTAAAGAAAAATAAATAAATAAAAAAGAAACATAGCAGAGGCTCCTGGGTGGCTCAGTTGGTTAAGCATCTGACTCTTGGTTTGGGCTCAATCAGGTCATGATTTCACAGTTCATGAATACAAGCCCCGCGTCAAGCTTTGCGCTGACAGTGTGGACCCTGCTTCAGATTCTCTCTCTCCCTCTCTCTCTGCTCCTCCCTTGCTTGCTCTCTCTCTCTCTCAAAAATAAATAAGTAAACTTAAAAAAAATTGCAAAACATGGGGTGCCTTGCTGGTGCAGTCAGAGGAGCATGTGACTCTTGATCTCAGGGTCATGAGTTCAAGCCCCATGTTGGGTATAGAGATTACTTAAATAAATACACTTAAAAAAAACTCTGCAAGACTCTGAAGGCCACTTTGAGCTGATGTGGACATGTCACAGCCATGGAACTGTGCTGAGGATTGAGGCTGCACAGTGATAACAGGATCAGAACCCAACACAGCCTAGCATACATGGCTCTGCTGACCCAGCCCCACAGCCAGACCAGCACCAGTCTGCAGTTTCCCTCTAATTCCTCTGGGGTTGCTGCAACACACAGCCCAGGGAGCTGAGCAATGATCACTCCAGGTCTTGCCGGTGAATGCCTCCTTGCCCCCTGCCACCTGGAAAACCTTTCTCTCCCTTTCCCAGTGCACTAGAGTGCCTCTCCCAGGCCCCTTCACCCTCTCCTGGGAGGAAGGAGCCCTGTTCAGCACGTGGGCTGCTCTCCTGCTCCACAGGGACATGGAATAAATAAATCATTGACAAGAATAAATCTTTGGCCAAGAAAACACCATTAAACAACTCCCACTCACCTCCTCCAGGGAAACGACAGAGTCATTGTAGAGGTTGGGCAGGCGGATGACGAGGTCTCTTTGCTCAACCCCTGCCTCAGCCTGGATGGCAGTGGAGCTCTGGAGCATTTCTGTGCAGATGTCATAGTTCTCCAGGGCCTGCTCCATGTCTCCCTGGTCAAAGGAAACGCAGTCAAGGGACAGGGGCAGAAAGAGGGAAACTCACTGTGCCGTGCCAGGTACCTTACCTTCCTGATCCCACTAGACTGTAGGCACCACGAGGGCAGCTTTGTCCAATTACTGCTATACCATCTTAAAAGGGGTCTGGCACACAGCCGGGGCTCAACAAATATTTGTTGGATGAATTAACAAATGAATGAATAATTCATACCACAATTCTAAGGAAAGGTATCATTAACTCCCATGGTGCAGATGAGAACACTGAGGACACTTGAAGAAGGCTGAGTGTCTTGTTCAAGATCATGAACAGATAAATGGCAGAGCCAGGATTAGAACCTAAGCTTATCTAATTCCAGAACCAACTATGACAATCTTACTCATTCTACCACAGTGTACTGGGTACCACCAGGTATATCCTGGCCATCCAGACCAGGCTCTGAGGAGAAGCCTTCTAAGAATTCACACAAGATAGGTGGTTTCCCCTTCTAGAAAGCTCTGCATCCATTTGTGCATTCATTCAGGCTCTCTCAGGAAAACACAGGCAAAGGGTTCAAGACCGCAAGGCAATCCTGAGTGAGGAGGTCTACAGGGGGCACAGGAGGTTCCTTCCAGAGCTCTGTGGTCGTGCTCATATGCTGTACAGACTGGGGGCCATGCTGGGGTATCTGCGATCTGAAAATTCCCCACGTCCCACTTCCTCACTCTGAGCCCAGTGTCAGGCAGGTGCTGCATGTGCACATACACATGAATCCTCAACACCATGTCTAGCTCTCCTCCCTCCCTATTGGGTGCCAGGGAATACCAACTGCAGAACCAACCTGCAATGCCAGGAACCGAGCCTTCAACCAATAAACACGGACCACAAACTCCAGCCAGCCATCCTCAAATAGGTCCCGCTGGGATGAGGCAAATGATAGCTGCAGGAGGTCACCCAGGAAGTGGGTTCCTGGGAAATCAGGCCCAAACCTGCCATTCACCACACCAGCGGGGCAGCTCCGAGGAGACACTGAAAACCATTCAGGCCAGAACAAGTCAGCTTCATGTGTACGATCCAAACACCCTTCTCCTCCCTAGAGGTTGCCCTCAGCTCTCACCATACTTGCTTTAGTGTCTTGGAGTGCCCTGAGCCCCTTGGAGCCTCACAGCCTCTCAAGTGGCAAGGATCAGAGAAGTCAGAGAATCAGAGAGATGCAGAGACTCCAAGGGCCCTCATTTTATATATTGAACTTTGTTCACTGGGTAGTGGTTTAAAAGTCAGAATGACCCACATCATCCAGGAAAATTATTGGGACACATAAATTATCAAGTGATAACCTGAGAAATCTGATCCTATTTTCTTTAATCCTGAATAGAAAAAAAGCAGGCAGGTGACTTCCTCTGGGAGCTCAGCTACTGCTAACTATTTCTTGAGTGTCCAAGGGTTTCTCTGGGACTCTGGATTTTCCCTGACCCAACAAGCCAACCCAGGAAATGTGCCCACTGAAAACTAAGTCTGAATTCCATGACTCAGCTTCCCCACTCCCGTTACCTCCTGGTTGCTGAGGGTTCAGAAAATTACTCCTACCACAGAACACAGAATGCCTCCTACCTGCAGAGCTTCTGCCCTTGGTCAGCAGCCACTGGTCCAGCTGGAGCTCCATGCAGGACAGAGACATCAGCATCATATCCTGCAGGACAGGTACCGGAAGGTCAGGAATGAAGTTACAGAGTTAGTAAACAGTGATGGATGGGATGAAATGAAACTAAAATTTACTTTGATAAATTGATAAAGTAAACCTACTTTCCTTTTATAATCAGTGGCTACTTGTCAGGACATAAAAAGAGGCACATGGATCCTCCTTGGAAGGAGCTAGAGATCTATCTTCAGTCCTAAGGGACTGCCCAATGGAAGAGGCATCTCTGTCACCTACCAGGCCAGATGTTGCATCCATACTACAGCACTTAAGCCTTAAAAGTAGCTGGGTCAAGGGGCACGTGGATGGCTCAGTCAGTTAAGTAAGCATCTGACTTAGGCTCAGGTCATGACCTCGTGGTTCGTGGGTTTGAGCCCTATGTTGGGCTCTGTGCTGACAGCTCAGAGCCTGGAGCCTCCTTCAGATTTTGTGTCTCCCTCTCTCTCTGATCCCTCCCCTAGTCGTGCTCTCTTTCTCTCTCAAAAATAAAAAATAAATATTAAAAAAAAAAATTTTTTTTAAGTGACTGGGTCAGGCCAGAGTACATAAGGAAGCTGAGGTCCGGAGATAAGGAGGCACCTGCCAAGCAGGCACAGCAGAGAAATAATCAACCTGGTTTGTCGGGAAACCAAAGCCTCACCTCCTCCAGCCACTCCAAACTGCCCCTGGGGGAACAGACTTAATGAGCAGCAGCTGCCAGGACACAGTCCCTGAGCTGTCCCAGTACCTCCACACTGCCCTAAGGACCTGTCAACCCCGAGCTCCTCCACTTTCTGTGCCCCCAGCCAAAAAGACCACCCAGATGGGCCCTAAAGCTCCCAGTACACCCCTCCCGGCACCCAGCCTTCCTCCTATAACAGGAGAAGGGCACCAGAGCATCCAGTATTCCCTTGAGCCTCAGGAAGCCCCGAGTGGAGGAGCCTGGAGTGCAGAGTGCAGTCAGCTGGTAGGCTGGGCACGGGTTAGCCCCCTACCACCAGTGGCCCCCACCACTTCCCTAAGCAACCTATTTAAGCCTCTGCATTTCTATTTTCTTACCTGCTAAACAAAACGCTAATAGTCCCTGGAACCTGGAACACAGCCAAACGTTCCACTTCTGCCCACTCTCTCCACTGGCTCCCCTCCATCTCCACCACTCCACCACCAACCCTGGTACCTGAGCCAGACCTAGAAGCACCCTCTCCCTGACCATCTCATTCCCTCACCTCCACCTGCAGCTCATCCTGTCAGCTCTACCTACAGAACCCTCCACCCCAGTGCCACCACAGTCACTCACCTGGCAACAGCCTTCTAATGGCCCTGTGCCCACTCTCAGCCCCAAATACAGCCTCCACTCAGCCTCCAGGGATCTCTCTAGACACAAACCAGGTCCCATGACTCTCCAGGGGCCCAGGTCCCAGTCCCAGGCCCACAAATGGAGGTAGCTCAACATGACAGTAACTCCATACCCACGGCAGGTCCCTGTGCCCATCCCCTGGTTCCAGTCTGACAATAGCCCTCAAGAGGCCCCCGGCCCACCTGACCTTGATGTGCTTGTTGCTGCAGTCCCTCAGCAGTGGGTTGGGCAGGCTGGTGCTGTGCCTCCTCCAGCTGTGATAGATGCTGAGCACAACCTCCGCCAGGCCCGGCGGCCACCTCAGCAGGAACTTATGGCCCATGCCCTTCAGGTAGCGCATCATCAGCTCCAGAATGCCCCCATTGGTCAGGTTTTCCAGTAGGAATGCATGCACATCCTGCTTCTCTGCCCAGGGAGAAACAACTGACTTGAATGAAAGACCTTCTATGCCAGGGTCTCCCATTTTCTTTGGGAGATGAGAGGCAGGGGCGGGGCAGGGTAGGGGCAGAGGCAGAGAGCACCTATGTCCTCCTCCACAGTGGTGCTGAGGCCAGGCTGCTGGGCCCCAATCCTGGCTCCAGCCCTCACCAGGTATGAGCAAGCTTCTCTGAACCTCCAGGCCTCAGATAGGTATTGAAGGTCCAACCTCCATGCGCTACCTTACAACATGCACTCAACAGCTGTGTCATGTGCATTTGACTTGCAAGGCCATACCCCTGGCTTCAGCCTGAAGCACGTGTCCTTCAGGGAACACAGTCAAGTACGAGCCCAGACATTTCAGCAGACCTCCCAGCTGACCACGGAGTTCAGGCGCAAGACAAATCCAGGCAAACCCTTGACCATACTTTATCCCAGAACCATTTTCCCAGTACAAAACCTAAGCAGGCTATACAGAATAATGGGAGGAAGAATTCCCACAAGTTACTCAATTCTTACCAGACTCCATGAACGTAGCTGAGTCGAACGACAGTCTATGAGGTCCAATGTTCGGGAAGCTTTGCAGTTTGGCTTCTGACTGGACTTCATAGGTATTAAAGGGATCATCTTCTTCCTCCGGGTCCAGCTTTCTTAGCCTGCATGGAACACACCAAAATCACAAAAGTGATACCACACCACACATTCTGAAACAAGCACGCAAATTCTTCCAAAGAGAGAAACTAAAACTGAGCAAGAGGGAAGATGCTAATGAGTGAGTGGCGGGATCCAAAATCCAGGCCTCCGGGAGGCTCTGCCTCTTTCTAGGCCTTTGTGAGCTGGTATCTAGTCTATACCCTCACTCATTCATTCATCCCACCAATAGGATGTGTTGATCCCTGATCAACTGGTGACCAGGCATGTGCCAGACACTGAAATTCAGCTGTTAGTGTGGCAAAACCTGCCCACAGTAAACTTGCCTTCTGATGGGAGACAGAAAATATACAGAAACACAAAGACAAAGAGCCCACATGAGGACCAACAACCAGAGAGTGCTTAAGACAGAGTCACAGGGGACCTCCTTTAGAGAGCTGAGTCAGGATGATCTCTCAGAGGGGGTAATGTCTATGTGGACAATGGAAGAGAAGGGACTGGCTGTGCAAAGCAGCAGGACAGATACAGAGGCACAGGCCAGAATAACACCAGGTGTACATTCTAAGACCTGAGGGGAGCCCAGCTAGCAAGGATAAAGTGGGTGAGTGGCATATGAGGGCACAGAAGACCCTTCTGAGCTTGGTCCCTCAATGGCTCCTCACAAAGCCGTGGGCCTGGGGAGGACCATTCTTTCAGCACCTCCCAATGACCACGTTTTGGCCTTCCTTGTAGCTTCCCCTCAAACAACCCTGAAGCATAAACACATAAAATAGGGCACTTTTCAATCACTTCATTCATTCATTGCACACACACCCCCATAGTGGCTACTGCAGGTGAATTGTCATGTTGTTCTTGCCTGACCATTTGAAGAAACAGACATGGAAACCTACAATCAAAATAAAGATAAAGAGGGGCGCCTGGGTGGCTCAATCGGTTAAGCGGCCGACCTCACCTCAGGTCATGATCTCACGGTCCGTGAGTTCGAGCCCCACATCGGGCTCTGTGCTGACAGCTCAGAGCCTGGAGCCTATTTCAGATTCTGTGTCTCCCTCTCTCTGACCCTACCCCGTTCATGCTCTCTCTCTGTCCCAAAAATAAATAAACGTTAAAAAAAAAAATTTTTTTTTTAATAAATAAATAAATAAATAAATAAATAAAGATAAAGAAGCCACAAACCATTCCACATAGGAATGGCGCAAGAATGGAGGGCAAGAATGGTGCATGGCTGGCTCAGTGGGTAGAGCATGCGATACTTGATCTCAGGGTTGTAAGTTTGAGCCCCACGTTGGGTGTAAGGATTACTTTTAAAAACTTTAATGTTTATTTATTTTTGAGACAGAGGGCAAGCACAAGCGGGAGATGGGCAGAGACAGAGATACAGAGGAGACACAGAATCCAAAGCAGGCTCCTGCTCTGTCAGCCTACAGCCCGACATAAGGCTCAACCCCACGAACCGTGAGATCACAACCTGAGCTGAAGCTGGATGCTTAAATAACTGAGCCACTCAGATACCCATAAAAAAATTTTTTTAATGTAAAAAAAAAAAAAAAAGGCAAGACCCTTTCAGCAGGGCTGAGGGGAAGATGGGGAAATGGGTCACTCAGACCTCTTGATATCATCAGCCACAGCCCCAACCTGCAGCTGTCCTGAAGGGAGACCTGCTCCTGGCCCTAACCCTGAAGAGGAATTTATCAGAGAGCACTGATCACATCCTCTACTTAGAGAGAACAACCCTGATTTCCAAGCACTTTACTTCCACCTCCAAAAGAAAGACAACAAATGAGGAAAATGGGAATCTTGCTATAAAATGGATTCACAATCCATCTAAAGCTTTTGGCTCCTCCTTCTGCACTTGGCTATTGTCACCTGTGAAAATAAACTGGCATAGGCCAAATCACCAGCTGAGGACTCCTGGTTAAAGATGCAAAAGGCGGTGGGGTGGGGGGGGGAGGTGCCTGGGTGGCTCAGTCAGTTGAGCGTCTGAGTCTCGATTTCAGCTCAGGTCATGATCCCAGGGTCATGGGATAAAGCCTCACATCAGGCTCCATGCTGAGCATGGAGCCTGCTTAAGATTCAATCTCTCTCTGTCTCCCTCCCTCCCTCCCTCCCTCCCTCCCTCCGCCCCTCTCCCCTGCTCAAGCTCTCTTTATAAATAAATAAATAAATAAATAAATAAGCAAGCCAGCCAGCCAGCCAGCCAGCCAGCCAGCCAGCCTGCTGAATATACACAGTTACCTCCCAAACTATTCCAGTAACTGTGAAGGGATAAAAAGGTATGAACTCACAAAGACACGGGGGATAGGAGAGGAAGCCCCAGCAGACAAGAAACGTGCCCACCAAATGTCAGATGGCAGCAAGATGATGGAACAGCACAACCAGAACTACTCTCTCCACTCAGCTAAGAGCAGGGGAGGAGGCATCAGGAAGCCCACCTACTGATACCATAAACAAAGGTGCCCAGGATGACTCAGGAATCAAGAGCCCGGGAACCTTTGGAGGAGGTAGGGAGACAAGGACAAAAAGCAAGAGGCCTGGTGAAAACAGGCTTAAGGAACATTGGAGCCCAGGCCCCTCCCAACTTGGGGAAGCCTGGGCACTGCTCCTCCCTTGAGGCTTCTCTGAAAACACTAGGAACTGGCGAAAGCAAGAGGATTTACAAACCTATCCTCTTCCTCCTCAGAATTTGAGGGAATCCTACTGAGCCTGGAGAAACCAAGCACGCATACTCTTCCCCAAAGCGGAATGGGTGCTCGCTTCTGTGGGGTTTCCCAGAGTCTGCACTCCAGCAGCAGTAGCCCTAGGCCTCCTAGCAAGTGGGTGTCTGTGCATGCATGAGGACATGGGCGAGTAGCCTCTAGCTCGGTGATCCATCCACCTCCTGACGGCCCAAGGAGCATGCGGTCCTCCAAAAGATGTGCAAGTCATGGCTCCTGACTCAGGAAGTTCAGAGGGAAGAGAAGTGAGAAGAATCCAAGACCCCAAACCAGTGACATCTGTGCTTTGGCTATTGGCACAGATGTCATGGGGACACAAAGGAGATGCCAGGGAGGGGGTGGCAATGGAAGGAAAAACTTTATTGGTGGCACAGGCTGGAGGCTTATATGTTTGCTTATTTTTGCAAATGAGAAAACATCTGCATAGTACCTAGATGGCAAGAATTTCATCAGAAGCTCCTGGAAGTCTACTTTCTCTTCTTTCTTGCACTTAGTGTTTCGTACACGGGCAGAACGCCGCTTCGCTGTCTCTCCACTCTCTTCTGCAATCTTCTTCCGTTTTACTCCTTTCTTGGATTTATCTCCCCCAGAAACATCACCTTCACAAAGAGTGCAAACTGAAATCTTATAAGGGGCAGAGGTAAGAAAACGCACCAAAGAGGCACATTAGTGCCCCTAATTTTCTAATTCCACCAGTGTATTTCATCTTTATTTCTGACATTCAAGTAACTGTTCGTCTTTTAGCAAGAGTCCTGAATAAAGTTAATTTCAAACTCAAAATACTTAACTCATACCTTGCTTGAATTCACAGAACCCAAAAGCCAAATCTCAAGATTATTCCCACAGCTACAGAACACCAGGGTCTCAAAGACTCCCTGTCCACCCCCACCCCACCCCCACTGGCTGCAAGTGCCTCTGGCGCCTCAGTGGATGTACCTGGGACATCACAGAGCAAACAGCAGCGACATTGATTCTGCCCACTGCCCAGGACCTTCTAAGCACCCAATGATAGGACACAAGCAAGAGAATCGTGTGCATTACACAGAGAGCAGAGGAGTGTTATGTGTGATTGTCATGTATGATTAAGCAAAAAAGTTAGAACCAACATACATGTTCATTCAGAAACTTCTTTAACTGCTAGATATTCTTTTTATCAGGGACACAGAAATCAAGAAAAGGCTTGGAACTTTTGTCTGAAATTTTTTTATAACTTCATTGATATTGATTATAAAAAATCAATAAAACCATTAAAAAACATATTACCATATAGTGGTAACTTTGCAGACTGTTTTTTTTTTTTCAATATATGAAATTTATTGTCAAGTTGGTTTCCATACAACACCCAGTGCTCATCCCAAAAGGTGCCCTCCTCAATACCCATCACCCACCCTCCCCTCCCTCCCACCCCCCATCAACCCTCAGTTTGTTCTCAGTTTTTAACAGTCTCTTATGCTTTGGCTCTCTCCCACTCTAACCTCTTTTTTTTTTTTTTTTCCCTTCCCCTCCCCCATGGGTTTCTGTTAAGTTTCTCGAGATCCACATAAGAGTGAAACCATATGGTATCTGTCTTTCTCTGTATGGCTTATTTCACTTAGCATCACACTCTCCAGTTCCATCCACGTTGCAGACTGTTTTTTAAGGTCAATGTCACCCTCAATGTCAGCGCACAGCAGTGCCCAGTGCTATGGCACATGGCCAGCAACAGGGCAGAACCAGCAAAGGGACCTGCCAGCTCACATATGACAAGTGGGAAGAGCGACCTTTATGCCAGGACCTACTAGCCAGGCGTTTAGCAGTCCTAAGCAGCTGCATCCCTGAGCTCTGACCCCCTCCCCTCGGGGGCTTCAGTCCTGAAGTGACCCCTGACCAGCAGCAGCCCTGTGGCCAAGCCTCCCCTGCAGAGCTAGGGGCTCCCACCTAAACCTTGAGCCAGGAGCATGAGCAAGACCCATCTCTCTGGAGAGGCCAGGGCATCACAACACTCATTCTTACCCAGCAAATGGGGCCTCCCCAGAAGTGACCCCAGGAGGTTTCCTCACCTGCAGGGACACCAGTCTCCAGCAGGCTGGGACTATGCAGTGGGAAGCTGGCTGCAGCCACAGGGGCATAGGAGAGCACGGGTTCTGCCACAGTCACAGCTGGATTGGCAGGGACAGGGCTTGGTTGGATCACGCTGACAGGTGCCACCACCACAGAAGACACCAGAGGCTGGCTGGGGTCCTGATAGTCAGACAGGTCGATCCTCTTGCCAAGGCTGGGCCGCAAGGGCTCACAGGTGGTGAGGTGGTTGTACATGGCCAGTAAACTCTCCCCGAGACACTTCCAGCTGCAAGAAGAGGGTCACCACACCTGGTCAGCACCCATAATCAGGTGCTCCAAGCCTGTGGAGAGGCGGCAGAACTGGCCCCACGACTGCCATCTCCATGAGGGCAGGACAAGTGCTCACGGTTTTGTTGTCGTCGGTAAGGACAAAATCCCGAGTCTAACACCACTGAGGTGGAGCAGACCGAGCAGGAGGAGCAGGGCCCAGCAGCCTCCTGCCCTCACCCTGGCACAAGCCGTGAAGCAGCTCAGGCACCTTCAGACTCCACCAAGCAGGCATGAAAACCACTGACTCACTTCAAAAGCTCCTTCCCTACAAGGTTGAATTTTTAATTCATCTGTGGCATTTCTCTGATGCCACTAATCCTATTTTTGGTTGGGGGAGAGGAAGGTGAAGAGGGGCTGCTAACAGGGATGTGGTCGAAAGCGGCTGAATGGGACCTTGGGCAGGGCCCCTTGGGAGCAGCATCTCAGTGGGTCCCCACCTGGGCTGAGGCCTGCAGCATGGCAAACCAAGACCACTGTGTGCTGTGGTGTGTGCTATGTCGTATGTCGTATGCTGTGTGCTATGTGCTATGACAGGTGTCTGTCTTACTGTGGTGTGGTATGATATACTGTACGCTGTCTCTCACTTCATGCCTTATGTTGTTATATGTTGTGTTGTGGTCCGATATGGTGTGGCACGATATATCCACCCACCCATCTCTGATTGGCTTCCCATGCTCTCAGGCTAAAAATCACACCCTCAGCCTCAGGGCGCCACATGGCCTCGTCCAGCCAACTGACCCAGCCTCACCTCACACTCCACCCCCACCCTCCCACCATGCTAGCTTTCTTTCGATTCTACAAACAAAATCATACCCCTACATACCACAGGAACTTTGCACAGGCTTCTTTCTACCCCCGATGAGGCTCTCACTCACATCCCAGCCCCTTGCCACTCCTGTCAGACTCCAGCTCTAGCACCTAAGCCTTTCCCTGAACCCCAAAGCAGTGCACACTCCATTATGAGCTCTGCACAAGGTGCTGTGCTACTCTCCTCGAAGGCTCCTCAGCATGGGGCATGTGCTTTTTCTTCCAGGTGACCGACTACCCCTCAAATGCCCCCAGAGAGGGACCAGGTCCCACCATACTGAGTCCCCAGCACAGAGCACAGTGCCTGGCATGAAGCTGGCACCCAGGAAATGCTACAGAAAGAATACAAATATGGAAGATGCTTTAAAATCCAGAACCTAACCAAATGGAGGCTGCTAGGACTAGAAGGGATTTCTTACCTGTTCTTTTCCAGTCTTCAGTAAGGGTTACATGCAGATGGGGAAAAATTTGCTCACCATCTGTGTTATATCTAATGCCTTAAATACACAATTTCATATACCTAGGCAATGAATAGACCAAGGGGTGGCAAACTGTGGCCCACAGCCTGTTTTGTACAGCCCACAAGCTAAGAACAATATTCGCATTTATAAAGGGTTGTTACACACACATACCCAAGAAGACTATACAACAGAGATGGGACCTGGCCCACAAAGCCTAAAGCATCTACCATCTAGTCCTCTGTGGGAGGAGTGTGCTGAGGCCTATAATAGACAGTGGTTATTTTAAAAGCCCCACCCACCCTCCCAGAGAGAGAGAATCTCCGCACTCTTCCTCTAATAACCCAATCCTGGACTTCACTACCAACTAGTGCTTCCTCCAGCCAAGCCCACCCCCCTCATGCTTCCATTTGGCCTTCTGCCTGCCATGAGGGCAGGCTGGACACCGGTTTCACAGCTTCTCTTCTCTAGTCACATCACCAGGATGCTCTCCAGCGTTCTCAGGCCTTCCTCTCCTTCACTGTAACAGGGAGACATCCAGGGTCCTTCCCAAAGTCCCAAACCTCTTAGCTAGGGAGCCCACACACTCAAACAGAATGGGGCTCCTGACCCAGCCGACAAAATAATGGGAAGGTCATCTGACTAGATGGCAGAGCAGCCCCGACTTTCCAACCGTCTCAGGGTCCGGGCGGGAAGACATTCCTGGGAGACTCAACATGTGGAAACATACCAGCAGTCATACCATGGATCGAAAGCTAGCTCCTCCTGAGCGTGTGCCAGGTGCTGGCTCTGTGCTGGCCAAAGCTGCTCTATTTCAATATCATGACAACCCTACAAGAGACAGTTGCTCTCCCTGTTTTTAGGGAGTGGCATGTAGTATCCCAGGGTCACCCACTTATGGGTGCCAACACCAGCCCCGGGTCTGCCTGATCCAGGGCAGAAGCTGCAGACCACTACGTGACAACACCTGAGTAGGCGAACACTGCTGTCAAAGCATACTAAATTTAAAGATTCAGGATTCAATGTCAGAATTTTAAAAACAAAAACTGCATGCCAGATCTCACGAGGGGGCAGAATGACCCCAACTCTGGGAGGCTGCCAATACCAGTTTTCTCTTCCCTGGGGACCGCTTACACACTGTGGGATTCACAAAGGCTATCCTGAAGCCCATCCTTCAGTGCATCCCACATAGCCCTTGAGGGAGACCATGGGTTCAAGAGCCACAGAACCCACACCTGGGATCAACTCCAGACTCTCCATTCACCATTTCACTGCTATGAACCCAGTTTCCTCCTGTCCAGTGCTTGGCAAATGTTAGTTTCATTTTCCCCTCCGGGAAGGGCAGACTGAGAAGGAGTTTACAGGGAGGTGGCAGGTGGCTGGCATCAAGAACGGCAAGAGCAAAGAGAGACTTAGACGAGGCACACTTGTGAGAGACTTGGCCTGCTTCTTGGCAACCAGCAAGTTAAGTGCACGCCTCTAGGCATCTGTCCAACGTGGACCCAGCTCCCACTCACACCATCAGCCCGGGCTCGGGCCTCGGGGCCTCTCCCTCCTGTGCAGGGTCCACCCACCAACCCAGCAACCCCAGAGACCCGGATGACGACCTACGTGAAGAAGGGGATGGGCTGCACCAACTTCAAGTCTGGCTCCTTCTCCCGCACGGTCAACGTTTGCCTCTTCTTCCGCAGCCCCAGGGCCTCCTCTACAATGGCCTTCGTCTCAGCTGCGCTCACTGACACATCATGGATTGACATGTCACTAAAACCATGTAAGACACAGAAATTATAATGTCACAAACTAGAGCCAAGCCTGAAATTTTACAGACAGGGATGCAGTTAAGTTAATATCCATTAATCTGTATTCATTCTTCTTACAAATAAAATAACCCCTTGAGTCTGGCCTCTAAGGGCAGTAATTAGCATTCTTAATACCCACATACACTAGAAGTGACTAATACCCTTTGTTCCTTCTACAATTCAAAATTGAGCAAAGGGTTTTCATATGTATTAACAATACGACAGTAATGTCAGAAAAGCCACAGAAAAATATAACCTTGCGCTCAATTATGTACAGAGAATTTTAAAAGAACCTTCCTATCCTGTCCTATCCAAAAAAGTCATCAGACCCCCCAAACTCACCAAAGTCCCTGGTATATCCAAACTACAGAAAGGGTGGGTGGGGGCTTTGAGGCCTCAGGTGCCCTCACACAGACACACCTCCACCTGAGGTGGCCCAGCAATACCTGCCCTCCTGCCCAGGGTGTCCTGATGCCTCTCAGCAGGGCTCTACCACAAAGTCACTTGCTTATGGATTTATTTTTCCATTTTATCTCTCTCCAAAGACGGTTAACACCATCAGGATAGATATGAACAAGAAGTATAATCTCACAAGGGACAGACAGAGATAAATATCCATCACCAGCTGAGTTCCAAGGGCCAAGGACCAGAGGACAGAGGAGTTGGTTCATCTGGAGGGTTGGGGGAAGAAGACAGCCAGAGTTTGGAAAGCTAACCAAAGGTGACCTGTGAGCTGGAACACAAAGATGGAGCAATGGCACAACAGGTGGAGAGGCGGAAAAATGCCTTCCAGGTGAGGGCATGAGGGAGCCAGGGCACAGGAACAGGTCAGTGCACAACAGGGCCAGGCCTGGAATCTGTTGGGGACCCCAGGGCACTCTTCTCCCCCGGGAGGGAGAAGGGGGAAGCAAGGAGAAGAACCAAGGGGGTCAGACTGTAAAGGACCTCCTAGGTGATGTACTGAGCATGTGCTTTGTCCTGGAGGCAAGGCAGGGGTGGCACAGGGTCAAGGTCATTTCTGGGACACTGAACATGGGAATCACTGGGAGCAAAGCCCTACAAAGGGAAATGGCAAGAAGGCAAGGTGGACAGCAGGTTACTGCAAACATCCAGAGGACAGCTGGTGAATGCCAAGAGCCAGCAGGGCAGTAGGAAAGGAGGGCAGCAGAGAGCCAAGGAGGCACCACCATGATTAAGCATACAGGCAAGTAATAAGCAAGGGCAGGATCAAAGCCAGGCGAGGGGGTACTGCGGGGAATGAAGTGCAGGGGCTCATCTGCCAGAAGGTCAGGACCTGAGAGAAGGTGGTGCACACGCCTCCTGATATCCACCAACCACACATTGCTGGGGGAGGAGGGGTGCAGAACCAGCATAGGAAGAGGCAGGACCCACCATTTAAGGAACATTCGGAGGGAGTCCTTCCGGAGACAAGGCTGTTCTTCAAAGATCTTTTCCTTGAGAACCAGTCCTTTGCTGTACCGGCAGTCCTTCTCCAAAGCTTTGCAGATGAAGTAGAGACATGCTGGCAGGGAAAGAAACAATACGACCTCTGAGCTTGCACCCCAAACCTCTGGCCTTCCCAGTTAACACCAAGAAAATGTTCCTACTCTGGAATGGAAGTAATGATGGTAAACAATAAGGAGATACCACCTTACCTAATTCAATCAGGAAAGATACTGAAAACACTATCACCCACAGTAGATGAGGCAAACCCAAATGCTGCTATGGGAGGACGGACTGTATGATCTTTCTGGAGAACCAGAGGCGTTACACACAAACCCTCGGCCCAACAATCCACCTCTGGGAACTACTGCAAACACCTAAAGGCCCACAGTGATTGGCTATTGGCTAACCGGAAGACAGCCTTCAAAAAAACCAGGAAACCACCCTGCCTCACCAGGGGAGCCTAGTTAAGGAAGGCTTCCCCAATCCCGCGACCGCCACACAGATGGTCGAGGGTGTGCTCACTGACCAGAGGGAAGGCCACAGGACAGCATGGGGAGAAGGCAGGAAACCAAACAGGCCACACGGTGTGACTCCATTTGTATACATAATACCAGCTTCTGTTCCTTCTGCTTATCTGTATTTTCCAATTTTCCTCCTTCTCTTTTGCTTTTCTTTAAACTCTTCTTACCAAAAACAGCTACTGCTTGTAATTAAATACATGTACACCATTCATGTCAATGAGCCTCCTCAAATCAATGATCTAGAAAGTCTGTGCCTTCTCCAGCTCCTCCAGGACTAGAGACAATAACAGGCAAAGCAACATAGAGAAAAAATGGGAGGGCGAGAAATCACAAAGCAGAGCTACGATGTGAACTAGGAAAGCCTTTAGCATTTGTAAGTGGGATTAGCCCAACAGACAGGACTGCCATGAGTCCCCAGCAGACTCGGTGCCCGCAGGCCTCACCTGTGAACACACAGGGAAATGGTACAGTGCAGCCAAGTGCCAGCTCTGCTTTTGCTGGGCACTTGGACCACTACCGTGCTCTGCTCAGCTTCGGGATCTGAGTGTGGATGGATTGCAAGACACTCCTATCAAGAATAACCAGACAAAGAAGGAGCCAGGACTAAGGAGGAAAGAAAGAGCAGAAGTAGAGATGTGGGCATGGGAGCTTTGAGAGACAGAAGAAAGTGGTGTCCTCCTTGAGTTCCATAGGAGGAGAAAACAGAGCCTGGTCACAAAGTTCCACAGGTACCACACTGCCCCCCTGCAAGGCACACGAAGGCTGTGCAATCTGTGAGCAGGAAGGGCCCGGGTAGTCCCAGCACAGCACAGCAAGCAGCTGACTGAAGAGCTGCTAGATAGCCCGCAGGCTCCTGCCCCACACAAACAAGAACATGGTCTCTCTGGGACCACAGACACCACAGACACCCAGAGAGAAAACCAAGGAGGCCCTGAGCATTTGACGATGCTGGCTCTCAGCAGGCATTCTGGCTGCAGTAAAGCTCACCGCTCTAGCTGCACTACACCACTGTTCCCACAGAGGGAAGGCCTAGGAAGTCCCAAGGGAACAAGAGGTGGTCAGCAGGCATCAACCCCAAGCACCCTGCCTCCTCATCTCAAGTGGATTAAGTGCCGCTGGGAGTTGATACCACATGCTGCTTTTACTTTGGGGTTTCAATGAGCATCAGGTCAATCAGGGCAGGGCTCTCCCAGACAGCACAGCCATTCAGTCCCCCAGGCCTGTTTTCCCCCAAGGACAACTTCTCTCACCATGAGAGAGGAGTGCAAAGAACTAAACCAGGTGGCTGGGGAAAAGGAAGGCAGAACACAAGCCCGTCCACCTCAAGGTGGCACCCAAGCTGCTGGAAAAGCTTCCAAGAGGAGCTTAAACACCCTTGGAAGAAGAAGCTGTGAGGGTCCAAAGGTGCCCCACAAGGACTCACATTCTGCTAGTGGGGGGTGAAAACTGCAGCAACCGACAAAACAAGTGCTCTGTCCACCAGCGGACGCACACAAGAACATTCACAGCAGTGAATGCAAAACCTCAACTCTGGAAACGACCCAGTGTACAAGCACAGAATGGTCAAATTGTGTACACACATAACAGATGACAGGGCAATAAAAAGGCCCTAGCGACTGCCTGGGTGCACTCATGGACAGGAAGACCACAGTCACAGGAGCCAGGCTGTGAAGGGTACATACCGCCATCTGATGCCACATAGAGGAGGCTTGACAACAAGCAGAGCTCATCTCTGGTGAGTGACAAAAGGGAGAAATCAAGATCACCTCCGGGGTGGTAATGACTGGAATGGGACCCAAAGCAGCATGCCTTCTGGGGCTCTAGAAACAATCTGCATCTTGATTTGTTTTATGTATACACACTATGCAGTGTGTGTGTGTTCTACTTCAATTAAAGAGCTTTAAAAAGTAGTTGTGAAGAACCAGAGGTGGACAATCGTGAGCAGGGCCTAGTGCTTCTCAAAATAATCCATGCTATTTGTCTTTAAAAAAGGGAAGGGAGGGGCGCCTGGGTGGCGCAGTCGGTTAAGCGTCCGACTTCAGCCAGGTCACGATCTCGCGGTCCGTGAGTTTGAGCCCCGCGTCGGGCTCTGGGCTGATGGCTCAGAGCCTGGAGCCTGTTTCCGATTCTGTGTCTCCCTCTCTCTCTGCCCCTCCCCCGTTCATGCTCTCTCTCTGTCCCAAAAAAAAAAAAAAAAAAAAAAAAAAAGGGAAGGGAAAGGGGTGCCTGGGTGGCTCAGTCAGTTAAGCATCTGACTTCGGCTCAGATCATGATCTCACAGTTTGTGGGTTCAAGCCCCGCATCGGGCTCTGTGCTGACAGCCCAGAGCCTGGAGCCTGCTTCAGATTCTGTGTCTCCCTCTCACTCTGCCCCTTCCTGGCTTGCACTCTGTTTGTCTCTCTCAAAAATAAATAAACACTTAAAAAAGGGGGCAGGGGAGGAGCCTCTGCCAGTCAGTCTTCCAGGCTTAGAATGATGGCAAGTGCTCATCAGCATGTTTCTCCTAAAAAGAATAGCAGCTCAGCCACATACAGAGCACCTTCACACACCAGACCAGCCTGCAGCAAACACAGTCAGCTCACAGAGCCCTGGGTTCCCACTGCACTCAGCCCTGCTCTGAGCACTCCTGGAGAGCCTCTTTCCGCTCTGGCCTCAGAGGACACCCAGAGGATGCTAACTCCCAGAACACCTAATCAGTGCCTGCCTCAGGACCAGCCCATGCAAGGGACAGAGGTGTTCTCTGCAGAGCAGATGTCAAGGCTGGAGCAAAGGAGCTTACGCAATTAGAGGGCAGACTGGGGCTCCATCTGGCAGAGACCTTCCCAGTAGCCCTGCTGCTCTGCAAAGGAAGAGACTGCCTCCAGGGACAGTGAGGTCCCAGCACCAGAAGGAGTCAAGCGGCAGCTGCTAGGCTCTCTGTCAGCAAGTTATAGAAAGAGGTTCTGGCACAGGATGGGACAATGCAAGGATGAAATGAGATAACCAAAGGAAAAACCACTCAGAGAACATGCCACCTACTACTACAATGCTCTTGATAAATCTCATTTGAGTAAGAAAGACACACGCAATAAAGCAGGAATGCAAAGTCATCTCCCTTTCCTGATAGTTAGGCAGAAAGCCCTTCAGTGTTAACCTGGCCTCCAACTTACCCAAGCTGTCCTCCCTCCTCTGTCCCAAAACCACAAGCACATGGCAGAAAGCTATCAAAGCCTGACTCACTTGTGTAATCACTGAGGGTGTACAGGACAGTGATGAGGTTGTCCAAGCAGGGCCAGTGGTCAGGATTGCACCGGAGCCCTTCCTCAAAAGCGTGGCGAGCCAGGGGGACCCGGATGAGCCTCAGGGCCACGTGTCCAATTTTATACCAGAGGTTGACATCCGTGGAGTCCAGCATGACTGCCTAGAAGGAGCACAAACAGAGTGTATTCACAGTCAGTCAGCTCTCTTGCTGAACAGGCACCCAGTGGTGATGGGAGGGACATAGCACTGGCCCAGCCACTCAATCTACCCAGAAAAAATGGCAAATACAAGGTACATGAATCAAATGATCAAATTCAGAACATTTTCTTGACATACTTTGTCTCTCTGAACATCTGTATTCCTTACATAACGGATAGATAAAAGAAGCGAAAGTACCATTAAAATAGGTGATCTGTGGGGTATTTCTATTAGATTTAAAATTTTAATTTAATTTAAAAAAAAATTTTTTTAACGTTTATTTATTTTTGAGACAGAGAGAGACAGAGCATGGACAGGGGAGGGGCAGAGAGAGAGGGAGACACAGAATCCGAAGCAGGCTCCAGGCTCTGAGCCATCAGCCCAGAGCCCGACACGGGGCTTGAACTCACGGACCGTGAGATCATGACCTGAGCTGAAGTTGGACGCTTAACCGACTGAGCCACCCAGGCGCCCCATAAAATTTTTAATTTAATTTTAAATTGTGGGATCCTAGAAAGATTATAGGCTAGAGACAGACCTCAGTTCACATCCCTGTTTCTACACTGACTAGCAGAGTGATCCCGAGCCTCAGTCCCCTCATCACTAAAATGAAGATGAAGACACCTTCCTGCAAGATGGTGCAGAGTTAGCACATGCATGGAGAGCAGTTCGCATGGTGTAGAGCACATCAGGGGTACCCACCGAGACGGTGACGGTAACACAGAAATCGTGGCTATACGGCAATGAGCAGGAGCAGGGTACCAGGGGGAAGGCTGTGCTCTCATAACTTGTGTATGTACCAATTCATTTAATTTTCATAAACACCCTCCTTCTTACTATGCCCACCATCCTGGTATGGACCTGGAGGCCCAGAGAGGGTATGCACACACACCTGAGTGGCAGAGGACAAATGCACATGCGGGCCCCTGCTCTCTGTGAACTCCCTGTTACCACCCGCCGATGAAGGTCTCAGGCACCACAGCTCAGCAATGCGCCACTACAAGTTTTCCTCTTTAGCCAATAAGACCACAACCTCACCCCCTCCACCGAGAGCTTTCAAAAACCCTGAGGGAGCTGAGCGCTGCCAAAACCACACCTCCAAGTAGAATTCCATGGCTGTCTCCAGGTCTTCTCGCTGGGCTGCCAGCTGGGCCAGGTTCTTATATGTGGAATATTTCAGCATCAGCCCAGGGTGCTTCAACCCTTCTTTCTCATCACCAGACGAAACTGCCTATAAACAAAAACAGAGACACCTAGAAGGGACACCTAGGCCTTGAAGCCTTGGCAGGCAGTCAGCAGGATACCTGACTTCCGGGCTGGTCTCTGCCGCAGGCCCTTGGCCCAGTCCGGTGGCACCGTCCATTGGAAAATGAAAGCACTACGCTAGATGTTCTTGGGGGACCCCTCCAGCTCCAAGCAGACAGAGAAGAAAAGTCAGACCACCACAAGGCAGTTTGCAGATAGTCTAGGAACGAAAAGAGACAGGGGAAACCCTCCCTATCGCTACAGCCATGCCTGAAAGGTCAAGCCTGGAGCCCACAGCTCCCCCACATTACCAAGCCTGCAGAGGGGGAACAGGGCATGAGGAAGCCACCTAGGGGCAGCAGCAGGATCTGGAGGTGCCTAGGCAGCCAACTTACACATCTCTACACATTCCGCAGCAGGAAGACTATTGGATTAGGAGTCAGGAAGCTAAGCTCCCACCTCTGTAATCATCACATGACTGTGGATAAGTTACATTAACTAAAAAGTTAGTGCCCCAAGGGCCTCTGATTTATAACAGTAAATCCTACCCTAAGTATCAAAAGTGCAAACGAGACAGGAGAACATAAAGATTGTAAACGTGCTTTATATAGAAAGTTACTTCACTACAGCTTTTATGAAAACTCTTTGAAAATGCTACAACTTCTAAGACATCCCTGATGAGACAAACTACTGCTCTAACCATGGGACAAGGAGTAAAACATTTTCTAACAGAAAAACTCGGTGGCGCAAAGAAATTCTTTCCAGGGGCAGGTCCAAATCCCAGCCTTGTCCTGGGACAGGTCACCCCCACACATCATTCTTCATGGTCAGGACAGATAAGATCTGAGGACATGCACACTTTAGGACACACCCCTTGACTAATCCCAAGAAATCTACCCTAGTGTCTTAAGGAATTGCAACAAGAAGACTGAAAGGCTCAAATCAGGCTTCATTCACGATCTTCTCCTGTCGTCTGGCTTATGCTGCAGAAAGATTCCCAACGACAGGGTGACCAAGGCTGGACACCAGGTACCTTTGCCCTCCAGGTACAGAACTGTTCAAAAGCCCTTTTACAGAAGCTGTGTGAGTCCACCCTGGAGACTAGATAGTAAGTGGTACATCCAGACACAACAGAAGCTCTTGTCACTAACCTCTACTTAACCAGCTGGACTCAGCACCATTCTCCATCCTCCGTGACATGCAGGCTGATGCCACAGGAGACAAAGAGCTCGCCCCAACAAGCCTCCACCAGCATGTATACCAACTATGCTGTCCGCTTCTTAGGATTCAGCTGTGTTCCATGACCTGTTTATGCCAAGTGTTTGTGCTACTATAACTACATAATTTAGTTTTTAGGTACACCAATGCCTGATGAATGTGAAAACAAACTTTTCTGTATATTTTCTGTACTTTTTGATTATTTATGGTGACCACCTTTTACTTTTATAAGCCAGGGAGGAGAGTGCTACAGCAGTCATTTAAGACTGAAATTGATATACAGAGAGATGGACACAGCTATGGCTACAAGGCCGACATCCAGCCAGCACCCTTCCAACTCGGTGCTGTGCTCACCTGCTCACACCTCTGAGGCCCACTCTTCTGTGGTCTGAGGGAAGATCCACTCCTGAAACATATCCAGTCCCTGGCCCATGGGTGAAGTTCGGTAAAGTAGAATAAAGTCATTTTCATCTCTGGGCCCTCACTCACTTTCTACTAAAGGGGGAGGTATGGATCGCAATTCCCATGGCCCTAATTCTAAGACGCTATAACCAGCACTAAAGAATCCTGACAAGCTATCCAATTAGGAACATGAACAGATACCTTGAGTAAGAGAAGGGATAGACTCCTCACACTGACAATTAGAACTCAGTTAGCATTTTGCCTCATTAGTGGTAGAAACTATCCAGGGGTAGGGACTTGAGACACAAGTGTTTGTCTTCCTAGAGGTATAGGAGACTGCTCAACTGAAGGACTGTGTTCTAGAAAATGTCCATGGATAGTGTCTGTCTGCTTCCTTATTGCATGTCTCTGTGTTTGGTGTTTGGCTACTTGAAAACAAAACCTTTCCTCCTAATGAAATATAATTCTTCTTAAATCAATTTTAAGTTAAGACTCATTTTCAAACCTCCAGGCAACATCTCCATGACCCAGTCAACTCAGGTTGAACTCACTCATCACTAGCATGGCGCCAAGGCTGGATCCAGGTCCTGCCCTGCCTGTCCCTCTCTGCCCATACCATGTGTCCTCAGCGTGCCTCTGTGTTGTTTTTCCAGCCCTTTCTCCAACTGTTTTTCAAATGCCCACAGAGCACCTACACAGGCTTTCTGAGCTCATGGGCTATCACCCAAACGGCATTTGCCAAAATGTGTTGCCAACAGGATCATTAAGTATCAGGAAACCATAGGTTCCAATCCTGGCTCTAATGCTTCACTAGTTGGATGGCTTTGAGCTATCAACACTTCACTAAGCCTCCATTTCCACAACTGTAAAACGGGGACAATAGCCCCCACCAACTTGGCAGAGAAGTTGTAAAGAAAATGTAATAAAATAGCCGACAAAGAGTTCTTACTATGCACCAAAAACCACTCTAGATGCTTCACTGAATTCACTCAACCTTCAGGGAATTCACAGCAATCCAACGAGGCTGACACTCTACAGGTGGGAAAGCTGAGGGGCAAAGAGGGGAGGTAACATGTCCAAGGTTGCCCAGCCAAGAAGTGGGAGGGCAGAGGGCAAGCCCGCCACCTGGTCTATGGTGCCTCACCTCTCGCAGCAGGCGCGCCTCCAGGAGTTCATGGTAGGCCTTGGCTGACTCCTCAAACCGGTCATGTTTCTGGAGGTCCAGGGCCTTGTGGTACAAGGCAAAAGCCTCTGCTTCCTGGGAACCAAGATAAGAGATATTCTCACACAGTATAAAGGTTTGTCATTTTTTAAGCCAAAAGTGTGTGTAAGGGAGACTGCAGTCAAGGCCATGTTAACTGACAGCTATAACCTCTGTAGTGGAAACAATTCTAATACTCCAACCTCCCAGGAGCTCATTACTATGAGAAGAACCCCGCAGGAGTCCCCCAAGGAGACAGGAGCAACACAGGCTCAACTGAGCCTAAGCAATAGCAAAAAACACTGGCCCAGGGACACAGGGTCACAGCAACAGCAAGGTTATAAACTCAGCTGGACCTTTCTGGGTGAAGCTGGGAGAGTGGCCTTACCAGCCATAATAACCCAGTGATTCCTAGAGAATATGGATGGTTTCCATTGTTTTCTCCCTGCCACTCTGCCCTAGCCTCATCATTGCCCAGGGAGGGCGACAACCTCCTCCAGGACAGAGGGGGCAGGGGCAGGCTGGGCCCCACTGACATCCCTTGAGGACCAGGGATTGAGGACTAGCAGACTTTTGAAAGGGCTCCAGACTGCCTTGGTTTCTCCTGTGAAAGAGGAGGCACATGTTTATTCCAGGGAAACCCAAGGCAGGAAGAAGAAGCGAACCACTGCTATACTAAGGCAGGACATCGGTGGAGAGATGGATGGATGGATAGATGAATGGATGGATGGATGGATGGATGGATGGATGGGAGGATGGGAGGATGGGAGGATGGGAGGATGGGAGGAAGGGAGGATGGGAGGATGGGAGGATGGGAGGAAGGAAGGAAGGAAGGAAAAAGGCAGGCTGAAATGGAAGGAATGCCAGGCCTCATAGTAGAGAGGAAAGACCAAGAATCCAGAGAGCTGAAGTTGAACCTGGCCCCCGACCAACCCCATCAAGGCAGCTCCCATCAAGGGCCTCCTCACATTGGAAAGTGAGGACAGTATACCAGGAAACCTCAAAGCACCATCTACCATTAATATGCTACCATCCCTTGGGTGCAATCCCTGAAGCGTGCACAAAGAATGGGTTGCATGGAAAGCTAGCCCCAGCTGGGGAAGCGGGTCCAGGAGCTGGACTGGTCCAAACACTGCTCATAGAATACAGAATTTCTCTTCAGTGTGACCATCTCTAAGTGAAGCAGGTTTAACATGAGATGGAGAACTAACTAGCTATCTTTCAAAATGGGATTTTCCTGTGAAATCCCATTAAGTCACTTGAATGTATTTAAAATGAGGTACCACCTACAGAAATGGAAAGCAAAGTCTACCAAGGAAGACCATGGATTACATACCTGGGCCTCCTTGGTCTGCGTTTTGTGGCTTTTAAAGCTTCCTTCATGATCATCCTCAACTGTAGAGCTGGCATTTAAGGCTGCAATTCGAATCTAAAAACAGGGATTTGAGGGAGGAAAAAAGTTGCTTTTGAGATGTCACTTGTCTCTTTAACAACCTACAATGAATACAACTCTGCTCTGGCACATAATCTTTTCTACCTCGAACAGCTATGGCCATCTCAGAATCTGAGTAATGAACAACAAATGATCATTGAGAAAAAAAAATAAGGACCAGAACATGTCTGGGGGACCATAACAATCTATCTGGGGAGCATATCCTGGGTACTGTTCACTGCATAAGGAACAGACTGGGGACACCCTAGCAATGGCCAGACACAATGGAAGACTCCAACAAAGCATGCTAACTTTGTACCTTTCTTGCAACTGTGATGAGGCCCTGCAAGCCACTCCAACAGAAGGTCAAATATCCTTACCCTCAAATGAGCCAAAAGCTCTCCCAGGAGGAAGGCTGCCCCATATTGAGTGTCACCTAGGAAAATGTCCCACATTCCCAGGAGCAAAGTGACAAAATAACACTGATGCCAGGAAAATAGGCAAGCACCAATCCTTACCATACTCAGAGAGCTTCACTGCTGCCACCAAGCACCACTTCCCATCACTGGCAGGGGTTGTGCCAGTCCACAATCTCCTAGACAGGAAACAAGAGAGACTGAGAGAGGGCCCAGGAAGCACCAGCAACATCATAGTTCCGGGGGCCCACCACGAAGCAGTTCCCAAGTCCAGGGGCCTGACCAGCTCTAAGCACACAGGCTGGTGAGCGACTGCCTTGGGACAGCTGTAATGTCACCCAGGTCCCCAGGCCAGAGCTTCTCTCTAGCCAGATAAGACACCAGGCACAGGGGACACAGAAGAGTGAGACCAACTCCTGCCCCCAGGTCTCACTGCTCAGCAGAGACAACAGACCTATAAACAGTTATTTTTTTCAACAGTTGAATGAAACGAAGAGAAACCCAGGCAACGTCTAACAGTGGAAAACAATTCACTTGAAGTGATCAAGGATAGTGATCAGGAATGGACAGCACTGCAGTGAAGGGTGGCGAAACAAAGAGGCGGGGGCGGGGTGGGGGGGCGGTGGAATGGGGACATGTGCGGGTGCCAGTACAGCCCAGAGTGCAATCTTAGAGCAGAGATGGTGTGGATGATGAAAGGATACCATGCGGGGGGAACTAGGAGCTTTATCCTGTTGGCAACGGGAGCCACTGAGAGTTTCTGGGAAAACTAAATTTTAAAAATATAAATGAAAAAATATCAGAGCCAGTCTGAAGACCAGTTTTAGTAGACCAGTTTGAAGTCTGCAAAAAATGACAGGATTAGTGAGGATGTGAGAAATTAGAAGCTTATACATTACTGATAGGAAGGTAAAGTGGGCAGCCACTGTGGAAACCGGTCTGGTAGTTACTCAAAATGTTAAACATGGAGTTACCATATGACCCAGAAATTTCATTCCTAAGTATCTACCCGAGAGAAATGAAACACATGTCCACACCAAAACTTGCTCACAAATGTTCATAGCAGCATTATTCATAACAGCTTCAAGGTGGCAACTGCCCAAATGTCTGTCAACTGATGAGTGGATAAATAAAATGGATGGATATATAAAATGTGTTATGTTGATTATTCTTCAATCATAAAATAGACTAAAGTACTGATAGCTGCTACAACAGGAATCAACCTTGATGCTAAATGAAAGAAGCCAGTCACAAAAGGCCACATGTTGTCTGATTCCATTTACATGCAATGTCTAGAACAGGCAAATCTACAGAAACAGAAAGTGGATAATGGGCAGCAGGAGAGGGGCAAATGGGGAGTAACTACTAATAGGTACAGGATTTCTTTCTAGGGGGATGAAAGTGTTCTAAAATTGGTCATGGTGACAGTTACACAACTCTGTGAACACACTGAAAACTACTGACTTACATACCTCACATAGGTGAACTACACGGTATGTGAATTACATGCTGTCATTAAACAAAGAGATGACAGGAACTTGGATGGGGCAGTGGTAGTGGACAGAAGGGACGCACTCCAGGAGGCAGGCTCACAGGACTCAGCACCGGGGAGCCTGGAGGGAACAGAAGGTTTCTGGATAACACCAAGGGTTCTGGCCTGAGGGGCTGGGACAGAGGGCATCCCCAAACAAGCCAGATAGGGCCAAAAGAGGAATCAGAAAAAGTCCCATCTGAGATGCTGGCAGAAAGAAGGCCCTGGAAGGATCCAGCAGTGGGAGTGAGCCCAGGCATACAGACTGAATGCACGTTCCACCCCTATAGCTTAAAAGGACTGCTACTGTTGCCAACGGCACCACAGCAATGATTTGTAGTAGGGCTTCCACACTGGGTTCTGAGTTCTCCAAGGATTCTTACAAGAAAGGAAGTACAGTCTTTTCACCTACAAGGAAGATTCAAACATCCCCTAGGCTAACAACTATTTTATCTCCTGGGTTCTATATTTAGGAAAAAAGAATGTTTCTACTAAGTCTGGAAATTGCTGCTTCACCATAAGCTATGCCATGTTAGACACTGTGACCACCACACAATACAGAAAAAAAAAAGAGAGAGAGAGAGACAGTAAAGTAGAAATTATATGATTAAAACTCTGCATCTAAACTATTATTTAAGGGACACCTGGTGGCTTAGTCGGTTAAGTGACTGACTCTTGATTTCAACTCAAGTCATGATCTCACAGTTTGTGAAATGGAACCCTGTAAGATTCTCTCTCCCCGTCTCTGCTCCTCCACTGCTTGTGCGCTCTCTCTCTCTCTCTCTCTCTCTCTCTCTCTCTCTTTCTCTCTCTCTCTCTCTCAAAATAAATAAAATCAACAACAACAAAACATACACACATAGAAAACAACACGCTTTGGCAAGAACGGAGAGATATTAGAACCCTCGTGCACTGCTGTGGAAAACAGTATGGCAGTTCCTCAAAAATTTAAACCTAAGGTGACCTTATGCCTCAGCATTTCCACGTCTGGGTCTATACCCAAAAGAACTGAAAGCAAGGGTAAACAATTATAAATTGGGGTAAAGAGTGCATGGAGGGTGGTGCTGACACCTAACCATAGGCCCCCAACCAGCTCCCCACAGGGCAGGTGCTAGCTCCAGGTCACAGCAAGTCTTCCCAGACGCCACCTGAATCCCCATGCAGAAAAAAACGAGAGGAGGACCCAGAGATGGCTGAGGGGTCAGGTCTCTGTGTAGCAGCAGTGGGACCCACGTCCATAGGTGGGAGAACATCAGCCCAGGGCCGACCTACTCCTGAAAGAGGAGAGCTTGCCTGTTCTTGCTCAGCAGCACCTAGCAGGAAGGTACCTAACAACTACCGGAATCGTGCCAGATGGGCCGGTACCTTCCCCTGGGGCTTTTGTGTCCCCCAGGACCAGGACGAACTCAGGTTCCATTTCAGAGCTGACAGGAGACACCTCCTCAGGACAGAATGAATGAAAGATAACCAGCCAAGCTGGAGGGAAAACCATGTGCTCCAAGTCAAGAGAGAGGTTTCTGGTCCCACCTGTGCGTAAGTCCCTGCCCACCCCTCTGCCCACCTGCCTCCATAAAGAAAGCCCCTAGACTCCCCTAGTGCTCCCTGGGTACTACAGTCAGGGCCAGGAAACCCTCGAGGAGTCCATGGTGCCAAAGAGAAAATAGAAACTTCAAGCTTCCTAATTGTTTTGAAATTGCTAAAATCCATGCTAAAACTCAAGCCAATTGTCCCCGCTGGAAAGGGTTCCTGGGCTAAATTTAACATAATCTAAAAATACAGTACCTTCCACTCCTCTACCTCTATAGTCTATCCCAGACACTTATAAGGCACATTTGCATTATCTCACTTAAACTTAAAACAGCCTCTGGAAAGATTACTGGGCTTAGGGTCCTATTTTTCTTCTAGCACTGTGACTTCAGGCAGGTCAGCCATTCCCTTATGCCTCAGTTTCCTATTCTGCAAAATGGGTATGATAATGCATATCTCATAAGGCTGGCAGTCGGGAGGGCTGGACACAGATACACACTGGAATTGAAGCATACTTGTAAGTGTTCATACAACATTTCAAGAGGAACCTAAAAAAGTGATCCTCACAAAGACTCATGCACATTAGTCCCAGGAGACCAGCATCCCCTCTGCCATAGCCCCTCAATTCCATCCGATCATTACCACTCTTCCTCAGCCCCCTCAATTCCCAGTAGCAAAATAAAGAATGAGTCAGAATACTGTACTCTAATACACATTGAGAGAACTGTGGAGACTCTGTAACACAGACTGTTTTACTTTACTTCTGCCAAAATAGTACATAGTAATTATTACCTTAAAACTGGCCTTGGATTTTTAAATATCAGTACATATAAGAATTTTTTACCTAAAACATAAAAATAAAGCTTTTCAAAACTGAAAATCTTATACTGATTTAATACAGCAAGAGTACGTTCTAAATTTCCTCTACACAGTCTCACCTCTGCACTGGAATTACCCAGTCTCTGGGTCTCTCCCACCTACCAGCCTATAAGCACCTGAATAGTCCTGTCTTTATCTTTTGTACCAACAGAGTACTCCATTAAGGAATGAGCAAGCAAACGAGTGGTATCTAGGCAGCTTGTCTGTTTTAGTAGAAGACATTTAATTTCTCAGTCAAATCTTTCTCAAAGACCAGCATCTGTCACTCACAGGATGCCCCCTTGTAGGGCAAGCCAAGTTGAGAAGCCGCATAAAGGAACAGCTCACTGATGGCTTCGGTAACACTGTGAACTGTAACATTCCTGAGTAAAGAGAAGTATTCCCATCTCAACCCAAATGAGACTTCATCAAGGAGCTTCCCCTTTGATGTGGCCCCTACTCCACATGATCATCACACACTGTGTTCTCCATTTATGATTAAAAAAAAAAAAACTTTTAGAAAACGAGGAATGAAAGGAAACTTCCTCAATCTGACAAAAAGCATTTACCAAAAAAGCTACAGCTAACATTATACTTAACCATAAGACTGAATGCTTTGCCCCCTAAGATAAGGAACAAGGCAAGGACATCCACTCTTATCACTCCTATTCAACAGTATACTAGAAATGCTAGCCACTATAATAAGGCAAGAAAAAGAAATAAAAACAAAAAGAGATAATTAAAAAGGAAGAAATGAAACTGTCCATATTCACAAATGATGTAATTGTCTACATAGAATATCCAAAAATATCTATAAAATAAAACACTAAGTTGTTTTTTTTTTAACGTTTATTTATTTTTGAGACAGAGAGAGACAGAGCATGAACGGGGGAGGGGCAGAGAGAGAGGGAGACACAGAATCCGAAGCAGGCTCCAGGCTCTGAGCCATCAGCCCAAAGTCCAACGTGGGGCTCGAACTCACGGACCGCAAGATCGTGACCTGAGTTTAAGTCGGACGCTTAACCAACTGAGCCACCCAGGCGCCCCAAAAACCCTAAGTTTAATAAGTATCAAGTGGGTTTAGCAAAGCCACAGGGTAAAGGTCAACACTCACAAAGTGACTATTTCTATACGTTAGCAACAAACAAATGGAGATCAAAATAGAAAAAAAAATATGTCACAACAGTTGCAAAAAAATAAATAGGTACAAATCTAAAAAAATATATGTGGGGCTCCTGGCTGGCTCAGTAGGTTAAGCATCTGACTCTGGATTTTAGCTCAGGTCATGATCTCATGGATCTCCCTCTCTTTCTCCCCCTCCCCTGCTCGCTCACATGCACACACATGCACATTCTCTCTAAAATAAAATAAAATAAAATATGCTATGGAATTAAAAAAATATACACCAAATAACATAGCAACCAACTCTCTGCAACAAAAACCACAGGAGATGCTAGGACACATAAATAAAAATGCACTAATAATAAGAAATTTGGCTCACCACTCTCAGTATAAGACAGGCCAAATGGAGAAAAAAAAAATAAGTTAAGGAGATAGAAGATCTAAACGACAAAACAATTACAGAACTTACAGATGTATATCACTCTATACCCAGCTAACATAGACTACACATTCTCCAGTGCTCACAGCATGTTCACAGACTTCTCTGAAGTCACAGAGAAAACATCTTTATAAAGTACAATTAAATCTTAAAATATCTCTGATCACAATAAATTAAAACTGGAATTTAATAATACTACAACCACCACCATGAACAACAACCAAAGACAGGTCCTTCTATCTAAAAATTTAAGAACCTCCACAACTTTTGGATGAAAGGAAATGCAATTAAAATTGGAGAAATTTTAATGAAATACTAACAATAAAAACACAAATACTCATATATGTGAAAACACAATAAAATCATCTAAGGACGGGGGGGGGGGGGGGAATCGTATTATTATCTCCAAAGAAGAGAAAGCCTTTAACAAAAATTCAACACCCCTGATGATAAAAAGCACTCAAGAAAATAAAAATTGAAGGATACTTTGTTATATACATTAGTCCTAAAACCAAAATCTTATTTAATGGAGAAACACTAAAGGCATTTCCATTAATATCAGTAACAAAGTAAGGATGCCCATTATGTCTGCTACTATCCACCACTGTACATAGTTTATTAGCATTGCCATAAGAAAAGGGAAACCATTTAGAGGTATAAGAATGGGTAAAGAAGAAGTAAAACAATCTTTAATTTCAGACAACATAATAAAATACCTGGAAAACCCCAACACCAACAATAAAACTTAATAAAAGAACTCAATGAAGTAGCATGATAGAAAATTAACATAGAAAAATCAATAGTGTTCACATAAAAAATAAACAGAAGACATTATGATAGAGAAAAATCCTGTTTATAGTAACAAGATGATTAAATATTTAGAAATTAAGTTAACAAGAAATGTGCAACCTATGCAAGGAAAATCTTAAAACACTACCAAAAGACACTAAAGTTGAACAAATGGAATGACAACCTAAGACATTCTTAGAAAGAACTCAATATTATAAAGATGTCAGTTCTCCCTAAGTTAGTTTATAAAATCAATGCAATACAAATAAAAGTATCAACAAGATACTAGACAAGTTGACATATAGACAAGTTTTCATATAGAAAAACAAGCATGTAAGACAGCTAGGAAAACAGTGAAGAAGAAGAGCTACAAGAGGGGGATAAGCCCTACCATTAAAGAATACTGTATAAAGCCTTAGTACTTAAAAGAGTAGTACTGATACAGTCATGATACAAAGATCATGCCCAAACTCAAGTGCATATGAAAATTTTAAATATGGCAAAGGTGGGGGCACCTGGGCGGCTCAGTTGGCTGAGTGTCCAACTCTTGATTTTGGCTGAGGTCATGGTCTCAGGGTTCTTGAGATCGAGCCCAGCATCAGATCAGACTCTGCACTAACAGCACAGAGCCTGCTTGAGATTCTCTCTCTTCTTCTCTCTCTGCCCCTCCCCCCCACATGCGGGCCCACATGCACACACACACACACACACACACACACACACACTCTCTCTCTCTCTCTCTCTCTCTCTCTCTCTCTCACACACACAAAATAAATAAATAAACATTAAAAAAATAAAATAAAAATAAAATATGAGAGGGGCACCTAGTTGGCTAAATCAGTCAAGCATCTGACTCTTTTGATTTTGGCGCAGGTCATGATCTCACAGTTGGTGAGACTGGGCTCCAGGGTCAGGCTCTGCACTGGCAGTGCAGAGCCTGTTTGGGTTTTTCTCTCCCTCTCTCTCTCCCTCTCCCCTCCACCTGCTCTCTCTCTCTCACAATAAACATTTAAAAATAATGATAAAGGGTGCCTGGGTGGCTCAGTCGGTTAAGTGTCCGACTTCAGCTCAGGTCATGATCTCACCAGTTGTGAGTTTGAGACCCTCCCACATCCAACTCTGTGCTGACAGCTCAGAGCCTGGAGCCTGCTTCAGATTCTGTGTTTCCCTCTCTCTGCCCCTCTGCCACTCACATTCTGTCTCTGTCTCTCTCTCAAAAATAAAAATATACATTAAAAAATTTTTAATAATAAAATAAAACATAGCAAAGGTAGTATCTCAAATCACTGGGGTCAAAATGAACTCTGTAGTAAGACTTGCTCAGAAAAATTGGTAACCATTTGGAAAAGGATAAAATTAGATCTTTACCTCACCCCATATACATAAATAAACTCCAAATGGATTAGGGATCTAAATGAAAACCAAAGGAACCATACAAATACTAGAAGAAAATATGGATGAGTCCCTCTTTAACTTTGTATATGGAAAGGCTTTCTCACCATGATTTAAAATCCAAAGGCAGTGAAAAAAAGATTAATATATTTAACTACATAAAAATGGTTTTAAATTTTGGGGTGCCTGGGTGGTCAGTCGATTAAGCGTCAGACTTCGGTTCAAGTCATGATCTCCTGGTTCATGAGTTCTAGCCCCACATAGGGCTCTCTGCTGTCAGCACAAAGCCCACTTCAGATCCTCTGTCCCCCCTCTCTGCCCCTCCCCCACTCGCACTCGGTCTCTCTCTCTCTCTCTCTCAAAAATAAATAAACATTTAAAAAAATCTAAAAAAAAAAAGATTTGTGGTTATCAGAGGTAGGGGAGGGAAGTGGAGAGAATTGGATGAATGCGGCCAAAAGGTACAAACTTCCAGTTATAAGTAAGTACTAGGGATAACTATAGTTAACACTGCTGTATGGTATATTTTGAAAGTTAAGAGAGTAAATTCTAAGAGTTCTTATCACAAGGGAAAAACATTTTTTTTTTTTTGTATCTATATGAGATGAGATGATGGATGTTAAAACTTATTATGGTAATCATTTCACAATACATATAGGTCAAGTCATTATGCTATATACCTTAAACCTGAATAGTGCTATATGTCTATTATACTTCAATAAAATTAAATAATTTTTTAATTAGAAAAAAAATTTTTAATCAGAAAAAAGAAGTCATAAGTCAACTGATAAACTGGAAATATTTGCAACATATACTGTAGACAAATACATAAAGAGCTCTTAAAAACTTAATAGACACAGCATTATTCACAATAGTCAAAACGTAGAAGCAACCAAGTAAGTGCCCACTCGTAGATGAATGGAGAAACAAAATGTGGTATATAAATACAATGCAGTATTATTCAGCCTTAAAAAGGAAGGACATTCTGACACATGCTACCACACGGATGAACCGTGAAGACATTATGCTTAGTGAAATAAGCGAGCACAAAATGACAGTGTATGATTCCACTTACGTGAGGTACCTAAAGCAGTCAAATTCATAGAGACAGAAAGTAATATGGTGGTTGCCAGGGGCTGGGGGAGGGGAGGAACAGGGAGTGTTTAACAGGTACAGGGTTTTAATTTCAGAAGATGGAAAAAAGTTCTGGAGGTGGACGGTGGTAATGGTTGCATAACAGTGTTGATGTCTTAATGTCATCAAACTGTACACTTAAAAATACTTCAAAAATTAAATTTCACATTAAGTATGTTATACAATAAGCAAAGAAAAAAACTAGAAAAATAGGGAAAATAAGTAAACAATCAACAAAAACAGACATTCAACTGGCTATCAAACATATGAAAAAATGCTCACACCCGCTTATAATTAGAGAAATGCAAATTAAAACAACACTGAGACACTATGTCTATCATACTGTCACTATCACTGGCAAAAATTAAAATTAATGGAAAAAAAAGCAGGAAGGGAAACAAACCACAAGAGACTCTTAATGATAGAGAACAAACTGAGGGTTGATGGGGGGGGGGGGGGGGGCGGCGGTGGTATTAAAAAGGGCACTTGGAGTGCCTGCATGGCTCAGTCAGTTAAGCGTCGGACTCCAGCTCAGGTCATGATCTCAGGGTTGGTGAGTTTGAGGCCCGCGTCAGGCTCTGTGCTGACACCTTAGTGCCTGAAGCCTGCTTCAGATTGTGCCTCCTTCTCTCTCTGTCCCTTCCCAGTTTGTGCTCTGTCTTTCTCTCTCTCTCTCTCTCTCTCTAAAGTAAATAAACATTGAAAAATTTTAAAAACAAAAAGGGCACCTGTTGTGATAAGCACTGGATGTTGTATGTAAGTGATGAATCATTTAATTCTACTCCTGAAACCAATATTGCACTGTATGTTAACTAACTAAAATTTAAAGTCATTAAATTAAAGTTAACAAATTTTAATTGTTGGAGAGGTTGTCAGGAAACAGGCATTATTTTCATACACTGTTGATGGGAACGCCAACTAGCACAACCACTCTCGAGGGGAATTTGACAAGAGCTAACAAAACTACAAATGCCCTGACGTTTCAATCCAGCAACTCCACTTCTAGGAATCAATCTTGAAGATGTACCTCCAATAATATGAAATACATACACACAGGGTTATTCATTCCAACGTTGTTTGTAATTTCAAGAGACTGGAAACAACCTAAATGACTACAGATAGTGTAGTGGATGAATAAACTATGGTACATCCACACAATGAAGTAATATGTTGCTGTAAAAATTAATGAGGAAATGTTTATAGAGCATTATTCATAATAACCAAAAATAGAAATAACCCAAATGTCCATCAACTGACAAATGGATAAATAAAAAGTAATGAACACTGACAACAAGATGAACCATGAAAACATTATGCTAAGTGAAAGAAGCCAGTCACAGACCACATCTTGCATGATCCCATTAATAAGAAATATCCAGGAAAGGCAAATCTATATAGACAGAAAGTATTTGTGACCACCTCGACATAGGGGGGAGACAGTGAGAAGTTTTCTAACAGGTACAGGGTTTCTTTTTGGGGTGACAAAATGCTCTAAAATTGTGGTGATGCTCACACAACTCTATGAATATTAAAAACCACTGAATTGTATGTAAAGTTTATCTCAATAAATAGGCAAATTTTATCTCAATAAAACTTTTTAAAAATGAATAAGATCTCTATGAACACATACAGGAGGATTTTCAAGACATTGTTAAGTGACAAAAGGAAACACAATTATCTTTAGCATGCCACCTTTCATATATAAAAGAAGAGGAGCTAAGAAATTACATGACCATCTATTCATTTGTGCAAAAGAAAGGATAATCCAGACACCAAAGAGATCAGTTAGCTGCAGGGGATAAGTGGGAAAGGGGTGAAAGGTGGAGGAGAACAGGGACAAGGTGGCAGGAGGGGGAGAGTGAGTGACACTTTCCAGAGTATACCTTTGTTACAGTTCTTTCTTACTCTTAGAAGCACAGTCACGTTTCCCACTCGAAAAATAATTAAAACCAACTAAGTTCCAGGGAGAACCCAAAATGTAATATAAACATTAACAATGAACCTACTGCATTACAAATTACATAACCACACTGAAGGGCATAACAAAGAATTACGATTCCAGAGTAGGGGTAGAGAGTACACAAGATAAGCCTGGAACAGGGGCGCTTGGGTGGCTCAGCTGGTTAAGTGGGTTAAGCAACCAACTCTTGATTTAGACTCAGGTCATGATCTCGCAGTTCGTGATCCAAGCCCTGCGTAAGGCTCTGCGCTGAGAGTGCAGAGCCTGCTTGGGATTCTCCCTCTCCCTCTCTCTACCCCTCCCCTGTGCTCATGCTCTGTCTCTCTCTCTGCCTCAAAATAAATAAACAAACATGAAAAAGAAATTTAAAAAAAAAGATAAGCCTGGAACATCTTGTGGTGCCAGAAAATAAGTAAATCCTCCAAAAAAATGGTGAGGATCCATTGACACAGATGCTTACTAACTAGAAAGAGAAAGATAGTAAGTTTATAGTATAGAAACCTAGCAGATACCAACTAAACCAAGCAATCAAGACAAACATCACCAGTAATAAGACCTATCAGCATCTTGAACTCCTTGATATGACACACTGAGGACAACACAATGTTTGTATCATTCTGGCCAAAAATGCATGGCCTCACTCCAATCACGAGATATATGAGACAAATCCAAGTTGAAGGATATTAGACAAAATAACTGATCAGTACTCTTGAAAAATGTCAAGGCCAAGAAAGACAAGACTAAGTAATTAAGGATGAACGAGCAATCACTAAATGCAATGAGAAGTTAGATAGGATCACAGAATGAAAAATAGAACATTGTGCAAAACTGGTGATGTTCAAACTAGGTTAACGGCTGAGTTCATAAAACTGTACCAATATTAGTTTCCTGTTCTTGATAGTTCTATCATGATTATGTAAGATGTGAATATTAGGGAAAGGAGGGTTCTCTGTATTATTGTTGCAACTCTTCTCTAAACCTAAAATTAGTTTAAAATAAACAATATAAAAAGAAATAGCCACTTGAGATTATGTATTCATCATCTGTAAGGACTGTGAGGATGGGGACTATGTCTGTATTGTTCACCACAAACCCCAGAAACCCACTAGCAGGAGGAAAAAAAAAAGCAGCTATTGAATAAAGAAAGAAAATATCTATTTGTTTCTCAGCGTCCCAGCACAGCAATCATATTATCCCAGAATAGCACATTCAGGAGTTTAACCTCACAAATTTCCAAACTCTAGGCTATGGTTTCCACAACCTTAAGAACACATAAAGAACAGCACACTTTGAGTACCTCGGCACCCTGACCCAGTCAGTGATAAGCAGTGGTGTTTCCTGACATGCTCTGGTCTGGGAGTCAGGAGGCCTAGGTCTTGGGCCACATTGTGGCACTACCTGGCTGTGGCATAAGAGGCCCCTCGCTGGGTCCCACTTTCCTCTACCCTAGGAGGCTTTCGCCTACTGTGTTCATACAGCCCAGAAGCAAAGAATGGTTTTGACATTTTTAAATGGATGAAAAAATTTGTGACACATGAAAATTATATAAAAATTACATAAAATTCAAATTTCAGTGTCCATAAATAAGGTTTTATTGGAATACTGCCACTGGTGTACCTATTGTCTCTGCATGTATCCACTACACAATGCCAGAACTGAGTTGGGGTGCCTGGGTGGCTCAGTCCGTTGAGCATTAAGCATCGACTTCAACTCAGGTCATGTCTGGTCATGATCTCACAGTTCGTGAGTTCGAGCCCCACATTGGGCTCTGTGCTGACAGCTCAGAGCCTGGAGCCTCCTTCAGATTCTGTGTCTCCCTCTCCCTCTGCACGCCACCCCCAGGCCCCCGGCCGGCGCACCCGCTCTCTCGCTCTCCCTCAAAAATAAATAAACATTAAAAAAAAAAAATTAAAAAACAAAAACAATGCCAGAACTAAGTAGACAGAGCAGGCCTCCTATGCTAAGCCTAAAATACAATTATAATTATGTTTATTACATTCACAACATATTATGATATAATTACATGTTAATATTATAAATATTATTACACTTACAACTGAAGTTTGCCAACCTCTGAAGGAAGTTTTTGACCCATACATAGATCCATAGTAACACAGGCCCCAAAGAGTTAAGTGGCTCCAAAGTCACTTGTGCAAGACACCTGAGAGTGTCAGTAGACTCTATCTAGCCAAGGTCCTCCTCCTGGGAGGCAGTGCAGTCAAGATATTCAGTCTGGCTGGCTCAGTCGGTAGAGCATGCAGCTCTTGATCTCGGGGTTGAAAGTTCCAGCCCCATATTGGGTGTCGAGATTACTAAAAAATAAAATCTTAAAAAAAAAAAAATGTTTTTGTCTAGACTTCGTCTGACCCACTAGTTAGCTAGCTGACTCTGAACAAGTCCCTTCCCCTCGCCTCGGTCTGTTTCCACCCTGTAAATGGTGCTAATAACAGCACTCACCTCGCAGGGCTGCTGTGAAGGTGAAGAGAAAGGACGTCAGTAGAGGGTTAGCACCGGGCTCAGCACCCGGCGGACGTAAAATCAATGGTGGCTTCTGCTGCTGTCACTGAAAACCACTCCCGAGACTGGAGCCCCGTCCTAGGCACCCGAGGATGGCGACCATGGCCCTGAAGAGGCCCACGAGACAGCCTGGAGGCCGGGCCTCACCGCTCCCGCTCTCTGGCCTCGGTTTCCCCGACTGTGCCACTCAGACTACCAGAGGCTCCCCCTGCGTCGACACCAGCCTCGGCCCATCCGCCCGCTGCCCCTCAAGCTCGGGCCCCCGCTGCTGCCGCTGGTTCCGCAGAGCCGCACCCCCACCGGACGGATGCCCCCAAACCCGCAGTCCTGGAACTCACCAGGCGTCTCCACGGCAACGGCCTGCCCGCCGCGACCCCCGAGCCGGCTGGCCGCCCGCCTGACAATAAGGCGCGTTCCCATTGGCTCCGTTGCCGGCTCCGTTAGCCAATCAGTGAGGGCGCACGCGCTGCTCGCCCGCCGCGCAGGCTCTCGTGGACCCTGAGGGCTGCAAACAGCCTAGCGCGGGAGTGTAAACCTTCCAGGTCCTTGCTTTTTGGTACTCGAACTATTGTGGACTCGGAGCGCCAGCTTGCAGTCGGACTCCACGCCCCATCGCTTGTAATATTTGGGAAGCGCCGAGTTCGGTGCCCGGCCCTGAGCAGTAGCTAAATGACGACGGGCCGTGTTATCGTTTGTTACAACCTGAGACAGGTACTCTGAAGGCAATGTAAACTTGGGGAACACTTGGAACCAGGGGAGGAGGGTTCTCCTTTCTACTACCCCGTGCCTCATCTTTTTCAGAAAAGAATTTGAAGCCCAAAAGGCACAGATACAATCAACTGTGAAACAAAGGAAAAACAAAAACAAAAATCACAAAAAATCAAGGCCGGGTAGACGAACGGTCTATCCAGGGAGTGACAGAATTCCAAAGTCTAAAGGAGGATTCGCATTGAAAGTTTCCTGAAAACGGCCTTGGGCTGAGAGAGGTTAAATTCTTGGGAGCGAAGCTTTTTTGAGAAAGACTTCACAGCCTTTCCAGCCTTTCTTGATTCCAGCAACCATGATTTAAACAGGAATGAAGGTTATGGCTTTCTCTTTGACCTTACATAAAGATGGTAACATCATGGTGAAGAATTCAAAGCGCCAGTTCAGAACAATAAAGCCTTAGTGATACCCAGGAGTTTCAAAAAGAATTGAGTCACAAACCTTGACTTTGCCTTGGAGGGAGGGGCAGTGGACAGAGGCATAAACAGACGGTTTCAAAGTTTCATGGATAACACCCATCCTTGGATGCAGCTCTCATACCTGAGTTGTATCTTGAAATAGCTCTTGAAACAGTTGAAAAAAGATGGGAGAGTGGTCCCATAGAGAGCTATGTGGCAAGCTTTTGGAGGTAAGAGACATTGCAAGCCATGCTGGATCCTCAGGAAGCACAGTATTACCAGGGGGCAAAGCTCAAGGCCACAATGGGGCTAATGTGGAGAGGGGGGAGGGACAGTCGTCCCCACAGCAAATGATGACATCACACTCACTACAGTGGGGATAAGACATTTAAGGTGGGACCAGGTAGAAGGCTGCTGCCTTATAGTCCTGGCTAGGGTTAGGCCTGAATCCCTTCTTGGGCACTTCAACCATTCATTCAATGATACAAACATTCCCTGAGCCCCTTTGGGAAGCAGGACACCCATGTTGGCAGAAGGAATGAGTGCAGGAACAGTTGGGACAGGGGGCCAAAGGAAGGAACTCCAAGCTCTGTTAATGGCATTCCACAGCAGTGGTCAGGGACAAACACCACAAGCACAAGAACACTCCACTGGAAACTAACTTTACTAACTATATTAACAGGACAGACTTAAAATCTCAATTTGGTATTTCACTGGTACACTAAAGACAAGAATGATCAGGCCTTCAACTCTGTAGGGAAATACAGTGCCCATCACAGTGTCTAAGGGTCATGATATGTAAACTCTGCATCAAACATCTGGAAAGAAACCAAAAAGGACACCCTTTGCACCCTGCCCATATATCCCTGAAAATGGAAAGTATGATATAGTATTTAGAGTTGAGGCGGGGATTGCATTCATTCCGTTTCTAATGGCAGACATTGTATTTCCAGGTTTACCATTCCAGGACATGGGTTTTACAAGGTACACAGCTACCGAGAATTTTTAGCAAGACTCATAGGAGAAGATGGGAGTTTCGAAATGCCCAGGAAAGGTCCCAGAAGCCCAGCCATCCTGCTCTCCTGCTGAGCACAGCATTCCATGGGCAGTAAACTGCATGGGCCAACCCAAGCTGATGGCAAGAACATCTGGTTAGCAAAATCTGTAGGAAGACCCAAGCTGGACCAGTGCCCACCCAACCAACCTGCACAGGGCATGGAGAGCAGGGCCCTAGGCTTCACCTTCCACACTTGGATTTGAACAGCCTACATACAATACATGAGACAGTGGCCCCGAAGACAGAAAAGATCCCATCTCTCAGGTTCCCTAAAGTTCCCACCTCATAAACCAACACCACTGCCCAGGGTGACAGAGAATGCCAGGGAGGGGTGAAGGGAGATAAAGAAGTCATGTTTGAAAGAAGGTCGCAGGGCACCTGGGTGACTCACTCGGTTAAGCATCCGACTCTTCATATTGGCTCAGGTCATGGTCTCAAGTTCAAGGCCCAAGTCAGGCTTCGTGTTGAGTGGAGAGCCTGCCTGGCATTCTCTCTCTCTCCCTCTCTCTCTCTCTCTCTCTCTCTCTCTCTCTCTCTGCCCCTCCCTCACTCACATTCTCTCTCTCTCAAAATAAATTAATAAACATTTAAAAAAAGAAGAAGAAAAGAAAGAAGATCTCTTCATTTATTTGACAAAAGGATGGGGAGGAAGAAGACTTGTGAGGCCACAGGCATATCTGCATGAAGGGGTGCCAGAAGCTGGTATCCACTAGGCCCTTCCTCTGCCAGGAGGCCTCTCTGGAAGGGGCAGAAAGCTCACAGATGTCCTAGATGCCCTCTGTGTCAATCATAGAAAAGTCATGACTGTCCCTTTCTTGCCAATCTGCCAGGGCTCCAGGGGGAAAAATCGGATAATTATCCTTCAAGAGACAGAAAAAGAAAAAAAAAGATGTCATTAGCTCCTTGGCTAATGCTTCATATTCCAAGACCCCTAGCCAGGCACTCCCACCATGGGTTCCCTGACCAGCCTGCCTTAGTCTAGCGGGCATTTTGGAAGCCTGCTTCATCTCATTAATGATCTCCCCCTGCAGGCCTGTCAGAAGCAGGATGGTGGCTGTCCCTGGACAGACACTCAATGCAACAGCCTTGATGGTCACTGCATGCTCTGTGAGCTCAGAGGGGCAGCCCTCCTGCTTTCAAACTCCAGGCCCCCTGGGGGCATGTGCAGTGCCCCAGACACCTTTGTTTTCTCAAAGCCTAGCTCAAAACCAGTCATAGGGTGACCCCCCCCCCCCATGTCTATGGAGTGAATAAACATGCCCCTCTCATAGAAGTGATGGGAAGTTCCTGATGAAGATCAGGATACTTGGGATAGTCTAAGGGGTAGTAGGGGAAGGATTGTGTGTGACAGCTTTAGTTTTCCCATCTGCAAACCTCATGGGGATGGCATGTCCGCACAAGGCGATGTGAACAGAGGGGCAGGGCTTGCATGGATCCAATGGGATCATGCATATACGGTAGCTATAGATAAGCTGGCACATGGTAGGCATTCATATGTTACGTATTGTTGTTACAATTATTATCTCACCCCAGCTTGAGGACCAGGTCTGAGCACTCCCAGGAGTGACTATTCCTCACCAACCTTCCTGGGCTAACAAAGGATCCATTCTGGAAGGTTCTTTCAAGCTTCTCATGCTCTTAGTTCCTCATAGGCATGGGCTTGGCGCAGGAATATTTTTCACCCAGGAAGAAACTTTAGCCCTGCCACAGAATCCCATGTTTGGGGGCTGTATGGTCTTCTTGGATGATCATTTAATACATGCCCCTCTATTCACAGAGAAAAGGCTACAAACCAGAGATGGTTCACTTTCAGGTTTGTCAGGCATCCCCCAGCTGCACTGGACCTAGAACCCAGGTCTCCAGACATCCAAGCCAATGTCCTTTCCACTACTCCCTGACCCTCCTGGGAGCCTCACTTGGGACCTAGCTGGGCTACACGGCCAAAGGTCACACAGCCTCAGGACATACCCAGAATCCCTCCTGACCAGCCTGGAGAAGCTCTCCTATTAAATTACTCTTGGCTTTCTAAGTTGTGCAGAAGACTAAAGGCAGATGATAAATGGTTATAGCTTTGTCAGGTTAATAACATTCTACCCTGCACGGTGCCAAGGGAGATACAGAGCACTGCCATCTCACATGACTCTGGCAACTCCCCCAGGAAGTAAAGGAGAGCCTTCCCACTTCACAGATGGAAACATTGGGGTTGGAGAAGCCACGCCTTGCCCACATGTCAAGGGAACCATGGAAGAGCCAGGAATTCATTCAATTCCACTACCATTCTGAGGGTAGACATACCATCCGAGGACCTAGGGCCCTAGGCCCTTCTTGGGCAGGGAGAAGAGTGCATTTTTTACCCCCAGCCTTGCAAGGGGCCTTGGAATGGGATCACTCCCTGCCCCCATCTTCTCCCTGCCCCCACGCACCGATCCTGGCCCAGGCCCATCTCCTTGGTGAGGAACTCGAAGAATCGGGCGCTGTGTCCACGGTTCTCCTCGGCCGTGCCCACCACACCGATGGAGGAGATGATCAGCTGCGCGCAGGGATCGGTAGAGCCGTTCACCGCCATGGCCAGACCTGGTCGCAAGGTCACGTTCACGCGCTGCGGAGAAGAGGAAAGTTTCGCCTGAAGCTTGTACAGGCCGAGTTGCTCTGAGGACCCGGGAGGGCAAGAGCCTACAAGCGTGGACCCCTGGGGTCAGGGCTAGAGGCTCGGGGCGGGGTCCTTGGAGGTCATGTTGGTTTCAGGGCCAGGGAAGGCAGCAAGGAGCAGACATGAGGGGTGGGGCCGCGGGGTCACAGAGAGAGGGAGGCCGGGGATCCCTGCGACGAGGAGCCCGGGTTGCGGTGAGGGAAGCCGGGACGTGGGCAGAGCCCGACCCCTGGTCCACCAGCCTCATCCCGTCCCGTGCTCCCCGGTCCACGCTCACGTCCTCAGGTTTGCTCAGGATGGCTGCAGTGGCCGCGCAGAGCCGCTTCTCCAGTCCGGCGGGCACACGGCCGGCGGGCAAGTTGGTGTCCAACTCAACAAACGGCATGTCTGGCGGGAAAGAACTGGACAGGCCACACGAGCAGAGAAAGAACACACAGGGTACAGGTCGATGTTCCCGAGGGTCGCGGAATAGACAGCTGTGGCGGGGCGCCACGGAAACCAGGCTCCTTATTGGCTGGACAGACACGCAGGGCCCCGGGATTGGCTGGATAGTCCACACCCCGCCTCTGCTGGCGCCGGTTTCCGGAAGTCCTAGACAGGCGGGGATGAGTGGAGCTCGTGACCCTCCCCCAAAGACACTGGCTGAGCCATGGCCCCGCCCACCGTGTCCCAGGCTCTGCTGGCTCCAGCCACATTGGCCAGGGGTTTTCTGGCTCACTGGGCTTTTAGGTGCTGCAGTCCTCTGCTTCTTAATCCATTTTTAGCTTGTTAACCTTGAAAATAAAATAGCCCGTTATTTTACCGGTAAAAATGGGTTTATTCGGGGGGAAATTTTTTATTTGTTCGAGGATAGCAGAAAATTGCAATTTGGGACATGCAGCCTGAGGCAAAACCACAGGAAAATCCAGCCAACAAAGAAGAGAAACGTTTTTTTGTTTTGGTTTGGTTTTTGTTTTTTGTTTTTTACAGAGAAAAGGGAAGAATTGGGAAGGACTGTTAAAAACAAAAAAGTACTTGGGAATAAACTGGGAGTTAAAAGTGCAATGGCTTTTCAATAGCAGAGCTGTGACAGTCTCATTGGCTGGACTGTTTCAGGGCGGGGATCTTTCTTTCCCCTGCGGGTAGTATATAGTCTTCTCACCTTGGGAATGCAAGGTAAGTCTCTTCCTTTTGGAGTGGTAAAGGGTTGCGAGGAAGAATAGGTGTGAGAGCTCCCCCTTCTGGCCTCCCAACTTTATTTTAAATGAAGGTTCCTTTATTGAGTTTCACAGAATGTGGGTCTGAACACACACGCAGAACATACACACCTGTGTGAGACCTTTCCCAGTCTCCATCCTAATTTGTTTTTTGTTTTTTGTTTTGCCACGTTACCACCATTTCCAAGTTAGGCAACTTCACATTATATGTGAAAATCTGCACTTCTCTTGACCAGGAGCCAAGTGACACTTGTGAATTCAGGTGAGGCTGGGTAGAGAACTCTGGCTCACCACAGACATCTATCTGCCTTTGTGCCCTCTTGCACCTGTGGTAACCTTGTTTCGTGCTGAAGTAGTATCCACCAAGGGGGTGAAAGCCAGGTCCTAGCCAAACTGCCAGCCATGTTTACAGTACCCTATATTTTTATAGTCAAAACAAAATGTGTTACTTAGCACATGGAAACCTGTTGATATGGCTAAACATGGTACTCTCATCAGTGTTGCAAAGTTGTCTGAATTGTAAGTGAAAATACAGTTGAAATTGTGTGGGTGTGTATAAATAATCTCAATTACACTTCTAAAATTCTATGTGGGTGTGCATATTAAAGGAGCCTTGGGGCGCCTGGCTGACTCAGTCAGTGAAGCATGCGACTCTTGATCTCAGGGTTATAGGTTCGAACCCCATGTTGTGCATAGAGATTACTTAAAAATAAAATCTTAAAAAAAAAAAGATGGGGCGCCTGGGTAGCCCAGTCGGTTGAGCGTCTGACTTCAGCTTAGGTTGTGAGTTCAAGCCCCACATCGGGCTCTGTGCTGACAGCTCAGAGCCTGGAGCCTGCTTCAGGTTTTGTGTCTCCCTCTCTCTCTGACCCTTGCCTGCTCTCTCTCTCTCTCTCAAAAATAAACATTAAAAAATAAAAGGTGGGGCGAGCCTCCATGAGAAGGCAGGCAGGCTGAGAGGCTCTGTTCAGGACCCAGTCCCACTAGCAGTTTGTTGGATGACTAGGCTATCAGAGAGTCTAGAACACAAGACAGGTGGATTGTGATAATCTTGAGGAGAAAGGAGAGGGACAGGGGGCAAGTCTGGGACCCAGGGTGGGGCATAGATTAGACATTGGTTGGGGTTATGAGTAGGCTTGGGAGAGCAAGGCCTCTTAGCAGCACCCAGAGGGCCAGGAACTAATCTGGGACTTCCCTCCTTGCAAGGCACTTCATAAACCAACCTTCCATCCCACCTCTAGGAGACAGCATCACCCCAGAGGGATGACAGAGACCTAAGAGATGAAGTCCATGTCAGATTCAGACATCCCTTCCCCAGGTCAACCCCCAGCTGAGACAGGTGCTCAGCCCAGGGGGTGTGGAACCAACTCTGTTCTAGGACTGAAAGAGGGAAGGTCTGGGGCTGAGGAGCCCAGGGGGTCACCGGACTTGGCCTGGGGCTAGGGAAGTCAGGGAAGTCTCACTGGAGAAACAACATGGTGACAAATGCCTAAAGACCAGGAGGAGCACCAGGCAAGGTGAGGAGGGGTCCTATAAGCGACGGAAACAGCCTGAGCTAAGGCCAGGAAGTGGAGGTGGGGGTGGCAGCTGGGAGAAGGGGTCTAAAATGATGGGCTACTGTGTACAACCAGAAGGGGGTGCCCTGGAGGGGTGGGCAATGCAAAGTTCAATGATTCATACTTTAGCCTCAGAGCAGTAAGGCACCACCAGAAGTTTCAAACACAAGGGGGACAAATATGTGTTTACTAAAGCTCTTTCCAGGGGTCACATGAAGCCAGGGTGGAAGGGGCAGGAGTGGAGTGAGGAGACAAACAAAAGGAGGAATGAAGATCTCATGCATACAGGGAACTAAGGGCCAGAGGCTGGACAGCAGGCCTTGCTCATAGCCTAGGAGGGGCGATTCCTTCTCTTCTTCCAACAACAGAGTCTCCATCATCTCTGCAGGCCTGGTCCTCCACTCACTGCAACAAAACCTGCACCGAGGGCTTGAGCTTCTCCTTTATGGCACTGTCTGCTGGAGGCAAGTCCTTGGCCTTCATGACAACTGCATGTGCCTCCTGAAAGAGGTCCTTTCCCACGGCGGCCTCCACGCGTTGGCGCCATGCAGCCAGCTTGGGTCGGCTTTTGAAGACTTGGCAGCCAGCACTGACAGGCTATGGGGAGAGGGAGCCAGGTGGAGTGGCTACACATGGACAAGCACGAGGCAGCATGACCTGGTTGAGGGATTCCCCTGGGTGGATTTTCCCTCCTCTGCCACATATGGAATAGGCTAGAGGTTCTCTCCCAGGAGACACTAGGAAGCTTCTCAATATCACTGCAGGATAGGGTCTTGAAGCCCCATTTTACAGATGAGAACACTGAGGCTCAGAGAGGGAAGTGACTTGCCCAGGGCCGCACAGTCAGAAAGGGCAATGTGAGCTGGTATGTTGGCACCCTCCCAGGACACCCCACTGCCCAGTGGACCACCCTCCCCCATGGCACTCACATGCATCAGCTCCGTGATGGCCACCAAATCAGCCACTGAGATGTGGGGTCCAGCAAGGAAGTCTTGGTCCTTTAGGAATTTGTCCTCAAGCAGCTGCAGGCACCTTTCCAGCTCAGCCAGAGTAGATGCCAATGTCTCAGGGGGCACCTGTTCGCCCAGGAACACTGGGAACATCATCTGGTGGGTGGGCAGGCAGAGAAAGGGCTCAGGGTCTGCCCAAAGCGCAGGCCGTTCCTGCTCTCATCCAATCTATCACCAGGCCTACAAATTTCTCCTCACACTCACCCACTCCATCCACCCACAGCCACCACCAGCCCAGGCCTCACCTACTCCCACATGGACAGCCTCCACCACTCCCTAGGTCCTCCTGCAGGGCAGCCGGGGGTGGGGGTGGGGGGCGCAGAACGGGGATCTTCTGCAATCCCAGTTTGCCCATATCACCCCCTGCATAAAGCCTTCCATGGCTCCCCACTACCCTCACCATGAAAGCCTACACCAGGCGCCTCCTCAGCACCACAGTCACCCTCTCCCCACTCCCCACCTCCTCCTCCACCCCAGGCTTCTCAAATAGGACAACGCATGCAAATCCTTCTGGGATCTGATTAAAGTGCACGTTCCTAATCTGTATGCCTGTGTGGTGCTTGAGACTGTGCATTTCCAAGCTCCCAGGTGGTGCTGATGCTCCTGGTCCCTGGACCACACTTTGAGTAGTGAAGGTCTATATTCACTCTACTTGACTACTCTCCATTCTGCCTTCAAACGCACCAGGCTCCTGCCCCTACCAGCTTGAGGGGACTCCTCTCTCAGCCCCAAGAGGCTTCAAGGAAGGCATTTCTAAGGTTACAGAAACCTGCGTTTTGCCCAACGACCCTTCAGAACAATGATTCTCTACCTACAGCAGAGTATGAGCATGCCCATCGCATGCTCCCTCACATGCACAGGGCACCCACTGTGTGCTGGGCCCTTTGTAAGTACCCTAAAAATAATAACTCAGGGCACACATTTCAAAAACATCTGTACATCTGATGGGTAAAAATGGTATCTGTGTCCTGCTTAAATGTGCATTTACTTGATTCTTAGGTTAAATGTATTTTCATCCATTTAATGACCATCTCTCTCTGTCCTTCAGTTAAATCCCTGCTGGTTTCTTGTGCCCATTTTTCTCCTGTGCCTTTGTTTGATGGCATTCTGAGAGCATCTTAAATAGTAAGAATGTTACTTCTGGGGTGTTTCTTCTGTTAAGCATCCAACTTCAGCTCAGGTCATGATCTCACGGTTTGTGGGTTTGAGCCCCAGGTCAGGCTCTGTGCTGACAGCTCGGAGCCTGGAGCCTGCTCCCGATTCTGTCTCCCTCTCTCTCTGCCCCTCCCCTGCTCATGCTCTGTCTCTCTCTGTCTCTCAAAAATAAATACACGTTAAAAAAATTTTTTTTTAAAGAATGTTACTTCTTTCAGGGTACCTGGGTGGCTCAGTCGGTTAAGCGTCCAACTCTTGATTTCAGCTCAGGTCATGATCTCATGGTTGGTGAGATTAAGCCCTGCATCAGGCTCTGCACTGACAACATGGAGCCTGCTTAGGATCCTCTCTCTCCCTCTTTCTCTGCCCCTCCCCTGGTCCTTCTCTTCGCTCTCTCAAAAGAAATAAACTTAAAACATTTTTTTTGAAAAAAAAAATAATGTTACTTCTTTATAACAAATCCTTGCCAGTTTTTTGCTTATTTTAAGTCTAATTCTTTCCTCTTACACAAAATCATTGTATGTGTACAATCTGTTAGGCTCTTCTTTGAGTTTTTCAGTGTTCTTAGGCTTAGAAATCCTTGAATACCCAGAAATCGGATCAACTTTATTGAGATGTCTCCTCATCTCTGCTTAGTTTAAGATTTTTCATTTAACACTTCCCTACTTGAAAAGTGTGTGTGTGGTTAGAGGGTTTGACTTTTTTTCTCTCCCAAAAGGCAATGTCTCCAGGCAGTCTGGAGTATGCCAAAGGGCATAAAATTGATTCTCACCAGCTCAAGAATCAGAGCACCTTGGGCAAAGTCAACTCCCTAGTTCTGCCTCGGTTTCCCCTCTGGGAAACAAGTTGGTTGGACTAGGGAGTCTCTGGGATTCTAGAATTTGGTGTTCTAAGGCCTCGGTGCTGAACAAAATGTTTTAAACAGAAAGCACTGTCCCTTGAGCATCCTAGAAGAGTCCCCATCCTGCCATACCTCACCTTCTGCCACATGGCTCGTGTGCAACTATTCCGTAGGGCCGTGTGCTGCCATGCTAGGTACTCGTCCACACGGGCACGGGCCTGCAGGTCCTGAGGGTACCAGTGGTCAGGGACCTCATACTTGCGACACAGATACAACAGGATGGCCACACTGGGGGACACGGAGGGGGCGGGAACATGTACTAGTCACTCTTCAGCCACTCCATAGGGGCCAGCCCACACTGCTCACATCTCCCCAACTCCTCCAGGTGGAGCATTTCACTATCTCCATGGTACAGAGGAGGAATGTGAGGCTCAGAGAGGTTAGGTGACCGCCTTGAATCACACAGTTCTACATTAGGCCATCCTACCATCTGAACTAAGGGCACCAAGTGAAAAACAACATGTCTTAGGATTTCAGAAGGAGGGGGGTGGGGAACTCAGAGAAAGCTTCCATGAGGAAGGGGCACCCAACATGGTTCTTGAAGGACAAGAGCAACTCAGATACCACTCCCCACCATATCCAATGCACGGCCACGCCAGGAGCAAGGCCAAGTCCTCTGACACTCCCTGGGGTTCAGACAAGGCCTCCCGGGTGAACGGGTCACTGTTTTCCACCGTATCCCATCTCCTCTCTACCTGCCCAAAGCCTCCAGCACCCTCCCCCAGGAAGCCCTCCCTGACTTCCCCCCTTCCTCCTCTCCCTCCACCATGTCTGGCCTGTGCATCATATCTGGCCAGAGCACCATGCCTCCATGGATGTTGGATTATCCAGCGGCCAGATGTTCTGGAGCCAAGTGGAATGTGAATCTGGCTCTACCATGGAGGTACTATGTGGCTTCGGTAAAGGATACCACCATTCAGCTGCCAACCTTGAGGCTGGCCTGGGCTCTCATCTCTTCCACCCACCTCCAGCTCTTCAGCAAACTTAGGTTTGACCTTCAAGGGCATCCAGAACTGACCACTACTTTCCCCTACCCCACCACCTTCGTCTGGGGCCCCAGGACCTCTCTCCTGGATTAGCACAGTACCTTCTCAACCCAGCCAGAGGGATCCTTTAAAACCTAAGTCGGGGGCACCTAGGTGGTTCAGTCGGTTAAGCATGTGACTTTGGCTCGGGTCATGATCTCAGTTTGTGAGTTTGAGTCCCACTTGGGGTGAGCTTCTGTCCCACTTCAGGTGAACTCGAGCCCTGCTTCGAGTGAGCACAAGCCTCGCCCTGGGTGAGCTCCAACCCCGCTTCTCTCTCTCCCTCCTCTCTCTCTCTCTCTCTCTCTCTCTCCACCCTCACTCACTTGCCAACCCCCACTTTAAAACAACAACAACAAAAAAAAAAACACAAGAAACCTAAGTCAGATCTCAGCTTTCCTCTGCTTAAATTCCTCCAATGGTCCCATCTTACCTACAGTAAAAGCCAGTCTTCCTGGCCCCACATGCTACTCTGAGACCTCAGCCCTTGCTTTCTCCCCTTGCTTACCCTAGCCACACTGAATGCCTTGCCTCTTCTACCTGTACCCCAAGCACTGTCTCACCCCATAGCATTTGGCTTTGCTGTTCCCTCCAGCCAGAACACTCTTCCCTACATACCTTGCATTTCTGTTCCTGCAGGTCTCTGCGCAGATGCCTCCTCTTCAAGGGGCCCTTCACTCAACATCCTACTCAAAATGGCACCCACCCTCACTCTTAGCCTAGTTATTTCCTCCATCGCACTCATCACCACGGGATGTGTTACACCTTTACAGAGATTATCACTCCCCCCTTCTAGAATATGAGCTCCATGAGGGCAAGGGCTTAGAATTTGTTCACTGCTTTGGCCCTAGGGCCTGGATGGTTCCTGGCCCTGGTGGGTGCCCAGCAAATAGCCACTGAAGCTCTCTGGGTGTTCTCTTGACATCCAGGGCAATAGGACTTGCTCCCAAGATTTGTAGAAGAGTAGCTCTGCAGCTACTCCTCAATATTTTGTGCAAGTCCCTCCCCTCACCCGGCCTCGGTTTCCTCATTTGTACCCTGCCAGGGGGGAGTGGAGATGCCATGACTTCAGCAGCCCCTCCCAGCCCCAGGCTCCTCTGCCTGCTGGGGCTGGCACAGGCGCTCAGGGCACACAAGCTGTGATCTAAGCCATCAACGGTAGACACCCAAATGGCTGACCGGCCTCACAAGGCCTGTAGCAGCCTGGGGACCTGATACCTCTCAGCCAAGGTGAAGTCCCCATCCTTCAAGGCTGGCACCTTCTTCAGGGGGTTCACCTGGACAAAAGCGTCGCTGTGGTGCTGACCTGTGGGAGAGACCAGTGAGGCGGGTGAGGAGAACCCTAAGCCCTCTGAGGTCTCTGCCCAACCCCCACCTCAACATCCAGGCACCAGCTCTTTCCAAGGCCCCTATCCAGGCGGGGCAGCGGGAAGGAGAACACTCTGCTGGTCACCAGATCACAGACCCTGACCTCCCCAGCAGAGGCCCACCCTTCCTGTGTCCACCCCCTTGGAAATCCGGGCCAAGCAGCATCTCAGCTTGGGCAAGGAGAGAGGGCGATTGCCAGCAGCTGTAATCCAGCCCCACCCCCAACCAAGTCCATCCATTTGTCCGACACTCCAGCCTCCTCCCTGGGCTCTAGGCTTGCCCCCTTCAGCCATCTTCCTATGCCGGGTGGGTGACCTGTCCACACCACAAAGCTCCACACACACCTGCTCCCAGCCCTCAGTCCAGCCTCGTTCTCTCCAGGAGCCTCTGTCCCATTCAGTCACCCAGACTCCACCAGCTTAGCTCTTCTTTCTTTCTGGTGCCAAACCCTCACGGCTCCTTCCCCCGTGGGTGTTCCCAGGTCTGACTCACTTCTGCATTCCTTGAGCTGGGCCAGTGCTGGGAGGTACGACAATCCCTGTGTGTGGAGTCAGAGCGATTCCACGGAACCAGTCTCCCGCCTGGCCATGGGGCCCGCTTTGACCTTCTACTGGGTGAAGACAATCACCGCCACCCATTCTCCCTCCAGAAAATGCCTCCGTGCCCAACCTCCATCCCAAAGAGGGCTAAAAAGGTGGAGCAAGGTGGCAGCATAGCAGTTGGTGCCCCAGGTTGGGGACACCAAAGACAGAAGGTGGGCAGGTTCAGCCAAGAAGGGGTCTCCCTCCTGGCCTGCCCAAGGATAGGCCTACTGTCCGATTACAGCCCTGGCTCCTCCACTGGATCCTGTAAATGCGGAGGGGAGGTAGGCAGGCGTAGGTAGAAGTAAAGAGGGGACGGGCTCCAAGTGGAACAGCCTTCTCTTGCTGACAGATGCAGAAATTCCAGAGATGCAGGCTACTCCAATAAAGAAATGAGAAGGCAGTTTCATGGTTTCCTACAAGCCCCGGTGTGGGGGTGTTGGCGCACTCGCTCTGGTTCCCCACGCACCCCCCTTCCCGTCCCCCGCGCCCCCCACTGCTTTCTGTCTGCTCTGCTCCCTCTTAACCTGTATTTTGAAAAATGTTTCCTAGTCACTAAGCAAAGATCGGGGCTGTTGAAAAATACACCACCGATAAGTGATGTCACGGCTTCCGTACTGGAAAGTGACCCTTCCAGTGGCTCTGCGGCGCGCGGCCGGGCGGGGGTCCCTCAGCGCACAGGCGGCCCTGCCCCCAGGGCCTGTCTGCCGGCCCGGCCCACCTTTGAGCAGCTCCACCGTGCGCAACTCGAAGGGGATGCCGTTCTTCTTGGCGAAGATGTAGACGGCGCGGCAGGGCTGGGACATTAAGTCCAGGTAGAGCTCTAGGCCCATGGCGAGAGCGGAGGACCCGACCCCGGGGTCGCGCCTAGGGTACAAGACCGGGAACAGCAACGGCTGGCGGGAACGGCCGAGAGCCCAGCGCAATCCGCAATCCGGGTGAGGAGTTGGGGGGGGGGGGAGGGTCTGAGCCCCGCCACACCCTCCCCGCCCATTGGGTGGCTCCGGAGAACTTTGGACCAATCAGAGACACCCCAGCTCTCCCTGGTTCCCTCACCGGGAAGCCCTGTAGCGGTTCTCTTGGTAGCGCTGGGAGACTTGGCCTCTGAACCGAGCTTTCGCTGCCAGGTCACACCTCTTCCCCTGACCTCAATATCTACCTGGGGTTGGGGAAATCAAATAACTGTGTCCTGGTTTAGGGGTTACAGGGAACGCATTGCAAAGGAGAACACTGCTTTCTGGTGTTGCTGAAAACAGCAGACTGCGCTTCGCTTATCTAGTTAATGTGTATCTAGCGGGCACTCACTTCGCTTATCTAGTTAATGTGTACCTAGGGGTTAGGTCCTGCCGGTACCCATAAATTCCTTGGGTTATGTTATCCCATGGAATATTTTATCCTGCCTTAACTTGTTTTTCTGCGCGTTTTCAATTTTTTTTTTTCCAACGTTTATTTATTTTTGGGACAGAGAGATAGAGCATGAACGGGAGAGGGGCAGAGAGAGAGGGAGACACAGAATCGGAAACAGGCTCCAGGCTCTGAGCCATCAGCCCAGAGCCCGACGCCGGGCTCGAACTCACGGACCGCGAGATCATGACCTGGCTGAAGTCGGAGGCTTAACCGACTGCGCCACCCAGGCGCCCCTTCTGCGCGTTTTCTATACGTTCTTCCTGGCACATAGCCCACGGACGTATTGCACAATGTTTCCCTAAATGTATGCTCAATAAATACGGGAGCTTGAGAGCAACTCTGGGAGACTTCCCTTAGCCTCCCCCTCACCTCTCCTGACTTGCACGGAGTCTGGAATAATCCTTTCTGCCGTCCTCAGCTTTGCTGGACGAAGCCAAAAGCCGAACCCACACTGGGACAGTGAGGGATGATAATGGGAACAGGACGTCAAGGACGCTTCCAGCACCGAAGGTCAGTGAATTGAGCAGCGGAAAGGGCTTGGCTGCCTTCCATTGGCCCAAGCTACTTCCTCAGACTGAGAGAGGAGGGGCTTCTGATTCCCGGGGAACACAAAGGGAGGCAGAGAAAGGAGGTGCAGTAGCCTCCCCTATGGCCAGTGCTCAGGATGGAGGCTGGGGAGGTTTCTGGACCCCAACTCACTGTGGAGGCCAGGCCCACACTACTGGAAAGAATGAGCCACCCCTCCCTAATCCCTGGGGTCATATTCCTTACACTCCAGCTAATCCCTCTAGCAAATGGCAGGAACCCATGGGGCCCACCTAGTGACTTGCAGGGGGACTGAAACTTCCCCAGCTCCTTTGCAGGGCCAAGTCCCTCCAACTGACACCGTGGGGGCTCCTGAGGTCTGTGGCTATGGACCCCCATTCCCTAAGAGAGGCTCTTGGAGTAAGAAAATCCTGCCCCCAAAGCCAAGATTCAGAAAAAGCCCCTTGACAAGAGGATGTTATTGGAAAATTTAAGAATAGTTTGGCCTCCCTAATCCCCTAAGTTCCCCGTTTATGTAAAACCTATTTCCCCAGGAGAGTGCCTTCACAGCCTAGTGCTGGAGCCCTCTCCAAACTGGAAGGGGCCATGTTCTCCAGTCCCTTCATTGCCCTGCCCTCTTGCACAAATCGCCTTTGGCAGGATTACTATAATATCCAATCTCCCTGCTTCCTCTCTGGCCATCCTCCAGTCCAACCCCCCGCATCCAGCCAGAATATTATTTTAAAATGCAATCTAGTGGGGTGACCAACTGGCTCAGTCGGTAAAGCATGTGACCCTTAATCTCAGGGTTGTGAGTTGAGGCCCCACACTGGGTGTGGAGCCTACTTAAAATAAAATATAAGTAACTAAGTAAATAAATAAATACATAAATAAATAAATAAATAAAATGCATTCTCAGCACACTATGCCTGTTTATGGTTTACAAATCATAGGCATGGCCTTTAAGGCCCTGCATAATTGATTTCCTGACCGGGAGAGCTGCTATTTGAATTTTCCCCTCCTGACCAATCCTGCAGAACACAGGCAGGACACATGAGCTACAGCACTTGGTGCCAAAGGGCCATATCCTGGGAGGTTGGCCCAGGCAACTGATTGATCACCATGCCTACAGCCACCACATACGGGATGCCTGCTGCCCTCTGTGCTGTCTGACAAATCACTTTCTCCAAGAACTAGAAGATTAGAGGGAGTTTGTTCATTTCACTCCTGGAAACCATCATGGAGAAGCTGACCCATAGGGCTTAGGAAAGGGGGTTGTCTTTGGGATACAGAAGAAGACGAGGACCAGGACAGAAGGTCAAATAAATCACATTATTAGAAGCACAGGCTCAGGCTGAGCCCAGGTTTATTTCCTAAACTGAAAACGAAATGCAGTGATTAAAGGAGATAAGATCTGGGTGTTCCATTCTCATTGTGGCTTTCAGGCCGCTGTGGAAGATGGTGTGGGTGTAGGGATCTAACCTGGGGAGCAGAGGGGCAGTGGGACTCAGGCAAGTCACTCCTGCCCTCTGAGCCAACCTCCCATGGGAGATTGGAAATGAAGATGCTTTGCGAACTATCCTGGGCAGAGCAGGTACAAGGCTTCCTGGCTCACCGGATCATGGCCAGCACCGCAGGCATCAGCTTCTGCTTTATGGTGGGGTCTGCAGGTGGAGAGTCCTTGGCCTTCAGGATGACCTCATGGGCCTCCCGGAAGAGATCCTCTCCCACTGCTGCCTCCACACGCCGGCACCATGCAGCCAGCTTGGGTCTACCTTCAAAGACTTGGCAGCCAGCACCCACAGGCTGTAGGGAGAAAGAGAACGGGATGGGGGTGGGTTGGCAAGGTCAAGAATGGCAGCATCTGCCCGGTTTGGGGGCCACATAGCTCCAGAAGAGGTTTCTATAGATAAGCACAGCCGGGGGCAAGACTTCAGCAACTCCCCAGGGCCCTCCCCGCCTAGCAGGCCCACCCTATACATACAACTCACATGCATCAGCTCTGTGATGGCTACCAGGTCAGCCAGGGAGACATGGGGCCCAATGAGAAAGGCCTTGTTCTGGAGGAACTTGTCCTCAAGCAACTGCAGGGTCACATCCAACTCAGCAAGGGTGGTCGCCAGCATCTCAGGAGATACTGGCTCACCCAGGAAAACAGGGAACATCACCTGGTAGGTGGGGAAGCAAAGCAAAGGGTTAGGGGCCAGCCCAGCCAGTCTCAGGGGCAGGAAGGCATGTGTGCCTCCCCACCCCAGTTTGAGCTGCTTTCTGGCTGCATGCACCTCTCTTCTATAGCCTGGGTAGGCCTGCAGGGAAACTCCCAGAGGACCATCTTTCCCAGAAATATTCCTTCTTCTGTGATCTCTGATGGCTGAACCTCAGGAGCATCTGACAGAAGGACTCAAAGGGGACCTGAACAATGAGTTTTATACTTTGGAAGTAGGTATTAGGCTTGGGAATAATCTATTTTATAACATCTTTCCCCCTGAATATAAAGCCAGTACCTCTTACTGTATAAGTAATTAGGAAGATAAGCTAATAAGATTTCCACCCTGCCACTTATAGAGTGTGTGGACCCAAAACAAAATCCTCAAACACTCTGAACTTCAATTTCCCCGTCTATAATATAGGAATAATAATAGTGCCATGACTCCTCTTGTAAATGGAAAAGTGGGGCCCAGAGAGGCACCGTCACTTGCCTGAAAGGCACAGTCAAGAAAAGACTAAGTCAAGAGTAGAACCAACATTTTCTGAGGGACTAAGGAGGAGGGCCAAGAAAGAGTGGTGTCCAGGATTCTGGGAGGAAGGTGTTTTAGGGGGAAGCCATCAACAGCCTCAAGGTTGGCAGAGCTGTCTGGGAGATACATAGATGGGGATCATGAGAGGGAGGCTCATGCTTTGTTTGGTAAGGTCGTTTGGGAGAGCCTGAGATACAGGTAAACAGATACACAGGACTAGGACTGTACACGAGCCCTGGCTTTGGGCTTCAGTTTCCTCTCCCATACAAGGTAGACAGAATCAACGATCGCCCACTGGTGCCCTGGAGGCCAGTTCTGAGCTAATAACATTGGTCTGGCTACAGAGTTTTTAAAAATATCGATCAGTTGCTGACATTTAACATGGGGACATTTCATATGAGAGTCCAAACTTCCAGTTTCTTTTTAATTAAATTAAATATTTTTTAATGTTTATTCATTCTTGAGAGAGAGAGACAGAGAATGAGCAGGGGAGGGGCAGAGCAAAAGAGGGACACAAAATCTGCAGCAGGCTCCAGGCTCTGTCAGCACAGAGCCCGATGTGGGGCTCGAACCCACGAGCTATGAGATCATGACCCGAGCTGAAGTCAGACGCTTAAACTTAACTGACTGAGCCACCGAGGTGCCCCTCCAGCTTCTTTTGAATGTAAAGGGTGCTGGCCATAGGGTATCCCTGCTCAGTATCTAAGGCTGATGTTCATGGGCTCTCAGTCTGCAGAACCCCACCTAGGCCTCTTCCCTCTATTTATTATCCGCCTCACCCCTGCAAGAGGTTGTGGACTCTATATTTCCCTTCTGTTCCAATTTGGTAGATTCAAAATTCTTAGGGTTTTAAAAAGTGGTTTTGTTCCCCTTTATTATTTTTTTTAAGATTTTATTATTTTTTGGAGAACTATAGACCAATTTCCCTGATGAACATGGATGCAAGAATACTCAACAAGATATTAGCCAACCAGCTCCAACAATAAAACATTAAAAAAATTATTCACCACGACCAAGTGGGATTTATACCTGGGATGCAGGGCTAGTTCAATATCCGCAAAACAATTAATGTGATTCATCACATCAATAAAAGAAAGGACAAGAACCATATGATCCTCTCAATAGATGCAGAGAAAGCATTGGACAAAATACAGCATCCTTTCTTGATAAAAACCCTCAAGAAATTAGGGATAGAAGGAGCATACCTCGAGATCATAAAAGCCATACATGAACAACCCAATGCTAATATCATCCTCAATGGGGAAAAACTGAGAGCTTTCCCCCTAAGGTCAGGAACAAGACAGAGATGTCCACTCTCACCACTGTTATTCATCATAGTATTGGAAGTCTTAGCCTCTGCAGTCAGACAACAAAAGAAATAAAAGGCATCCAAATCGGCCAGGAGGAGGTCAAACTTTCACTCTTCACAGATGACATGATACTCTATATGGAAAACCCAAAAGATTCCACCCCAAAACTGCTAGAATTGATTCATGAATTCAGCAAAGTTGCAGGATATAAAATCAATGCACAGAAATCGGTTGCATTCCTATACACCAACAATGAAGCGACAGAAAGAGAAATCAAGGAATCAATCCCATTTCCAGCTGCACAAAAACCATAAAATACCTAGGATTAAATCTAACCAAAGAGGTGAAAAATCTATACACTGAGAACTATAGAAAGCTTACGAAAGAAATTGAAGAAGACACACAAAAAATGGAAAAAGATTCCATGCTCCTGGATAGGAAGAACAAATATTTCTAAAATGTCGATACTACCCAAAGCAATCTACATATTCAATGCAATCCCTATCAAAATAACACCAACATTCTTCATAGAGCTAGAACAAATAATCCTAAAATTTGTATGGAACCAGAAAAGACTCAGAATAGCCAATGCAATCTTGAAAAAGAAAACCAAAGCAGGAGGCATCACAATCCCAGACTTCAAGCTATACTACAAAGCTATAATCATCAAGACAGTATGGTACCAGCCCAAGAACAGACACTCAGATCAATGGAATAGAATAGAGAACCCAGAATGGATCCACAAATGTATGGCCAACTAATCTTCGACAAAGCAGGAAAGAATATCCAATGTAATAAAGACAGTCTCTTCAGTAAGTGGTGCTGGGAAAACGGGACGGCGACCTGCAGAAGAATGAACCTGGACCACTTTCTTACACCATGCACAAAAGTAAACTCAAAATGGATCAAAGACCTCAACGTAAGACAGGAAGCCATCAATATCCTTGAGGAGAAAGCAGGCAAAAACCTCTTTGATCTTGGCCGCAGCAACTTCTTACTCAACACATCTCCAGAGGCAAGGGAAACAAAAGCAAAAATGAACTATTGGGACCTCATCAAAATAAAAAGCTTCTGCACAGCAAAGGAAACAATCAGCAAAACTAAAAGGCAACCGACAGAATGGGAGAAGATATTTGCAAACGACATATCAGATAAAGGGTTAGTATCCAAAATCTATAAAGAACTTATCAAACTCAACACCCAAAAAAACAAATAATCCAGTGAAGAAATGGGCAAAAGACATGAATAGACACTTCCAAAGAAGACATCCAGATGGCCAACCGACACATGAAAAAATGCTCAACATCACTCATCATCAAGGAAATACAAATCAAAACCACAATGAGATACCACCTCACACCTGTCAAATGGCTAACATTAACAACTCAGGCAACAACAGATGTTGGCGAGGATGTGGAGAAAGAGGATCTCTTTTGCATTGTTGGTGGGAATGCAAGTTGGTGCAGCCACTCTGGAAAACAGTATGGAGTTTCCTCAAAAAACTAAAAATAGAACTACCCTATGACCCAGCAATTGCACTACTAGGCATTGATCGAAGGGATACAGGTGTGCTGTTTCGAAGGGACACATGCACCCCCGTGTTTATAGCAGCACTATCAACAATAGCTAAAGTATGGAAAGCGCCCAAATGTTCAACAATGGATGAATGGATAAAGAATGTATATATATGCAATGGAGTATTACTCGGCAATAAAAAAGAATGAAATCTTGCCATTTGCAACTACGTGGATGGAACTGGAGGGTTTTATGCTAAGTGAAATTAGTCAGTCACAGAAAGACAAAAATCATATGATTTCACTCATAGGAGGACTTTAAGAGACAAAACAGATGAACATAAGGGAAGGGAAACAAAAATAATATAAAAACAGGGAGGGGGACACAACAGAAGAGACATAAATATGGAGAATAAACTGAGGTTACTGGAGGGGTTGTGGGAGGGGGGACGGGCTAAATGGGTAAGGGGCACTAAGGAATCCACTCCTGAAATCATTGTTGCACTATATGCTAACTAATTTGGATGTAAATTTTTAAAAATAAAAAATAAAATAAAAATAAATAAATAATTAATTTTTAAAAAGATTTTATTATTTTTTTAAAGTAATCTCTTCACCCAACACGGGGCGAGATCAAGAGTCACATGCTCTACTCACTGAGCCAGTCAGGTGCCCCTGTTCCTCATTAAATATAAAAGACCATAATCGGGTAATAAATACATTCTGATGTATTTATATAATGAATTACTACAGAGTAGGTTAAAAATGGATAAATTAGATCCACCCATGGCAATATAGAAAAATGCACGTTGCAGAATGATATGGGGAGCACTTACATAAAACTTTAAACACTCAAAGCAAAACTTTATTTTGTTTATGAGTACACATAAATGTAATAATGTATAAAATCGTGAACTGGAAGGACTCCCACCAGATCCCAGAGCAGGGTGGCTTCTCAGGAAGGCATGAGGGCAACCAAGAAGTTTTTTGGCTTTTGTTTTCTGTTTCTGTGTTACATATGAAATGACAGGAGATAGAACAATAAAGCCAATGACCCATATACTTTAAATGGGTTTTTTTAAATGTTTATTTCAGAGAGAGAGACAGACAGTGTGTGTGTGTGTGTGTGTGTGAGCGGAGGAGGAGCACAGAGGGGACAGAGGATCCAAAGTGGGCTCCATGCTGACAGCAGAGAGCCTGATGCAGGGCTGGAACTCATGAACCGTGAGATCGTGACCTCAGCCGAAGCTGGATGCTCAACCAACTGAGCCATCCTGGCTCCCCGATGACCCATACACTTTAAAAATGAGGAATCCCATTTCTTATTGGATACCAAAGTCACAAAAACCATGGCTCCCATCATAATAATGGTGGAAAGAAAATAATCTTATTTTTCTTTAAAGCCATCAAAGAATTATAGAACTGTTTAAAATGGAAAATAAAAGAAAGAACAAAAAATAAAAGAAAAAAAGCCAAGGGTGCCTGGACGACTCAGTCAGCTTGAGCATCTGACTCTTGGTTTTGACTCAGGTCACGATCCCAGGGTCATGGGATTGAGCTCCATGTCGGGCTCCTCACTGAGCATGGAGCCTGCTTAAGATTCTCTCCCCCCACCCCCCGCCCTCTCTCAATCTCAAAAGGTTCAAGCAAGTTGGGCTCTGCGCTGACAGCACAGAGCCTGCCTGGGATTCTCTGTCTCCCTCTCTCTGCCCCTCCCCTCCTTGCACGCACTGTCCATCTCTCTCTCTCAAAAAATAAATAAATAAACCTTAAAAAAAAAGTTTCCATATGCTTAGAGACAAATATCTCCTTCTGGGAAAATGAACGAATGAGAGATAACAACTATCAGGGAGTAATGGTTACCCGGGAAAAATTAGAAGTAACAATTTAAATGTTGCTTGCAGGAGTATTTCTATTTACCAAGAGCCCTAAAGAATGTTGACCATGAAGAGAGGCATCCTGTGATTGTCCACTAAGAAGTGACCATCACAAGATAATGACCGTGGGACTGAAAGATGTTTCCCTGCTCCCAGCCCCTCACCCTTTGGAAAAGTGCCTTTATAAGCTGTACATGTTGGAGGGTGGGGGGTGGGGGGTGGCAACATTCCTCTTTCTTATTGGCTCCCCTGTGTACAAGCTATCTCTAATAAACTCCGCCTGCTTTCTTTCTCAGTGTTTATTTTTGTGACATTGAGATTCAAGATCTGGACTCAGGGGTCCAGTAGCATCCATCTCCAAACTCATTCATCATCCCAAACTGAAACTCTGTGCCCATTAAACAACTTCCCTTTCCCTCCTCCCCCCGCCTCAAACCCCGTCCCCTGGTAGCCATCTTTCTACTTTCTCATCTTTACGAACTGAAATAGTCTAGAGATCCCACATAAGTGGAATCATACAGGGGCGCCTGGCTGGCTCAGTCAGAGGAGTGTGCGACTCTTAATCTTGGGGTCATAAGTTCCAGCCTCACGTTGGATATAGAGATTACTAAGAAAAATAAACCTCAAAAAAAAGTGATAAAAAATCTTTAAAAAGATAAAACAAGGGGCACCTGGCTGGCTTAGTCCATGGGGCATGAAACTCTTGATCTCAGGGTTGTGAGTTCAAGCCCCATAGTGGGTATAGACATTACTTAAAAATAAATTTAAAATCTTAAAAAATAGGGGCACCCAGGTGGCTCAGTCGGTTAAGCATCTGACTCTCTGTTTCGGCTCAGGTCATGATCTCATGATTCCATGGGTTTGAGCCCCACTTCCGGCTCTGTGCTGACAGCGCAGAGCCTGCTTAGGATTCTCTCTCTCTCTCTCTCTCTCTCTCTCACTCTCCCTCTCCCTCTCTTTCTCTGTCCCCGCCCCCTCTCCCCCCCCACTCATGCTATCTCTGTCTCTCTCAAAATAAATACATAAACTTAACAAAAAGTTTTTAACCTTAAAAAATAAATATATAAAAGTGGAATCATAGAGTATTTGTCTTTTTCTGCCTGGCTTATTTCACTTAGCATAATGTTTTTAAGGTTTATCCATACGATAACATATTGCATTATTTCCTTCCTTTTTATGGCCGAATAATATTCCTTGGTATGTACATACCACTTTGTTTATCCATTCATCCATCCATGGACACTGGCGTTTCTCCCACCATCTAGCTACTGTGAATAATGGTGTTGTGAACAACAACAGGGGCACCTGTGTAGCTCAGTCGGTTAAGTGTCCAACACTTGATTTCAGCTCAGCTCATGATTGCACAATTCATGAGTTCGAGCCCCACATTGGGCTCCGTGCTGACAGTGCAGAGCCTACTTGGGATATTCTATCTTTCCCTTTCTCTGCCTCTCCTCACCTCAAAATAAATAAATAAACTTAAAACAAAAAAAAAGACATCTGAAACCAGAGATGAACTGAAACTAACTAAAGCTACAACCTAGCCCACCTCCTGATTAGCTGGAAGAAATTAACCTCATACCATGGCTGCCTGACGGAGGAAAATACAAACTCTTTCTAGAGGCATTTAGTATGTACTTCTATCTCTGACTTCTTTTATTTATTTTTGTAAAGTTTGTATTTATTTATTTATTTATTTTTGAGAGAGAGAGAGAGAGCACAGAGGAGAGAGGCAGAGAGAGAGAATCTTAAGCAGGCTTCATGTTCAGCATGGAGCCAAATGTGGGGCTCAATCCCACAACCCTGGGATCGTGACGTGAGCTGAAATCAAGAGTCAGATGCTCAACCAATTGAGCCACCCAGGCGTCCCTCTACCTTCTTTCAAACATAATATGTAGCACACAATATTAAATTATGAGACATGCAAAAAAAGAAGAAAATGTGACCCATAATCAGGAGGATAAAAAACGGCCAATAGAAATAGGTCCACAGGGGACCAAAGTATTAAAATTAACTGACAAATTGGGGCACCTGGGTGGCTCAGTCGGTTGAGCGTCCGACTTCGGCTCAAGTCATGATCTCACTGTTCATGGGTTCGAGCCCCACGCCGGGCTCTGTGCTGACAGCTCGGAGCCTGGAGCCTGCTTCAGATGCTGTGTCTCCCTCTCTCTCTGTCCCTCCTCTGCTCATGCTCTATCTCCTCTCTCTCTCAAAAACAAATAAACATTCAAAAGAAAAAATGTTTTAAAAAAATAAAAATAAAAGTAGCTAACCAAGACTTTTAAGTAATGATTATAAATATGCTGAAGAATTTAGAAGAAAATATGGACTAAGCAGGTATACAGATGGTGAATTTCAGCACAGAAATGGAAACTTAAAAAAGAACCTAGTGGAATTTCTAGAACTGAAAAAAAAGTATCTCAAATAAAGACTGTATTACATGGGTTTCATAGCATCGTGGGGGCAACAGAAGAATTAGTGGAGTCAAAGTCAGAGCAGTAGAGACTCTCCAAATGGAAAAGAAGAATGCGATGGTGCTTTAGCCCCTTTGGGGTGATACCCTGACTGACCTCCCCACCCCAGGGCCTCACCTTATGCCACAGGGCCCGGAGACAGCTTCTCCGCAGGGTCGTATGCTGCCATGCCAGGTACTCATCCACACGGGCACAGGCCTGTAGATCCTGGGGGTACCAATGGTCAGCGACTTTATACTTGCGGGTCAGGTAGAGCAGGATGGCCACACTGCAGGGGAGGAAGGACACTGTGCGAGGGGCTTTATACAGAGTCCCTTCTTTAATCTTCCTGACAATGTGCCAAGGTATTTGCCTTATTCTTCAGACAAGGAAGCCATGCTTAGAATAGTGAAGGGACTTGCCCAGGCACAGTTTCAGAAGAGCTGAGAGTCTATCTGAGGCTCATCCTACCACCGGGCAAAAGCCCACAGCAGAATATCCTGCCAAGTGTTCAGAGACAGTTTCTGACCAGAGAGCTTCCTGGAGGAGATACCATCAAAGCTGAGCCTTAAAGAAGCTTAGTTCTTCTTAGCCTGCATCCATTCTCATCATCTGGCATCCAGCCTAGCCTCAGACGGCCTGATTGCTCAAAAAGGCTTTCTTGTCATCTCTGTTCTCCCTAAAGCATCCTGTAGGAAACACTGGGGGTGCCGCAGGATCATGGAACAGAACAGACAAGGCCCCTGGAGCTTCCTCCTGCCCTGGGTTATGAAGGTGTTGTGACAGGGGTGGGCCTAGAGGGCCCCTGAGTATGCATGAATTGTCTCTAAAATAAAGGGGTAGGCCAAGATGGTTCCAGTGAGGTCTGGTAGCAGTTACCTCTCAGCCAAGGTGAAGTCCCCATCTTTCAAGGCAGGCACCTTCTTCAGGGGGTTCACCTGGGCAAAGGCATCGCTGAGGTGTTGGCCTGCAGAGAGCCCATCGTGTTGGGGGAGGGAGTTACCACTGAGGCCTGCATGGCCTGTGCCCACTCCCTCCTATGCCCAGGCCCCAAATTCATGACTTTTCTCCAGCCCCCAGCTGTTCTCCTGCATGGCCTAGGCTGGTGAGGGCCACTTTGGAAGAAACAAGAGACTACTCTGCCAAATGTTGCAAAATGAACCTAGTCAGCCCATGCCAAGTCCCTTTGTGCACAGCCCAAGGTGCAGGATATGATGCTTCAGTTGGGCCTTCGTACGCACCCCACCCATCACCTTTGCACCAACCCCAGCCTCATAAGTTCATATTCAGGGTGCCCCAAGCTTTCAGAGCAGGGTGGCTGTTCACCCTAATGGAGCTCTGACTTTGTACAGTGCCCCTTTCCCTGTGGACTCTAAGGTAAGGTCACCAAATACAGAGAAGTGGCCTCTTCCTGGTATCTGTTTACCTGCAAAGAACTTCTACCAGCTCTTCTGTGTCCCCTTATTCACCCTGTCCTGGCTATTAGGGACGCAGGGGCTGGCCCTACCTTTAGGCTCTGCTGGAGCTGGGACAGTCACATTTTTGTCCCCAAAAGGTGCAGCCTAGTGTCCCCGGGGACACGGGCCTCTGCTTGAGCGCATCTGGGTGGTTCCTACTCCTTCAGATGCAGCCAGAGAGAAGCTTCTGAACAGCACTTAAGCTCATTGCCATCCTGCTCAACAGTCTTCAGTGGCTCCCTATTACCCCAGGATCAGGTGGAAGTTCCTCAAAGCCGTATATGATTGCCTTCACCCTCTAGTCTCAAACACACCCACCATCCTCCCACTTCCCTCCCTGAGACTGCTCCTTCTTCACCAGACACACCTGCCCTCCTCTCCTAGTGAAACACACTGCTCTCTGCACCCTTTATTTAACAGCCTGGCTGGGATGTTCTCTTGTCCCTATGCCTTCTCCCCTATACTCTGCAGAGGTAACCCCTGGGCAGGACAAGTGGGAAATGCCCTGGAGGGGGGAGAAGTTGATGATTCAGGCAGAGGGACAGGCCAGTGCAAAGGCACAAAAGCAGGCAAGGGCCCCACACTGGTGGGGAAGCGATGAGGGGAAAGACTCAGCCAAGGAGAGTTACCCTACTTGCCCACCCAGGAATACCTGGGTCCTGCCTCCCTCTCACCCCCCAAGTTCCAGCTGTGTCCTTGGAGCCTCGGGAGCCTGCCAGAGAAACAAATCCTCCTGTTGCGAGTGCAGGGATCACCAAGCCCAGCAGCCTTCCCTGCAGTCTCCCCTCAGGCTCCCAGCACACCCCCAGGGGGACCCCCACCCAGCAGGAACAAGAGAGGCAGAGAACAAGGTAAAGCAGGAGAAGGCAAAGCAGAAGAAGGAGGAAGGGACAGAGGGGGACCCCCAGTGCAGACTGGACCAAGGCATAGAGCAGGGCTGGAAAGTGAGACCCTGGGACAGTGACCGTTGTTGCCGAATTTCAGCAGTTGGGGGCCACCAAGGAGGGACTCGGCTCCGCCCCGGTCTCTGTGCTCAGCCCTCCCCCTGCCCCCATCTCTGTTCTGGAGGTCCTCTATCCCTATGTCCAGGTGTACCCTTTCTTTTTGCTCACGAGGTCTCTCTTTTTCAAGTTCTCCACCCCTCTACTCGGCCTCCGCCGAGCCCCATCGCCTACTCGGTGGGACGGAGCACTGTTTGGGGGATGAATCTCGGATCTCCCTGGCGGCTCACCTTTTCCGGCGATGGCCCCGAGAAGGAGCTGGCGCCGGAGGTCCTTTTAAGCAATATTTGGCCTCCCCGTTCCTCCCCGATCTCTCGATTCCCAAACCCGAGCCTCGGCCCACCTTTGAGCAGCTCCACTGTGCGCATCTCGAAAGGAATGCGGTTCTTCTTGGCAAAGATGTAGATGGCGCGGCAGGGCTGGGACAGCAGGTCCAAGTAAAGCTCCAGGCCCATGGCGGAGCGGAAAGACCCGACTCGTGACCCGAGGGACTCTGCAAACCCCAAGCTGCCGGGGAACTCACACACAGTCCTCGCGGCCACGCCCCACCGGCCACCAATGGGGAGCCATTGGGCAGCTCCGGGCACCCCGGCGCTTTGGTCCAATGGCTGCGCGGCCATGGGCCTGTCTGACAGGTTGGTTAGAGCAGCGCACCGCCCAGCAGGCCAGGTGGTGGCGCGATGGTCATCCCTCGGAGGGTCCTTTGTGACTATCTTATTTCACTTACCATAGTGTCTTCAAGGTTCTTCCGTGCTGTTTGTGTCAGAATTTCCTATCGTTCCCATTTTAGAGATGTCGCAATGGAGGCAGAGAGTGATTAAGGACCCAGAAGGTCCGGCTCCAGAGATCTTAGCCCCACACCCCAGAGATCCTGATACTAGCCAATGGCACAGCCTCAGGGCTTATGTCTCGCATTTTGTGGTAACTCATTCTGCTCAGATGCTACTCCCTGTACTTGGGTCTTCCTGCTCCTGCCGGCACAGTGCCTCACATTCCCTGAGTTTGTTTCTTCCCTCATTCAAATCATGGGGAGAGATCCAGCAATCCCACTTCTGGGCATATATTCAAATGAAATGGAAACAGGATATGAAAGAAATATTTGCGCGCCCACGTTGATGGCAGCATTATTCACAACAGCCAAGATGCGGAAACAACTATTCGAGGGATGAATGGATAAAGAACATGTGTACAGACACAATGAAATACTATTCAGCCACGAGAAAGAAGGAAATCCTGCCATTTGTGACAACCTGAATGAACCTTGAGGGCATTGTGCTGAGCGAGGTAAGTCAGACAGAGAAAGAAAGACAAATATGGTATCACCACACTTCTATGCAAAATCTAAAAGAAGCCAAACTCACAGAAACTAAGTAGAATAGTGGCTACCAGGGCCTGCGGGTGGGAAAACTGGAAAGATATGTAAGGGTACATACTTGCAACTAGGAGAGAAATAAGTTGTGGAGATCTATCACAACATAATTACTGTTAGTCAACAACATTAGTTGTCAACAATATAGTCAACAACTGTATTACAATTTCAAAGTTGCTGAGAAACTAGATCTTAATTGTTCTCCCCACAAAAAAGAAACAATTAGGTGACATAATAGAGGTGTTAGTTCATATATAATATGTAATATATATATATATGCATATATATATGCAATATATAAATGTATCAAATGTACATATATATGTAATATATATATGCATATATATATATGCAATATATAAATATATCAAATCACCATGTTGCACACCTTAAACTTCCACAGTGCTATAGGTCAATTATATCTCAGTAAGACATAGGTAGGTAGGTAGGTAGAGAAAATGGTGGGGAGGCTAGAGCCCTCCAGGGCCCTTGCAAGTTGCCACCCCTAGACACACCTCTGAGCCTTGATCATAGGCCTATTCCTTGCTACCCAGGAATCCCCCTAGAGCCTGCCACCTGGCTGCTCAGATGGTGTCTGTGTCATCTTCTAAAGCAAGTCCAACTGAAAAATGCACCTGCAGGAACACGAGGTTTTCTACATAGTAAGGAAGATTTCTGCAAAGAAAGGAAATGTTGGTAATAATGATCTTTAACAGAGAAAAAAGTTTTTTTAATTTTTTTATTTCATTTTATTTTTTTTAGAGAGAGCACACTCAAGTGGGGGGAGAGCAGCAGAGAGAGAGAGAGAGAGAGAGAGAGAGAGAAAGAATCTTAAGCAGGCTCCACACTCTGCGCGGAGCGACATGGGGCTCAATCCATGACCCTGGGATCATGACCTGAGCCGAAATCAAGAGTTAGACGCTCGACTGACTGAGCCACCCAGGCGCCCCTCACTGGAAAAAAAAAAAAAAAAATTAAGGAAGGATGAGAACTTCAGATTTCAGTGGTGAAGTTTGAAAAAATAGCTAGACACTCAGATGAGGCAACAGTTAGTTACCCAATGCCCACTTTCCACTGACCTCAGTCAGCACCCCCAGAGGAGCTGGGCAGGATCCTATCTAGGGCTCAGCCTCAATCTTGAAGGTTCAAAACCTACTTTGGTCCATATTCAGGATTAATCCTTTTCTTTGGGTCTGACTCACGTAACCTATCTCACAAGAGACTGATGGATTTATGATTCTATAGAAAAAGAGACAAAGGCTATTTATTTATTTGTGCTTTATTTATTTTTGAGAGAGAGAGAGAATGAGCCGGGGAGGGGCAGAGAGAGACACAGAATCTGAAGCAGGCTCCGAGCTCCCAGCTGTCAGCACAGAGACTGATGCGGGGCTCGAACTCATGAACTCCACCATTAAGTATGATGTTAGCTGTGAGTTTTTCATAGACGCCCTTTATCAGGCTGAGGGAATTCCCTTCCGTTATTTGTTGGGTTATTTTATCCTGAAAGGGTGTTGGATTTCATCAAATGCTTTTTTCTGCATCTATCAAGATAATCATGTGATAATCATGTGATTTTTTTCTTTATTTTGTTAGTATGATGTGTCATAATGATTGATTTTCACATTTTTTTTTTCGTTTTATTTTTAAGTAGGCTTCATGCCCAGCACGAAGCCCAATGCAGGGCTTGAACTCGAGACCCTGAGCTTAAGACCTGAGCTGAGATCAAGAGTCAGATGCTTAACCAAGTCACCCAGGTGCCCTGATTGATTCTCATATATTGAATCATCTTTGCATTCCTGCTCATGATATACAATCCTTTTAATATGCTGTGGATATGATTTGCTGGTATTTTGTTGAGAATTTTAATGCCTACATTTATAAGGAATATTGTGACATAGTTTTTTATTTTCTCATGTTCTTTTTCCTGTTTGGATCTCGGGGTCATCCTGGCTTCATAGTGTAGTAGCACTCCACCCAGTCTTAAGGGTTCACTTGCTTCAAGCTTACGCACTCCTTGTTTGTGACTTAAATCCCTTGATCTGTAGCAGAACTCATTTCCTTGAGATTTGAACGCCACTGGCCTTGAGGAGTGAAGGACCAAACTTACCCGAAAGATAAGGATTGACTACATCCCAAAATAGCTGCCAGTGATGCCAGCAAGTCTGTTCAGGGTCACGTCCACATAGCACTAGCCGCCTGGGCACCTACATCTCCCCCATGTAACCCCACTCCCTTTTCCTGTGCCTTCCCAATTAAAACCCTCTGGCTTCACCTGGACGAGGAAGATGATCTTAGCGACATTTATCCACCATCTCAGGTTTCCAGCTTCCTGAATAAAGCAAACTTTCCTTTCCCCCCCATCATTTGTCTCTCAAGTATTGATTTTCAAGCCTCAAGCAACAAAATGTGAATTTGGAACTGGTTCTCTGATAACAATGCAATCAAGTGGGAAATGTTTCCTCCTCTTCTATTTTCTGAAAGAGTTTGTAAAGGCTTAGTGTTAATTCTTTTTATGCTGTTAAGATTTTATTTTATTTTATTTTTTTAAGTTTCTTTATTTACACTGAGAGAGAGAGAGAGAGAGAGAGAGAGAGAACAAACTGGAGAGGGGCAGAGAGATGGAGAGAGATTAAATCCCACATAGGCTCCACACTGCCAGTGCAGAGCCCAGTGGGGGTCTTGAACTCACAAACCGTGAGATCATGACCTGAGCTGAAATCTCAAGTTCGAAGCTTAACCGACTGAGCCACCCAGGCACCCCTAAGATTTTATTTTTAAACAGTCTCTACACCCAACATGGGGCCAGATCTCACAACTTCAAGTTCAAGAGTTGTATGCTCCACTGACTGAGCCAGCCAAGTGCCCCATTTGGTGTTAATTCCTTAAGCATTTGATAGAATTCACCCCTGAAACTTTCTGATCTTAGGCTTTTCTTTGTAGGAAGGTTTTTTTTATTATTATTTTTACTATTTCAATCTCTTTACTTGCCATAAGTTTATTCAGACTTTCTATTCTTGAGTCCATTTTGGTGAATAATGTGTTCTAGGAATTTTCCCATCTCATCCAGGTTGTCTAACTTATTCTCATACAATCGTTCCTAGCATTTTCTTTACAATCCTTTATACTTATGTAAGATGAGTAGTGATGTACCCACTTTTATTCCTCATCTGAGTAGTTCAAGTCTTATATTTTTCTTGTTCATCATAGCTGCTAAAGATTTGTCAAGTTTGTTGATCTTTTCAAAAATCCAATTTTGGGGGTGCCTGGGTGGCTCAGTCAGTTAAGCAGACGACTTCGACTTACGTCATGATCTCACGGTTCATGAGTTTGAGCCCCACATTGGGCTTTGTGCCGACAGCTCAGAGCTTGGAGTCTGCTTCAGATTCTGTGTTTCCATCTCCCTCTGCCCCTTCCTTGCTCACGCTCTGTCTGTCTGTCTGTCTCTCTCTGTCTTTCAAAAATAAATTAAAAAAATTTTTTAATCCAATTTTGGGGGGCACCTGGATGGCTCAGTCAGTTAAGCATCTTGATTTGGGCTCAGGTTGGTAGTTCCCAGCCCCAGGCGGGCTCTGTGCTGAGATTGGGATTCTCTCTCTGTCCCTCTCCCACATGGGTACACATGCACAACTGCACATGCATTCTCTCTCTCAAAATAAACATTTTTTTAAAAATCCAATTTTTTTGTTTCATTGATTGTCTGTCTTGTTTTTCTCTTTTTAAAGGGTTTTATTTACTTTATTTTATTTTATTTTTTTTATTTGAGAGTGAGAGATAGCACCGGCAGGGGAGAGAAACAGAGGGAGAGAGAGAGAATCCCCACCCTCAGCAAAGAGCCCAACTCGGGGCTTGGTCCCACGACCCTGGGAGCATGGCCTGAGCTGAAATCAAGAGTCTGACACTCTGGGGCACCTGGGTGGCTCAGTCAGTTAAGTGTCCAACTCTTGATCTCAGCTCAGGCCTTGATCTCAGAGTCATGAGTTCAAGCCCCACATTGGCTTCTGTGCTGGGTGTGGAGCCTACTTTAAAAAACAAAAGAGAGAATGTATTGTTTAATTTCCAGATATTTGTGAACTTTCTAGTTTTCCTTCTGTTATTTTCTTTTTTTAGTTCCTTTTTAGTTCATTTTTTCTTTATTTTTGAAGGAAAGAGAGAGAGGGAGGGAGGAGCAGAGAGAGAGAGAGGGAGACAGAGAATCCCAAGCAGGCTCCTTGGTGAGGAACCGATGTGGGGCTCAACCTCACGAGCCATGAGATCATGACCTGAGCCAAAATCAAGAATTGAATGCTTAACTGACTGAGCCATCCAGGTGCCTCTCCTATTATTTTCTAATTTCACTCCATTGTGTTCCCAAGAATATACATGATATGACTTCAATCTGTTTAAATTCATGGAGATTTATTTTGTGACCTGACATATGGTCTATCCTGGAGAATACTCCATGTGTGCTTGAGAAGAATGTGTGTTCTGGGGCACCTGGCTGGCTCAGGTGGAAGAGCATGCAACTCTTGATCTAGAGGTGATGAGTTCCAGCCCCACAATGGGCGTAGAGATTACTAAAAAAAATAAACTTAAAAAAAACAAAAAGAGTGTGTATTCTGTGATTGTTGGTGGAGTGTTCTGTATATATATCTGGTAGGTCCATTGGTTTATAGCATCGTTCAAGTCCTTTATTTCCTTGATGATTTTCTGTCCTACTGTTTTATCCATTATTGAAAGTGGGGTATTGAAGTCATCAACTATTATTGACAATTGAATCATGTTTATTTTTTAAGTTATATTAAATCCAGTTTTTTGTTTGTTTGTTTGTTTTTAGGTAAGCTCTATGCCCAACTTGGGGCTCGAATTCACCACCCTAAGATTGTTGCATCCACACGACTCCTGAAACAGAATACTATGGGCACCAATGACAGTCACAACAAAGTTTATTGCAATGAGAGGCAAGGCCAACTGATCAAGACCGACACTCTTGACCCAAGTGCGGTCTCAAACAGCCAGGGTACAGAGTTTTTATAGCCGACCACATGGTCTTATCATCATCTGGGAACAGAACAAAGAAATAGTTCCCAGATGGGGGTGGAAACAGTTCAGACATGCCCTGCCCCACTCCAATCAAACACTAATCCAGTTGATTTTCCTTGAACTTTTGTTCCCTTGATTGATAGGCCAAGGCTGTCATCTCTTAGTCTACGGTGTTAAAGCTGTTATTTCTTAAGGCTACAGGTTAGCCCTACACTACAATTTAACCCTTACAAGATCAAGAGTCACATGCTCTACCAACTGAGCCAGCAGGGCACCCTTAATCATATTTAACCTTCAGCTTTTAAACTCTTTTTGGAACCTGGGAGTACCCATCACCGCCACCTTCTCCCACACGAGAACTTATGCTCACACCAACTGTCCCAGGCCCAGCAACCATGGTGGTTGTGACAGTACTTTATTAGGTGAAGAAGTGGAATTGTTTTCAACATCTCCCCTAAGGAAAGAAGCTCGAAGGCCTGGGCCAGCCAGGTCCTGCAGGATGGGCTGCTTCTACTTGAACTTCTGCAGCAACTCACAGATCCTCTCCTTGACCATTGGATCCAATGTTGAACTGTCCCACTCGGCCAACCTCATCAGCCGGTCATGGGCCTCCCCAAAGAGGCTAGGGCCAATGGCCAGCTCCACCCTCATGCGCCACTCAGCAATCTTGGAGCTATTGAGGAAGACATTATAGTTGCCTCCCATGGGCTGTAGATACACAAAGAGGAAGAGATGGTCAGCCAGGGGACCAGCCCTACCTACGTCCCCTCCTACAGCCTCAGGGTGTCTCCCTATCTGCCGCTGCAAAGAGTGAGTCTGTGACCCATCCCACTCCCAGGCCTGAGCAAGGGGTCATACCCTATGTGATAGATGTGGGGTGGGGGCTGGAAGGTCAGAATCTCCAGGTTCTCCACTGGTCTTGCTCCAAGGTTCCTGAACCCCTCTCTGAGGTGACTCCTGGCCCAGATGACTCCTACTTTTTAGTGTGAAACCTCCCATGGGCCCTGCCTTCTACCAGGGAAATCCCTTATTCTCAGATGAGAGTGGGAAGAATTCACACATTGAATTTCCTCCACACTGAACCTTCCTCTGTGATCAGGCGCAGGGCCTGGAATGGGAGACCCAGCAGGTAGTCTAAGAAACATGCATGCAAAAAGCTTGGGGGCTCCAAAATGGGGTGGGGTGGGTGAAATGTAAGGGGTAGGGTTTGAAATGTAGGGGACTACACCACCTGAGACAGAAAAACTGAAATGGTTTTCTCTGGTGCTGATCTGCCCTGCACACTGACCATGGACTAAAGCGGACATTTTGCATACTGGCCAGAAATTGCGTTGGCCTCTCAAGACATTGGCCGGGGTCTCAACTGGCCACCCTGCATACCAGCTAGGGCAGAACTAGCCACCCTCCCCTGCATGTAGAAACCACATAACTGTCCCACACCCAGGTGGACCCCCAAAAACACCGTGGATGCCCCTCCGACCCAGAACCAGGGAGCTTCCTTGTATAGCTAGATGTCTGGTGCTCTAGAAAAGAGGCATTCATCCAGAAGGACACTTTGGAGGCCTCTGGACACTTCCTGGAGGGTCCGGCAGGAGGCGGAGGTATCCAGGACCCTGGCTGACTAACTGAGAAATGTTGTGTTCTTCTCCCTGTCCCAGGCCTGCCTTCCAGCTCCTGCTCATGCTGAAAAAGCATTGTGAAGCATGGATAATCGTGACCCTCCTTGGTTCAAAATCTCCTGTGCTTCCGGTTACCCCTGGGACAGGTCTAGGCACCTGACTCCCAGAATCCCTCTCCCTCCAGCAGCCTATCCTCACACTATGGCCCGAGTGGTCACAGAGGAGTCCTACCTCTGCCCAGGCTGTGTCCCTACCCCACTGCACACCTGCATCATCTCCACCAGGGCCACCACGTCAGCCAGTGAGATGTGGTCCCCGGCAATGAACATCTTGTCCTGCAGAAACTTCTCCTCAAAGAGCTGCATGCTGTTCTTCACCTCTGCCAGCAGCTGTTCCACCTTCTCATCTGGAACCTCCTCACCAGTGATCATTGGGATCAGCATCTGGCCGGGGTGGGGGAGAGGAGGGAAGAGGAGGTTGCACCCTAGTCCCATCTGACCCTCCAATCTTCAGCATCCTTGTCTGCTAGAGAGGTGTTGGACAGAACCAAAGATGTAAAGCAAGTTCACCTCTTTTAGCAGTTCTGGTTGGTAGAAGTTACCTGGGGCCATTGTCCAGAAGGATTTTGAGATCCTAGCAGGATGGAATCCTGTGATTGATTAGTGATGTCTGTCACAGGCGTGAGATAAGAAGTAAGGGTACATATACATACATTGGCTAGTCGTCATCTTCAAATTTGGTGGTCTCTCTGGGCCCTTTGACTGTGATGTTTTCTAGTTCAGAATGAAATTTCTTTAATCTTATCCAGTCTTGAGTAATATCAGCCCCTCCTGGGTACCCTTCCCCTTGTCTTTATAAGGCTTTTTCATACCCAATGGTTCATTCCACACTCCCATCAGCTCTGTAAGGCAGGCAGGAGAGGGAGCTGAGGAAATGATGCTCAGGAAGGGAGGGAGACTTGCTTGAACTCACTGGTGGTCAGCCTGGCCTTGACCCCACTCACCTTGATCCAGAGGATCCTGCTCATGGGCATCTGAATGGCAGTGTGCTGCCAGGCCATGAACTCATCCACGCGGGCACGTGTGTGCAGGTCTGGTGGGTACCAGTGTGAGGGTGTGCTGTACTTGCGGCACAGGTAGAAAAGGATGGCCACGCTGCAGAAAGGAAAAGTCGGGGGGGCACTGCTCTTGCCTTCCTCAACATTGTTACACCCACCACCCCAGCGTGGCCGGGGCTCAGTGTGGGGCTTCCAGCCACAGGCAGGTGCTAGGCACTGACATTCTTCTGGGGGGAGGATGAGCCCAAAGGGTGCCAGGAAAGGCAGTCAGTCCGCCAGTCAGCGAATGCCCGAAGGGAGACCAGCAGCGTGAATGGGATCTGATGGATGGCATGAGGAAGGGCAGTCTAGATGGAAAACAACATGTATGGGAATTCAGGGGTAAGAGGTAGCCACACTCTGTCTATGTCTCTCAAAAAATAAATAAACATTTAAATACAAATAAATAAATAAATAAATAAATAAAAGAGGGGTGCATGGGTGCCTCAGTTGGTTGAGTATCTGACTTCAGCCCAGGTCATGATCGCACAGTTCGTGAGTTCAAGCCCCCAGGATCCCAGCTGACAGTGCAAAGTCCACTTCAGAGCCTCTATACACCCCCCTCCCTGTCCCTCTCTTGCTTGTGCTATCTCTCAAAAATAAACAAACATTAAAATATATATATTTTAAAAAGGGGGGGGGGGCGTCTGGGTGGCTCAGTCAGTTAAGTGTCAGACTTCAGCTCAGGTCATAATCTCACGGTTCGTGAGTTCAAGCCCCATGTCAGGCTCTGTGCTGACAGCTCAGAGACTGGAGCCTGTTTCAGATTCTGTGTCTCCCTCTCTCTGCAACTCCTCCGCTCTCTCTCTCTCTCTCTCTCTCTCAAAAATCAATAAAATTTTAAAAAATTAAAAGAAAATAAAAAATAAAAAAATATAGTTGCTAAGAGAGTAGGTGTTAAAAGTTCTTATCATAAGGGAAAAAAATCTACAACTATATGTGATGACAGAGGTCAACTAGAACTTACCATGGTGATCATCAGTTCACAATATATACATAAACTGAATCATTATGTTGTACACCTGAAACTAATATAATGTTGTATGGCAATTGTATCTCAATTTAAAAAAAAAAAAAGAGGGGTGCCTGGGTGGCTCAGTCAGTTGAGCGTCTGACTCTTGATTTCGGCTCAGGTCACGATCTCACAGTTTGTGGGTTCAAGCCTTGTGGGCTCTGTGCTGACAGTGCAGATCCTGCTTGGGATTCCCTCTCTCTCTCTCTCTGCCCCTCCTGTGTTCTCTCTCTCTCTCTCTCTCTCTCTCAAAACAAACTTAAAAAAAAAAAAAAAGAACAAGATCTGGTACTTGGGTGGAGGGGTTCTGAGGAGGACAGGGGCCACAGGGGTACAGGGAGGGTACAGACTGGAGGCACAATTTGGAGGGAATGGTCTTCCTCTTGGCTGGTGGAGGGCAGGAAGGGAGGAACTCAGAATGGACACATGTGTTTGAGGTGTCTAGAACATCTGGGGTCCCAGAGAGTTCTGAGTCAGAGTCTGATATGACATCAAAGTCCAAGAAGCAGGAGCCTGCCCCCCTGTGCCCCCGCAGCCCACCACAGAGTCAGCAGGTAAGAAGGGAGCAGAGGTGGGAGGGGGGAGAAGGGAAGGAACAGCCTGAGAGGGAGGCCCCAGAGGTACAACTGTCTAAGAAGGCGGGAAACATCAAGAAGGGAAATCCTAAATCCTGAATCATCTCAGTTGATCTCACAATAACCCTGTAAGGTGGGTCCCAGTATGCTTACATTTGAGGAAATTGAGGCTCAAAGGTAACAACGAACTGGCCAAAGACACATAGCCTGAGGCTACCAGAACCCAGGAGAGAAGCTTTTCCAGCTCCTTCACAGGGGTTTTGACGTCTAGCCTCTAGGAATGCAATACATTTCTGTTGTTCTAAGTCATTTAGTCAGTGGTAGTTTTTTACAACAGCCCTAGGAAAATCATCCAGGACTGGGGCCACCCAAGGTCTATGGTCCACCTGGAAGATACACTTGACAATTATGAGACCGCCTCTGAAGCTGTCTGAGAAACAATAAACCCCTGAATCTCACCAAACCTCTACTTTCAATGACCAATTTACAGGAAATGAAGGGACAGAAAAACCATGTTAACATGACACCTTGAGAACACGATCAGCAAAACTTAGACTGTGGGAAACTCCTCAGGACAAAGGATTCTGTTTCAACCATAACGAAAATGTAAAGGCAGGGGCACCTGTGTGGCTCTGTCGGTTAAGCATCTGCCTTTGGCTCAGGTCATGCTCTCACGGTTTGTGGGTTTGAGCCCCACCCTGGGCTCTCGGTTATCAGCTGTCAGCATGGAGCCTGCTTGGGGTCCTCTGTTGCGCTCTCTCTCTACCCCTCCCCTACTTGTGCTCTCTCTCTCTCTCAAAAATAAATAAACATTTTTTTAAAAGTATATTAAAAATGCAAAGGCAAAAGGTGGGGCATGGAGGGAACTATAGGCAGACCACAAGCTGCCATACTTGTAGTTTATTTGGAGCTGGATTCAAATGCACAAGCCACAAAGAAAATATTTTGGGGATTTTTTTTTTATGAGCCCTCATCTTTTATCTGGCAGGTAGGGGAATAGAGTGGGCTGGTTACAGGTGATGCAAAATGGGCTCCCCACGTGGACCACTGTTGGAATTGTGTGATGGGTATCCTGTGGAGGTCTTCATATCCCTCATTAGTTAGTATTCATTCTACTTTGGTGTACATATAAAATTTTTCACAGTAAATAAAAAATAAGTACTAGTAGGTCGGCTCCACATGAATGTCCCAGGAGGAGCAGAGACAGATGGGAGCAGGGGTGGGCAAGGAAGACTTACCTTTCAGATAAGACAAATTTTCCATCTTTGAGGCTGGGTACCTTCTTCAGGGGGTTGATCTTTATGTATTCCTTGCTGTGGTGGTGACCTGGGAGGGGTAGGAAAGGTCTGAGGGTGCTGGGACTCTAGGAAAGAGAGACCCAGGTCTCCCAGAGGCAGATGCCTTTCTCCCCCTTTTCTCTAGAAGGAGAAACAAGCCCAGAGGAACACCATCCATGGCTCACTTCAGGTCAAAGGGCAAGTCAGTGGCAGAATCGGGATTAGGATCAAGACTCCTGCCCCCATCCCAGGCTCAGTGACCAGGACAACCCATTGGCTTACAGAAGTTGGAGGCCTCCAACCCCCACTCCCAACTCGGCCTGAAGCCATAGCCTGTGAATCAGCAGCAGCCCTAGAAGCCTGGATCCCACCCCCACTCCTTCAGCCCCAGCCCCAGCACACAGCTGGAATCCAAAAGGGAGCCTCTCATATACAACCAATCTATCAGAAGACTTGTTTTGTTGTGGTGGGTTTTGTTTTGTTTTGTTGTTAAGTAAGCTCTCCGCTGCACAAGGGCTTGAACTCATGACCAGCCCCAGAGATCAAGAGTCCACAAATTCTAGCAACTGAGCCAGCCAGGCACCCTGATCTATTGGGAGTTTTAACTCTTCCTCAACCAGCTGCCTCGGTCAGAAAACATTTCTGGGGCTGGATTCACACCTCATTTCGGAGCACCTGGCCTCCTCCTCTATGTTCTAGAGGCTTCTGCCTCTGCAACGTGAGCTTTTAAGAACCTCCTCCATGCTTGGGGTAATGTTGGAGACCAGTGCTCTGCACCTCACCCCGGGCCTGTGTCACCCTGAGCAGGTGTGAACATGGAAGGAGAATGAGTGTGGCCTGAAGAGGTAGTGTTGACTCAGATTTGGATGACCACACACTTCTGCGACCTTTGCCAGCTCATCTGATGTGCTGCAGCTAACGAGATACTGCAAGGAAAAGCCAAGGGCTCTAGATGGGAGACCAGGGGATGCCTGGCACTCTTGCTTCCACTTTATCTTATAAGAGCCTGTTCATAGGGCTCCTGGGTGGCTCGGTCAGTTAAGCGTCCAGCTCTTGGGTTTCAGCTCAGGTCATGATCTCACAGTTTTGTGGGTCCGAGCTCCACATTGGGCTCCATGCTGGCAGTGTAGAGCCTGCTTGGGATTCTCTCTCTCACTCTCTCTCTCTGCCCCTCCCCCAGTCACACTGTCTCTGTCTCTCTCAAAATAAATAAACTTTAAAAAAAAAAAAAAAAGAGCCTCTTCATCATAGCAGGGCAGAATTAGTCACAGGGCCGGACAGCCTACGATTCCCTTGGAAAGTCTGGACTTTAAGGTGGGGAGTCGCCTCTGTGTCTCCGCTTCTCAGAGACGCTCTGACCTTGCGTCCTGCCTCCCTGCCAAGGCCAGACCTATGCCGGGCAGCGTGGGGTGCCTACCTTTTAGCAGATCCACAAACTGGAAGTCAAAGGGGATGTTGTTCTTCCTAGCGAAGATGTAGACAGCGCGGCAGGATGCTGACAGCAGGTCCAGATAGAGCTCCAGACCCATGCTGAGACACGTGTCGGGCACCCCCACCAGCCACAGCCGGCAGGTTCTGAACCTGAGCCTATATGCGGCCTGAGCCCCTGGGCCTGGCTCTGTGCCCGTCGGCCCTCTCCAACCCAGGCCTAGGACCCCGCATTCTGGAACTTCTTGTTTCACTTGGTGTTGTCATGAGGCCAGGAAGCCCGGAATTCTCACAGCAGCAAGAATTCTCGGGAGACTCAGGAGTAGACAAGGGAGAGGACCCTGGCTCAGGGGCAGGAGGTGGGGGCCACCTGCAACCCCGCCCTTCCCCCTCCCTCTTGGCACATGTGTGTGCCCGTGGCCCATGTCGGAGAAGGACTTACACGCGGGAATTGTGAGGGCCAGAACTTTATTGTAGAATGTAACCCAAGGGCCTCTGCTGGGTCCAGAACGAGGATGGGGCAATAGGAAGTAACCATGGAGGGTTTCAGAAGCAAGGATTGGGGGTATGCATAGGTCAGTCTAGCCTGAACTATGGTTAGAAAATGTTGAGAGAAAGACAAACAGGATCCTAGGGAGCAGTCAGGGCACCGGGGACAACGCCACAGGAGTATCTAGGGTCAGCCAGCGAAGCTGTGCCATGGAGAGAACCCCAGAAACTTCTGGTCTGGCTTGGGACTGGCAGTGGCCAGTGGAGTTCAGCAGCTGGCAACTCAGGAAGGTAACTAGAAGCCCACGAGAGGCCTGAGTGCTGCCGCCTCTAGGCTGCATCATCTCGGGAGATCTCTTGTCCCTCCAGATTCTGCTCAGAAGCGGGGAGACCCCACTGGGTAAGGCAGAGGAAGCTGGAGACAAGTAGACGTCACACAGCATGTTTATTGTGGGTGGGAGAGTGCAGGGGAATGGGCTGGGTCACATCCCTCTCAACTGAGCCGCTCCTGCAGCCGATGCACCAGCTCCTGTGCCAGCCGGGGGTCCTGCTGGGCATCTCTGGGGTCCCGCGGCTGTAGCACAAGCTTGTGCGCATCTTGGACAAGCTCAGGGCCCAGGGCAGCCTCTACTCGGGCTCGCCAGGCTGCCAGCTGGGGCCAGTCTCGGAAGAGGTCGCAGCCAACAGCAGTGGGCTGGGGAGACAGGGTAGCCAGAGCAGGGGACTCAGACCAGTGCCCAGAGTGCCCCCAGAGGGCAAACAGGCAGGAGAAGCTTACCTGCATCAGCTCCGTGAATGCCATCAGATCTGCTAGGGAGACCTGCTCGGTAGCCAGGAAGGGTTTGGCCGCTAGGACTTCCTGATCCAGGTGCTGCAGGGCTGGTTTCAGCTTCCCCAACAGCCGGTCTAGGCGCACGGTGTCCACAGGCTGCCCCGAGAAGTGGGGCAGGAGGGACTGGGCCAGGGGGAATGGAGGCAGCTTATCCTGGGTTCCTCCAAACATCCTCAACCACCTCTCCACCCCTCCCTGGCCACCATCCATTAGTGATACCCCCTGGGGCACTGTATTCAGAAGGATTCTGAGGATTCATTTAGACTCGGGAAAGAATGCCGTGATCAATTACAGATGTCTACCCGGACAGTGGATAGAGGGCTGTATATGTGCCCGTGGGTCCTTTCCAGCACTGGGGGTTCTCACTGCTGCCCAAGCCTGCATAATAGGGCGGGGAGGCTCACCTTACACAGGTAGACATTGGTGGCAGGCAGCTGGATGGCCGTGTGCTGCCACGCCAGGTACTCGTCGACTCGGGCGCGGGCCTGCAGGTCAGGTGGATACCAGTATGGTGCCGTCTGGTACTTGCGGCTCAAGTATAAAAGGATGGCCACACTGCAAACAGGGGGTGTCAGAGAGTCCCCCACCCCTCAGGGCTAGGCAGCTTCATCTCTCACAAACAGGGTGATTTGACTGGATTTCTGTCCAACGCCACCTCCGGGGGAGGCCAACCCCACTCCCACATCCCCACCACGGGCCATCTTTTCTCCACCAAACTGCTCCATTCCTCACGCGCTCCCCGTGGACCCATATTTCCACCTCCCCTCCCCCCGACTACTAACCCAGCCAGCCCTCTGCCTCCAGACCCACCTCTCTGGCATCCGGGTCCTACTGAGCAGGAGGGAGGCAGACCTGCCATGGACATCCTGCCCAAGGGATCTCCAAGTTCCCTCCCAGGCCAGTGCTCCCTAGCAGCCAGGGTCCGGGGGAGGGGATCGAGGAGAACCCCTTTCTTGATCCTCCCTGGGCTCCCGGCACACAATTTCCAAACCAAATAATAAAAATGTAATGGCAACTAGAAAACATTTTATAGAAAAAGGTGGTGCCCAGTTTCCATTCTCAGGCAGGTCCTGGGAGGGATTATATTACTACTCCATTTTATAGGGGAGAAACATGGGACACGAAGTTCTGTGGCCCCTCCGTGGCCGAGATCGAGGATATGGGGAACTGGGATTCAGAGCCCAATGCAAATCTGGGGCTGCCTAGCTCCTGGCTCCTGTGACTTGAAAGCCAGGTTCGGGACTCCTGGGGAGGGCTAACCTCAAGCTTGGATCTTCCCCAGCAGAATCCAGGTTGTCCAGGCCTAACAGAGTGACCTTTGCCCAGCCCTCTATGCTGAAGCTACCAACCAGCTTTAGCCCCAAAGCAGCTCCTAGTCCAGCCCCTTGCCCCCAAGCTGGGTGAGCTAAAAGGAGGAAGAGGGGACCGCAGCAGTCTGGAAAGATCTCCAAGTGTGGGACCATCAGCTTTCTGCCGTCCTCTCTCCACCTCCCCCAACCTCAAAGCCTCCACAGGCGCCAGGACCCCATTACCTCTCCGCCAACAGGAAGTCTCCATCCCTCAGGGCAGGCACCTTCCCCAGGGGGTTCACCTTCAAGAATTCAGGCTTCAGGTGCTCCCCTGGGGGATGCAGAGGACGGGTGGCTCAGCAAGATCTGGCTCCTGGATGCCACCCCCCATGTGGCCCAGCCTAGCCAAGACTCACCTCGTCCCAGCTCCACAGGCCGAAACTCAAAGGGAATGCCATTCTTCTTGGCGAAAATGTAAATGGCACGGCAGGGGGGCGAGTACAGGTCCAGAAACAGCTCCAGCGGCATGCCTGCCCCACCCAGTGTCCTCCCCTGCTCAACACTCTAGCCTGCTTCCCGGGAGGTTTGCTTGGCCCCTCCAAAATGGGACCCAAAGACGTCTGTTCCCCTCCCCCAAGCCTACTTCCTCTGAGCTACTAGCTCGGCGCCCTGGCAAGCCTCCCCACCTCCTGGGCTGTCGGTTGAGTGGAGGCAGGGTGGGCTGTTGAATATTTGTCGCTGGTTTTTCAAAGCAGGGTCCCCAGCCTGGCCCTCCTCCTGCTTCACTGGGTGTTACAAGCCCCTGGACACCCCCAGGTCCTGCCTCTTCCTTCTGGCTGGGCCACTCCCTGATCTTTGCTTCCTGGCAGCCGGGGAGGCTTTCACAACCTTTCTGTCGAAGTAGGAGTCTCCCTGGCAGAGGCGCACTATTGGTCTTTAAGGCCTTTTATGTTTTTCCTCCCACTGCATCTGTGCCTCACACACAGACTCACACAAACTCACACACAGAGTCCCACACACAGAGTCTCTCTCTCCTCTCTCTCTCTCTCTCTCTGTCACACACTCACACACACACACACACACACACACACACTCTCGTGCTCATACTCACATGCCCCGCGCCCAGGCCCCTCCTCTCTCCAGTCTGAGTAACTGTCCTGAAATCCTGACGTTGTAAAGGCATCTCTCTCTTGACTGTCCTCCTCCGGTGCCCCCCACCCCCTGGGGCTCAGACCAGCCCCCTGGAGTCTTCCCTCTCCTTATCCACACCTGTTCCCTCCGGCCTCACCAGCTTCCTCACCAGCCCTTCTACTTCCATCCCAGGGCCCGCTGTCCTGGTCCACACAGCACCAGAGGGGATTTCTCAAGTCCAAATCTGATCCCATGCTCTCAAGCGCCTTCAGCCCTGCAGTGCTCCCTCTCCCCACACTCCCCAACCCTGTCCATTTGCCTCTCAGCCTTCCTCTTGGACTGTCCCGTGCACTTCTCTTCTGTCAGAACCCAAGTCTTGAGACACTGAGGGTGAGGTTGTGGGGCAGGGCCTCCATGAACCCAGAAAACAGCCATGGGTGGGTTGGGAGCTGGGGCCTGGCATCCACACTGGCCCTGGCCGGTGGGGTGACTCGCGGAGCAGGTAGCAAGCCAGAGTAGCCCCCTGGGAACTGAGCCATGGTCTCCCAGGAAGCCGCCCCCAGCCTCATTCTGGGACCTGAGGAGGTCAGAGCCACTGACCATGCAAGGGAACACTAATGCCTTCCCCACTGTTTTCATAGGAACTGAAGTCTGACAGGCAGGACTTTTAGGGACACATTGCACCCCTTACAAACACATATACTCACAGGACATGTGGCTCGGGCAGAGCTGACCCCACCCTTAGTTTTAAGGATAGTTCATGGCCCAACCCAGCCAGTGAAGACCCTGTATCCCTTGACCACTCTGATTGGATCAGGCAGGGTCCTAGGGCTGTGATAGGAGTTCCTGGGAAGGAAGGACTGGGAACAGGCCCAAGGCTGACCCCTGCTGAAGTGCATTGTCATTCCCAATGCACTGTCTGGGAAAGCGACTGTCTGCAGAAGGAACACAGCTGGCTCAGATTCTTCCCTGGTGGAGGAGGACAAGGGCTGGGCAGCCTCCAGGAGCCAGGCTGTCCAGAGCCAGCCATCCTGGAGCCCAGGCAGAAGGGATTGAAACCAGGCAGGCCCAGCAAAGCCAGCAGCCATCCAGCAAGTCTGTAGATGGGAGGCTGGGCTCAGACTTGGCATGTCCAGAGCCATCAGGGAGCCCTGGGTCCAACACCCTGGGACCTGTAACCCAACCCTGCACAGAAAACCCCAACTGGGTTTACCATATCGGATAGGGGTCACAGTCCTACGGTGAAGGGGAGGAGCAAGAGAAGGGAGGAATAGACAGAGAGTAACCTGGAAGCAAGGTGGGGAGACAGAGATAGGGAGGAGGGCAGCAAGGGACTCTCATTCACTCATTCATTACTCATTTGCTCATTCATTCGCTCATCCAACAAAGAGACTCAGACAAACCAAAAGGCCAAGGATAGGTGACCAGAGAGGAGTCTTTCTTATATCTCCCAGCCTTCTAAGCAGACCTATGATGTAACTCTGGTGGGGCCCCTGGGAGGGATTGACCACCTGCCCCCCCCCCGATCTTCAGGATGGGGCTGTGGCCCTGGCACAACCCTGTACCCAGGAGAGCCTCCATTAACTCCTGCTATGCCACCAGCCATGACCACTCTTCCCAGCACAACACAGCCAAGCGCCCCACATGGGTCATAGGGCTCACGGACAGGTCAGTGCTGAGGCTTTGATTCTAGGACTCCAATACAGGAGACAGGGATAGCCATGCCACTGACCCCAAGGGCAGCCACAGGACCTGAGGAAAGCCAGGGAAGGATCCCACCATCTGTCAAACAGAGATTTTGGCCCCCCTGGCCCTCTAGGCAGGGTCAGTGGAGGGAGGCTGCCTGGCTGGTCTGAGCTCATGCCTGCACCAGCAGCTCCTTCAGCACCATAAAGTCAACCAGCGTCACCTGGGAACTTGAGACGAAAGCCCTGCCTCTCAGGAATTTGTCCCTGTTCCTACCCTGCTTCTCCCTGGGCACTTGCCTACAAACGAGCAGAACCAGCACGAGTCAGGTGAGTGGAGGGTGGGCTCAGTCTGCAGCCCCACCCTCCAGCACCTTGGCCTTGCCCACGCCTGTCACACTCCCTCATCACCCCTCTCACCTGGGTCCACACAGGCATGCCCAGGGGGTGTCCTGGACACAGTCATCATGCCAGCTTGGGCACTCATTCATGCGGGCATGGGCCTACAAGTGAGATGGCATCAGGGGGCTGCTGTCTGGTATTTGCAGGCAGGGTGGGGGCAGTGGCCTTGAGGACCCTGGTACCTAGCCATTCCCACCTCCCTCAAAAACTTGCAGGCCTCTGGCAGAAGAAGTCTCTGCCATTGATAGATTCCCCCTTCATCCTGTCCTCCACCCAGCTCTCTCTACCCCACTCCGCCATCCAGCGGTCAGGCCATGCCCCCACCCACCCCCCAGCTGGTTATGTACCTGGGCAATTACAGTTCCTGGGAACTAACGCCCAGTCCTCAGCCTCAAGAGCCTGTGCTCATCTTGCTACGTTGACCTTGGTCTCCCAGCATATGCCCTTGGCCACACCCAGCTGCTGGAAAGTCAAACACCCTCAACCTTCCTGCTTCCAGCATTAGCTCAGGCCCTTCCCTCTGCCGAGACTAATTTGGGATTTAAGGTCACTTCCAGGAGTCTCTTCTGTCTCTCCTCCTGGCAGGCAACCTGGGGATCCTGCTGCCCCTCCGTCCTACGATGGTGCCCAGCATGGCTAGTTCGGTTGTGGCCTCCCTCCCGGACATAGCTGTCACCTACACTGAACTCACAGTGACTGTTTAACTTCATTAACTTTATTGTTGGTTTACTTCTTATACTTTATTGCAGTGTCTGTTGAAAGAGAAACCATCCAATTGTTTGAACAACAAAGTAGCTGGTTTGGACCTAGAAGGCACAGGCTGCCTCCACCCCCAACCCCCTGGGGAAAGATGGAAAAGGCCCAGGAAAGCAAACAAGTATGAAGGATCTCTGAAAGGGAGGCCATCAGAACAGGATCTGAGGGGGAAGACAACCCCCGGGGCCCTCAGGGCAGGACAGATGTAACATGGGAGCCTGGACTCAGGCTGGAAATGACACAGGCTGGACCAAGCAGGGGCACCAAGGCCCAGGGAAAGGGGCTCAGAGCCCTAGGTTAAGGACCCCATTTATTGGTTGACACTGACATCTACTGTCACATCTAAGAACTGCAGCCACATGCGCCACGTGGCCTCCCGCTGTAGCAGGGGGAAAGGGGGTGCCTGGGAGACTGGATCCTGGCTCTCTCATAAGAAAACTATTCACTCACTGGAAAACAAATATTGTCAAATGGAACTGTAAGAAACTTGAAAGTGTTGTGTACTTTGACAAGGTCTGTTTCTGTGACATAAGTGCAATTTCCCAGAAGTTTTGTGTTCAGGCACGTGGTTGGTGATGAGAAGCCCTCGATTACAAAACAGGGTGTTGGCTTTCAGTGATTTTTTTTTAATTTTTTGTTTAATGTTTATCTATTTTTGAGACAGAGAGAGACAGAGCATGAATGGGGGAGGGTCAGAGAGAGAGGGAGACACAGAATCTGAAGCAGGCTCCAGGCTCTGGGCTGTCAGCACAGAGCCCGACCCGGGGCTCAAACCCACGAACCGTGAGATCGTGACCTGAGCCGAAGTCAGACGCTTAACCGACTGAGCCACCCAGGCACCCCTGCTTTCAGTGATTAAAGACGCTGTGTTCTTTCCTTCTTGAGACACCGCTAAGATGCTAGTGAAACCATTCACCAAGGGTTAACCAAGAGTTAACAAGGCAGGTAGTGCAGCTCAAATCTTTCCCCCAAATCTGCTTCTCTGCCACCTTGTTTCGGTAAGATAATATTCATGCTCGATGCCATGATAGCCAACTGTGAATTCTGTTGTTTTGCAGGAGATCAAGTTTTCATAAAGAAACCAGCCAGGGTGGGTGGCTCAGTGGGTTAAGTGTCCGACTTTGGCTCAGGTCATGATATTGTGGTTCATGAATTCCAGCCCCTCATCAGGCTCTGGCTGACAGCTCAGAGCCTGGAGCCTGCTTCGGATTGTCTCCCCCTCTCTCTGCCCCTCCCCCACTTGCACTCTCTCAAAACTAAATAAACATTAAAAAAAAAAAGCCAGCCAGAACCCAGAACCACTGACTCTCTCTTTGAGCACAACAAAATGAGATTGACCCTCCCATATTTACCAACTTTCTTTGGCTGAGGAGTCATGTGACTTCTCTCTGCTTTCCCCAGACCTTCTTCTGATGGCCTTTAAAAATCCCTGACTCAGGATCACTTGGGTGGCTCAGTTAAGCATCCCACTCTTGGTTTTGGCTCAGGTCATGATCTCACTTTTCCTGAGATCTCACCATTCCTGAGATCGAGCCCAAAGTTGGGTTCTGCTCTGCGCTGACAGCGTGGAGCCTGCTTGAGAGACTCTCTCTCCCTCTCTCTCTCTGCCCCTCCCCCACTCACATTTCTCTCTCTCTCTCTCTCTCTCTCTCTCAATAAATAAATAAATACACCTTTTTAAAAAAGTCCCTGGGGCATCTGGGTTCCTCAGTCGGTTAAGCATCTGACTCTTGATTTGGGCTCTGGTCATGATCTCATGGTTTGTGAGATTGAGCCCAGTATTGGGATCTGTGCTGACAGTGCAGAGCCTGCTTGAGATTCTCTCTCTCTCTCTTTCTCTCTCTCTCTCTCTCTCTCTGAAACCCTCTCAAAATAAATAAATAAACTGTGAAAAACTTTTTTTGTTTGAAAATGGCCTGTGATAGCAGAATCGAATCTATAACTACAGAGGACGAACTATTGGGTGCCAGAGGGAAGATGGGGTGAGGGCATTGGGAAAATAGCTGAAGGGGAGTGGAGGTACAGGCTTCCAGTTATGGAATGAATAAGTCAAGGGGATGAAAGGTACAGCACATACAGTCAATGATGTTGTAAGAACATCGTATAGTGAAGGATGGCAGCTACATTTGTGAGCACAGCATAAAGTACAGAGTTGTCAAATCACTATGCTGTACATCTGAAAATGGTGTAACTGTGTGTCCACTAAAAAGTATTTTTTAATAAATAAATGATTTTTAAAAATCATTCCATTTCCGGAAAAAGAAAAAAAAAGACGCACGATACCCTTACCCAGCAATGCCATTTGTGGGAGTGTCCCACAGTTGTATTCAGCAGTGACCCACGAGGGCAGTGGCAGTAATAGTCACAGATTACTGGTCCATTAGCAAGAACTGGGTGGCCCTGTTCCCGTCCACAGGTGCAGTGGCCACCATGCACCGTAGTAAAGAGCACTTTACTCAGTGACTCAGTGAGCTCATACATGCAATGTGCTCAGAGCTGGTCGTGGCTCATCAGAAGCATATTATACAGGGGCACCGGGGTGGTTCAGTTGGTTAAGCGTCCGACTTTGGCTCAGGTCATGATCTCATGGTCCATGATGAGTTCAAGCCCCGCATCAGGCTCTCCGCTGTCAGCGCAGAGCCCGCTTCGGATTCTCTGTCCCTCTCTTTCTCTGCCCCTTCCACACTTGCATTTGATCTCTATCTCCCTCTCTTAAAAATAAGCATAAAAAAAAAAAAACTTAAAAAAGAAGCATACTATATAACTCAGCTGCCCCAGTTCTTAAAAAAAAAAAAAAAAAAAGTTCTCTAATGAAATGACCATGTATCAAAATACTTCTCAATAACTAGTGTCTCCCTGACACCAGTGCCTCCTGGTCCATCACACCAACCTTTTCACCGGTTACCACCCCACTGCTATTTTCTTATTCAAATACAACCACAAATCTCTCCAAAGATGCAGGATGCCACAAAATAATGGCAGCAGATGCCTTTGATCCACGGTCAGGTCTCCAGACTTGTTTAGAAACTTGTATGACAGTGATTTCACTGTTTGAAGCCCTTAGGGCAGGATTCATCGAATGGAATATACAATGAAACTGTCAAAGTTCAGTCACAGTTGGTCTGAAACCTATTTGGTGTTAGACGCATTGAAGCAAGCCCAGGCAGAGCTCGCAGCTCATCAGGAAAAAAATTCTCCATGCTAACAACCTCATTGGTATCTCAATTTGGGGACTTAATGCTGATGCTAGACAACTGTGTGATTTTACGCAGCTGGAGTGTCTGGATTCCAGATGTGTATTTGACTGACCTCTCCCTGTGTCTTGTCTTGTATCTGTAACTGGAAGCAAGGCCCAGATACCAAAACAACGTGGCCTGAGACCTTATGGTGCTGGACAACTTATTGCAGGTTATGATCATATGGGTCTTCACTTTTTCTAAACAGACTGAGCCTCCCAAGCACCTCAAAAAAGATTTTATTTCTTAGTAATCTCTACACTCAATGTGGAGCTCAGACGTACAACGCTGAGATCAAGAATTGCATGCTCTACTGACTGAGCCTGCCAGGCACCCCAATAATCTGTACTTTGAACCCAAAGATACAGGGTGGTGAAAAGTACGTTTTAAGAATCAGTACAGATGTGAATTTTTTCTCATGCAACCTCACTGAAACCATATAATGGGGTACGTTTTTCTTTGAGCAAGTCTATACGATCGATCATTTTCTAGAAAGTATCTCTGTCTGTACTAATGTAAAAATAAATGAATAGGGATGCCTGGATGGCTCAGTCTGTTAAGTGTCCGAATCTTGATTTTGGCTCAGGTCATGATCTCATAGTGTGTGGGTTGGAGACCTACATCGGGCTCTGTGCTGACTGTGTGGAGCCTGCTTGGGATTCTCTCTTCCTCTCTCTCTGTCCCTCCCCCCCCTTTTAAAAATGAATAAATAAACATTAAATATTTTATCTATCTATCTATATATCATCTATCTATTTAAAATACCATACTGGCAAGGCTTGGGATCTCCCTACTATGGACTAGATATTTGAATTCCCTTCTCCAAATTTATATGATGCAATCCTACCCCCCAAGGTGATGGTATGAGTCCCTTGTGAATGAGATTACTGACCTTATAAAAGAGATTCCAGGGAACTCTTTAGCCCCTTCTACCACATGAGGACATGGAGAGAAGACAGCCATTTATGAACCAGGAAGCAGGCTCTCATCAAATACTGTATCTACGGGCATCTTGATATTGTGCTTCCCAAACTCCAGAAGTGTTGAGAAATAAATGTTTGTCACTTAAGCCCAAGGTTCACAGGGAGGAGGCATGAAGTGGTGGTTATGTTCTGACATGACTGACTTCCCTCTGGGTAAGGAAGGCTGCCAGGCACAGATGGAAAAGATCCCCAAAGTTCTGGACTCCAAGAAGGTGGGGGTGAGGAGGGGGACTTTAGAAGGAGGAGGGGGACCTTGGGAGGATCAGGGCCTTGGAGAAGTACTGCCGAGTCCGGCTTGGAGGAGATGCCATTCCACCTGGTGAAGATGTGATGGGGCAGCTGGCCTGGGACACCAGGTGCAGGTAGCGTGCCAGGTTCATGGTGGGGCAGGACACTGTGACTAGTATGGAGGTCTGAGGGCAAGCATGACTGGGGCCAATGAGAGGCCACCTCATTCCCACTGGGGATTCACCAGGAGGGCAGCTGGAGGCTGACTCTTTCACCACCTGGCAGAACACACCAAAATCAGGGTGTAGGAAACCGACAAATCAAAACTGAAAAATAGCCACAAGCCCCAGGATTAGGAGACAGTTCCAGAGAATAAAGAAGAAGTGCCAAACCATCAGCTTTCTTGGGTACTGATCTGGGCCAGGAGACTCATGGCCGAATTTTGAACATCCTGGAGCAGGCAGCCAACAAAACAGTCCCACAACCCCCACCAGAACTCTACTCATATATGCTATTTTGTATTTCCAGGATCTCCTGAGGAGTCTGGAAGAGGGACTGATGGTTGGACACATGGATTTGAAGACAGAAGTCTCCTACCTGGCCCGGGGCTTTGTTTCAAGCCACCCTTCCATCACTGTCAGGGATCTCATCACAGTTAGTTGGGGGTGGTGACACCTGGGGTTGAGCCCATTGCTTCTTACCCAGTATTCTAGATGTTAGTATGGTCCTGGGTCAATGTCTTCTTATCTTCTGTTTGGTTGAACTCCCTCCCAAAAAGCACACCTTGCTTTTGTGAGGTAGCTCAGGAGAGGTGCACAGCTGGCATTTTCTATCTTCCCATAAGAGTGCTATTTTGGTTGGGTATAAAATCTTATGTGGAGAAACCCATTTTCCTCAGAATTGTTTTTCTCTTCTAGCACTTCTGTTCAAATAAATGAAGACATTTTGATGCCCAGGCAGAAATGGCCACAGGGATGCAATTGACCACCAGCTTCTGCAAGAACAGAGGTTTTTAGATCATGCCCTACACCATGAGGTATCAGACACAGGATTAAGCCCTGCCCTTAAAACACTGATACCATGAACTGAGTAGGAGGCTAGAGGAGGTCAAAGGTTCCGGACACCGTCAACATCCCCACACCAACAGGTCTTTGCTCTGGGGGCAGTGATTCTCCCATAACTGCAGTTGAACTCAGTTTGCAGTTTTCCAACACAACACTCTTAGGACCATTGTTTTCATTCACCCTGAGAGATACCAGAACCCTCTTCCATCAGTCCCTTTTCCAAGGTCTGATCTCAGTCCTATGGGGCCATCTTTGGGGTTCTGGAGGCAGCAACACCCTCCCCAGAGACCTAAGTTCTACTTCTCCTTCAGCACCTGGATTTTAATACTTCCAATTTCCTCCCTTGGTCCCCCAGCCCTAGGGTTATTGGCTGTCTCTGGGATAATCTGGGTTTTCTTTGCCAGTGGAGTTCTATCATGCCTGGTGACCAATTCTTTCTATTACATTCTCTCTGCTAAAATGACTGATGTGGGCTTGGTCATACAAATAAACCCAGCTGATATACACGGTGGCTTATGCAACAATCTATAACCCCATAGTTTGCTGTTATGCTCAAACTGCTGGAAGACATGAGTGCTAGTTGTCTTTTAAGTTTCCCAGACTTCAAAAATCATTACCATATCCCATGAAACACCATCTATATCCCTTAGTAGTTTTCAATTCTCATTGATTTCTTAATATTTTGTTGTCCTGGTACCAATGCTATATTGACTTGTTATCTGTGAGGTTACTTTGGTTAACTGTGATGAGGGTTATTGGAACATACTTTTATTCCATACATATAATACAACAGTGTAATAAAACCAATAAGTCTAGGGCCTGGGTGGCTCAGTTGGTTAAGCATCCAACTCTTGGTCTCAGCTCAGATCTTGATCTCAAGGTCATGAGTTCAAGTCCCAAGTTGGGCTCCACACTGGGCATAGAGCCTACTTAAAAAATAAATAAAAATTAAAAAAACAAAAAACAATAGTTCTTGGTTCTTTATTCAAGTTGGAGTCTTCATTATTAAAAAAAAAAAAATTTTTTTTTAATCTTTATTTTTGAGAGAGAGACAGAGTGTGAGTAGGGGAGGAGCAGAGAGAGAGAGAGACACAGAATCCGAAGCAGGCTCCAGGCTCTGAGCTGTCAGCAAAGAGCCTGACACAGGGCCCAAACCCACGAACCATGAGATCATGACCTGAGCCGAAGTCGGACGCTCAACCGACTGAGCCACCCAGGTGCCCCAAGGAGTCTTCATTATTTTTAAAAGACCAATGACATTTGCTGATTTTTAGTTGATTTGTTTTTCTTCATGTTATTGAATTTTCAGAGCTTTTCACATATGGTAGATTTTAGTCTTCTATTGATTGTTGTATCTGCTGCCCTGAGAAGAAGCACTACCAAGGACATAAGGTATCCTGCCTGTGCAGAGCTCCTCCTGGGGTCAGAAACAAGACACTGAGGCAAGATGGAAAAGATGAAAAAGGACAAGAAAGAAACTAAGAATGAATCTTTATTGCTAATCTCCTGGCCTCCAACCATCAGTCCCTATTCCAGATTCCTCAGAGGATCCTAGAAATATAAAATAGCATATAGGGAGAGAGTTCTGGTGGAGGCTGCAGGACTGTTTTGTTAGCCGTCTGCTCTAGGATGTTCAAGATGGGGCCATGGGTCTCCTGGCACAGATCAGTACCCAGGAAAGCCTCTACTCAGTCACGCCATGCTGCCAGTTTCAGCTGTCCCTCAAATAGGTCACAGCCAAGAGCCACAGGCTGTGGGGACAAGGATGGGAAAGTTAAAGTGATACTGGGGCCTCAATGTCAGGCCCCTTCCCCAAACTCCACGTAAGGCCCAGGGCAGTGTGGCCAACATTAGGGCCCAAGAGCACCAGCATGAAATACACACAGGAGGGGAGCAGGAGGTCAGGGCTCCATCACTAGTTCAAAGAGAAACTTGCTCTGTGATTCTGGGCAAATTCCTAGCTTTCTGTAGGCCTCAGTGTTTCTGTCTGTGTAATGCGCATGGTGATAGGAGGAATGCTGCCCACAGATAATCCTCCTCTGGCCAAGCTGGTACCTGCACCAGCTCCTCCAGCACCATGAGGTCAGCCAGCGTCACCTGCTGGCTGTTGAGGAAGGCCCAGCCCCCCAGGAACTTGTCCTCCAGCCACTGCAGTGCCCGGTCCGTGGCGGCCCTGTTGCGCTCCACCTTCTCCTCAGTCACATGGACCCCAATGAGTGGTGCCAACACCTAATGGGGGCTCAGGCTGTGGTCCCTGCCTCCTCCCGGGTCCCTGACAGTCAACAATCCCCAGATGGCTCTCCTCACCTGGGTCCACAAGGGCACGCCAAAGGTATCACGGATGCAGTCAGCATGCCAGCCCAGGTACTTGTGGGCATGAAAACAGGCCCAAAGTTCAGATGGGTACCAGTGGTCTGCCGTCTGGTACTTAAAGCTTAAGTAAATAAAGATGGCGGTGCTGGAGATAAGGGCAAGAGCAGCAACTGTGATGACTCCGGTTCGTGGCCTTTACCTCAGCTGCTCCCATCCCTCAGTGGGGTTCTGGAGCTTCTCTGTACTTGCTGGCCTCCACTCCTACCTGCAGCTCCCTGGGCATTGCCTCCTCTCTCTCCCCTGACTCTACCCTCCAGATTTCCCTCGTTCCTTTGCTATCTCAAGCAAGGAATCTTGGCCAAACCTGCTGCTTTGAGCATCAAGAGCCTTCTCTCTGTGATATCACAGCAGCGGCTCTCTGAGCTAGAGACTTGTCATCCCATTTATGCATGAGGAAACAAAGGTTCAGAATAGTGACTTGTGCAAGGCCTCACAGCTCAGAAAAGACTCTCTGGGCCTCTGGAATCTTGTATCAAGTCTAAGTGCATGGGTCAGAGGCCAAGAGGGGAAACATGTCCTCAGATCTGCATGGGTCCCTTCTGGACCCAGGGTCCTCTGGCCATCACTCCTGCAGCCACCTGACTTCTTGTCCTCTATCTGCCTGGTGGCTGGCCCTCACCATGGGTCGTGCCCTCAAGTCCTGGCAGACCCTGGAGGGTAGCCTGAGGAGTCAGAAGAGGCCCTTTTGGCTGCCATTTGTCGAACCTGCTCTCTGTGCAACACTGGATAAAAGTTCCCATGTTCTCTTTTAAATTTTTTTAATGTTTATTCATTTTTGAGAGAGGGAGAGAGAGAGAGTGAGCATGAGTAGGGGAGGGGCAGAAAGAGAGGGAGACAGGATCTGGAGTGGGCTGCATGCTGACAACACCAGAGCCAGACGCGTGGCTTGAACTCACGAACCGTGAGATCATGACCTGAGCCAAAGTCAGACGCTTAACCAACTGAGCCACCTGGGTGCCCCCACATGTTCTCTTCTAGTAACCCTCAGTCTGGGGGAGGAGAGGCTCTGCGGTCCAGAAGGGAGGAGGAAGGCAAAAGAGGTACAGAGGCATGTTGTATCAGCCTCCCCCCCCCAGTCATCCTGATCACCTCCCTCCCCAGCTGTCAGATCTCACCACACCCCTCACCTTCACCCCCACCTGCCCCCTGTGGTCTGAGAGGGCACACGGTGGGAGAGCCAGAGGCCAGGTGGGCTGGGGGCTTAGGAGGAAGGAGGGAGCACCTTTCAGTCAAGACGAAGTCACCATCCTTGAGGGTGGATACCTTCTGCAGGATGTTACACTGGGAGAACTCCCCGCTCACGAGGTGCCCAGTAGAGGAAAAGCCCTTCGGAGCAAGAACCACACCCGCTGTGCCCTCCCTCTCCCTTCCCCAGCCAGAGCCCCAGGGGCCAGGCTGGGCTAAGAAACAGCTGGGTCTGTGGGGAGGGCTGTGTGGGACCATGGCAGGGCCATGGCTGGGCCTTGGGACCAGGAATGAGGATGGCCTCCTTGCCCTGCCACCTCCCAGGGTGGCTGAGGGGTTTCAGCAGGTGCAGTCAGGTGCTCCAGATGGACGAAGAGGAGTTATTTGGCCAAAACTAGGGTGGGGAGGGGGAAGGGAGGCAAAGAGGGGAGGCTCAGCAACTCTTACCTCTAAATTCTCACATTGTGGCCATGTCCCCAGGGTCTTTAGGGTTTTATGACTTTAAACACAGGCTTTCAAGGCAGGAACTCTGAAAATCCAGTTCAGTAGTTTCTTCCCGTCACACAATGTGGAAATAACATTATCCTCCTTTTCAGAGGGGAAAGCCAAGGTTCAGAGAGCCTGTGACCTGTCTAAGGCCACACAGCAGAGGGCAGTCTCTGGTGGGAGACACAGATGAGAACAAAGGCAAAAGAAATGTAGATAAAATGAAATTTACTTACAACTTGCAGCACTTTGATAAACACCAGAGACGGAGACAGTGTGACTTTCCTCAAAGAATTCACAACTGCCTTAATGTTAATGTTTTGCCAGAGGCAAAAAGCAACATTAGCTTGACAATAGCCAGACCTCCAGGATCCTGTAATTCTTTTGTAACACACAGAAATCCCTTTAAAGACTTCCTTTATCTCTACCTGCCTCTCCCCTACCCAATTCCTAAATACCTGATCAGTTGCACCTCATGATCCCAGGGCAACTCTTTCTCCCTCCAGTCTTGTCTCCTGTCTCCATGCTATAATAAAAGGATATTTTTGCACCCAAAACGTCTCAAGAATTCTTTCTTGACTGTTCCCTCACTGGCCTAAAATTATTTTTGGCGCCTAACGTGGGGCTATTCCTCTTGTCTGGACTCTGAGCCTTGGTGCAAACTTGGTGAGTTATTCCCTCTTCTTTTATTTCAGAGGCTTTTCAAGAATGTGGTCTTATTGGAACACTTTCATGTCGATTTCTCAGGCTACAATTTTCTAGCCCATGGCTATGTTACAGAGAGGAACAAAAGCCTGCCTTTTGGCTGGAAGTTAGTACTTTGATCAGAATGGTAATAAGACGCAGAAACTTGGTGCTCTCTCTGTATTCTTATTCTTACACAGAGTTGCCTTTCTTGGGCACGGGACAGCCACCTAAGTCACTGGGACAGCTGCCAACTGTAAGACTCCCATGTGAGGTTTCCTCTTCATTGGTCCAATTGTGATCCCCTCCACATCTCTGGTCTAGCTCTTCTGAGAGACCTCCACTCAGAGCCAGCTAAAACCAAAACCTGATTGAATTAAAACCCAACTGGGACCGTTTCCTAGGGAAATTGGCTATAAAGACTACATGTGTTGAAATGTCCCTTAGACCACGATGGATTTCCATCTTTACTATTGTTCATCAATGTCCTCTACTGACTACTTAAATTGTAACGTTAGGTATTTCCCCTCCTGCAAATTCTTAGCATTTCCACGGGTTAAAACAGCAGGGTCTCTTGCTCCATCTACCGGCACCTATTGTGTCTGGGAAAAACAATAAGGAAGCAAAGGGATGTCGACATCCTTTCAGGAAAAAAGTCAGTACTCAACATGGCTCTTTGAGGGATGCCTCTTGTCACTTTGAACACTAGAAACCCTTGATATGATCCTGAGTGGGATGCCACCCAGGAGTCAGGGGGGTATGGTAATGGACTTTTCCACTTTTATAGGACCATGGGATCTTCCTCTTCAGTCCCTAAGGGCTCCCTGTTGGGGCATCTCTTAACCCATTGGAACCAATTTGGATTGCAAGATTTAAAGAAGAAAAGACTCATCTTCTGTAATAATGCATGGGCTCATTACTCCCTAAGAGACGAGGAAAAATGGTCCATTAATGCAACAATAAACTTAAATACTATACGCCAACTAGATATCTTCTGCAGGAAACAAGGCAAATGGACCAAAGTGCCCTATGTCCGGGCCTTCATGACCTTAAATCAAGATCGTGGCATAAGGGCTTCTTACAGAATGTGTTTAGCCACCAAGCAGGTTAATAAACCCCCTCTGGACATATTGGATGATGATTGTCTAAATAGGTCCCCTCCTTCTAACAAACCTGGGCTACCCGAGGAATCATCATCCAGTTCAGACAAAGGGGACATTGACTCTGTTACTATCCCTCCTATAAGCCCCACGACTCTTCTGCTCCCAACCCAGCTGGGCATGCCAGGAGTGGAACCCCCATCTTCCAGGAGCTCCTCCAAAATCTGGACTATATCCCCCTCGGGAGGTTGCTAATGAAGAAGTGGGCACAATTAGAGTCCCTGTCCCATTCTCCATGGCAGACCTGGCTCAGATAAAACAATTAGGATGATATTCTGAAAACCCTTGTCAATTTATTGAGGGTTTTCAACAGTTATCTATTATGTTTGATTTGACCTGTCAAGATATCCATGTTATATTAACTCGTTCTTGTACCCATGAGGAAAAGAACCCTATCTGGGCAGGGACTCAAGAATTTGCTGATGAACTAGCAGCCAGAGATAGAGATTGTTACACGGTAGGGGGCGCTGCTGTCCCAAATACTGAACCACATTGGAATTATGCAGGCAGGCAAAGGGAAAGAGGAAACCATAAGATCGCTTGTTTAATAGAAGGAATGAAAAAAGATTCTAAACCTGGAAGCTTTGTTAAAATTCAGAGAGCTCCTCAAGGAGCTGATGAAAATCTGATATGCCCCGAGAGACCCCCCGCCCCACCAGAGTCCAGAGTCAAAGCCAAGCGGCAAGGGTCATTTATTGCAGGTTCGAACCCGGTCCTCGGTCCTCGGCGCGTTGCCGGTGACGCTAAGAGGCCCCCAGCGAGGATCTTACAGCTTCTTTTATAGACAGGCACAAACAAGTTAGGGATTTTTTTTTGTGGTTACAGAGCTGTTATTGGTTGACATTTAAATGTGAACACTCAGCAGAACTTGATTGGTTCCCGCCTTTTTTTCAAACCACTCAGCAGAACTTGATTGGTTCCCGCCTTTAGGTCAGACCACAACCGGCCACGCCCTGGCTGGCTCTGGGAACGGGGGGGGGGGGGGGGGGGGGGGGGGGGGCGGGTAGGTCTTTTCTTTGCAGTTGTGAGTACACCTGGTAATTTTTCTCTTAGTCTCTCATATCCAGGTCTATTTCAGGGTCGTTTGGTAGCAGCCATCAGTAAAATATACAAATCTAGACCCAACATAGCTTGAGGGAAAAACTATATTAAACATGTATTTTATATATATCAGTCATCAACTGACATCCACCGAAAATAGACTAAAATGGTTTAGACCCTTCACCCCCCCATCCAGCGCCTACCAGAGGTAGCTACTGGAGTTTCTATTCATTTATTTTTACTATTTTTTTTTTTTTTAACTAGGCTCCGTTTCTTGTGTGGGGCTTTGAACTCACGACCCTAAGATTAAGAGTCACCAACTGAGCAAGTCACGCACCCCTGGAATTCTTTTTTTAAGTTTATTTATTTTGAGAGAGAAGGGGTGGCGGGGGGGGGGGGGGGGGGGGGTAGAATCCCAAGCAGGCTCCAAACTGTCAGCACAGAGCCCGATGTGGGGCTCAAACTCACAAACCGTGAGATCATTACCTGAGCTGAAGCCTGACTCTTAACTAACTGAGCCACCTAGGCGCCGCGTCACCCCATTGAATTTTTCAAAATAGAGATAAGGTCATGTGTTTTTGAATGTTTATTTCTTTATTTTGAGAGAGAGGAAGAGAGGGAAATAGAGAATCTGAAGGAAGCACCCCTCTCAGCATGAGCCCAACACAGGGCTTGATCTCATGACTATGAGATCACGATCTGAGCTGAAATCCGAGCCACTCAGGCACCCGTTAGAGATAAGGTTTTAAGACAGGAAAAGGACCAGAAAACTAAACTGCAGGGTAAAATACAGGCCTAAATAGTGGCTACCACTGCTGTGGATTCACCCCAGTGCCAGACTAACCAGGGGCCAAAGAAAAAGCCGGTATCAGAGAAAGGACCAGGTAAGACCTCATGCTATATATAGGTGTGGCCAGATGGGACATTGCAGCAAGGAATGTCCAAACAAACACTCCACTGGGGCCATGTCCTGTCTGTGAGAAAGAAGGACATGGGAAGAGAGACTGTTCTCATTTCCAGAGAGAGAGAGGCAGCAACTCACTTCCCATCAGAGAGCAGGAACCAGAGGATCTGGCCTGACAGGGCCCCAAGACTGCTCAGATGACTGAGCCCTGGGTTGCCCAGGGTGTGGAAGGTAAGTTTATCAATTTCCTTATTGATACACGAGCCTCTTACTCTGTTCTTATTCAGCACTCGGCCTTGTCTTTCTAACCATAAAATTGTTGGCATAGAGAGGGAAACAAAAACATGCTGTCAGACAATGCCTTTAACCTGTAAATACAAAAGTCAGTTGTTAGTCATGTTTTTCTCTTCCTTCTGTCTTGTCCCACTCCATTACTTGGATGAGACTTAATGTATACGCTAGGGAGCAGGTTTGTTCTTAGGAAGATGGCTTATTAACATCTGGAGAATTCAAACCTTACCCTGATATCCCTTCTAATATGTGGAAGGAAGTAAATCCACAGGTCTGGGTTTGCAGTGTCCCAGGACAGGCTCTTAAAGCCCAACCAGTTAAAGTGACCTTAAAGGGGGCGCCTGGGTAAAATAAAGCTGGCTTACAACCGTTTATTGATAAGTTTCTCAAACATGGTATTTTAAGGCCTTGTCAATCTCCTTATAATATTCCAATTTTACCAGTAAAAAAGCCAAATGGGGACTATCAAACTGTGCAAGACTTAAGAGCCTTTATAAACGAGGCAATTGTACCCATCCATCCCATAGTGCCAAATCCATATACTGTTCTCACCCATATCCCTGGTGATGCTAACTGGTTTACGGTTCTTTGATTTAAAGGACCTCTTCTTGGCACACCTAGGTGGCTCAGTTGTTTGAGAGTACAACTCTTGATCTCAGCTCCAGGTCATGATCTCATGGTTAGTGAGATCAAGCCCTGCATTGGGCTCTGCTTGGGATTTTTCTCTCTCCCTCTCTGCCCCTCCCCTGCTCACACGTTGTCTCTCTCTCTCTCTCTCTCTCTCTCTCTCTCTCTCTCTCAAAATGAATAAACACTAAAAAAAAAAGTTAAATATTTTCTACACTCAGCCTGGCATCCACATAATCCTCTGGGAAGGTAGAGAAAGCTGATCATACTTTTTTTTTTTCTTAAGAGAAAAAGAGCCAGTGGAGGAGAGGGGCAGAGGGAGAGAGAGAATCTTAGGCAGACTCCATGCTCAGTGCAGAGCCCAACACAGGGCTCTATCCCATGACCCTGGGTTCATGGCCTGAGCTGAAACCAAGAGTCGGATGCTCAACCAGCTAGGCCACCCAGGAGCCCCATATTAATCATACTTTAAAATGACACCTTACTAAACTTAGTCCAGAGACAAGAAAATTAGGTTACTTTTTCAATAGAACTTCTCAGAATGAGGACTACTCCACAACAATCTATAGGACTCAGCCCCTTTTGAGTTGTTATACGGCAAACTACATCTTACAGTGGACCTGATGTTAGATGATTATAATACTTTATTAAATTATTCACTCGAGGCTGGTTTAATTCATAAGTTACTTAACAAATATGCTGATCACATGCTCCCCAAACCTGATTTAACTATAACTGAAAGTCCACCCATGTAAGCCCCAGAAGACATGGTTTATTTAAAAGATTGGGAAAAGAAATAAAATAAGAGATTGGAAGTGAAGGGGTGCCTAGCTGGCTCAGCGAGCGGAACATGTGACTATTGATCTCAAGGCTCATGAGTTTGAGCCCCACATTGGACGTAGAGATTGCGCAAAATAAAAATGATTAAGCAAAGTTTTTTTATTTTTTTATTTTACATCCAAGTGGGTTAGAATATAGTGCAACAATGATTTCAGGAGTAGATTCCTTAGTGCCCTTACCCATTTAGCCCACCCCCCCCCCACAACCCCTCCAGTAACCTCAGTTTATTGTCCATATTTATGAGTCTCTTCTGTTTTGTCCCCCTCCCTGTTTTTATATTATTTTTGTTTCCCTTCCCTTATGTTCCCCTGTTTTGTCTCTTAAAGTCCTCCTATGAATGAAGTCATATGATTTTTGTCTTTCTCTGACTGACTAATTTCACTTAGCATAATACCCTCCCATTCCATCCACGTAGTTGCAAATGGCAAGATTTCATTCTTTTTGATTGCCGAGTAATACTCCATTGTATATATATATATATATATATATATATACCACATCTTCTTTATCCATTCATCCATCGATGGACATTTGGGCTCTTTCCATACTTTGGCTATTGTTGATAGTGCTGCTATAAACAGGGAGTGCATGTGCCCCTTTGAAACAGCACACCTGTATCCCTTGGATAAATACCTAGTAGTGCAATTGCTGGGTTGTAGGGTAGTTCTATTTTTAGTTTTTTGAGGAACCTCCATACTGTTTTCCAGAGTGGCTGCACCAGCTTGCATTCCCACCAGTTTGCAGTGCAAAAGAGATCCTCTTTCTCCACATCCTCGCCAACATCTATTGTTGCCTGAGTTGTTAATGTTAGCCATTCTGACAGGTGTGAGGTGGTATCTCATTGTGGTTTTGATTTGTATTTCCCTGATGATGAGTGATGTTGAGCATTTTTTCATGTGTCAGTTGGGCCATCTGGATGTCTTCTTTGGAAGTGTCTATTCATGTCTTTTGCCCATTTCTCCACTGGATTATTTGGTTTTTGGGGTGTTGAGTTTGATAAGTTCTGGATAGATTTTGGATACTGACCCTTTATCTGATATGTCGTTTGCAAATATCTTCTCCCATTCTGTCGGTTGCCTTTTAGTTTTGCTGATTGTTTCCTTTGCTGTGCAGAAGCTTTTTATTTTGATGAGGTCCCAATAGTTCATTTTTGCTTTTTTTCCCTTGCCTCTGGAGATCTGTTGACTAAGAAGTTGCTGTGGCCAGGGCCAAAGAGGTTTTTGCCTGCTTTCTCCTCAAGGATATTGATGGCTTCCTGTCTTACGTTGAGGTCTTTGATCCATTTTGAGTTTATTTTTGTGTACGGTGTAAGAAAGTGGTCCAGGTTCATTCTTCTGCATGCCGCTGTCCAGTTTTCCCAGCACCACTTGCTAAAGAGACTGTCTTTATTCCATTGGATATTCTTTCCTGCTTTGTCAAAGATTAGTTGGCCATATGTTTGTGGGTCCATTTCTGGGTTCTCTATTCTGTTCCATTGATCAGGGTGTCTGTTTTTGTGCCAGCACCATACTGTCTTGATGATTACAGCTTTGTAATACAGCTTGAAGTCCATCAACATGTATTGATTTCAAAAATACATTGTTTTAGGGGCGCCTGGGTGGCTCAGTCGGTTAAGCATCCGACTTCGGCTCAGGTCATGATCTCGCGGTCCGTGAGTTCAAGCCTCGCGTCGGGCTCTGTGCTGACAGCTCAGAGCCTGGAGCCTGTTTCAGATTCTGTGTCTCCCTCTCTCTCTGACCCTCCCCCGTTCATGCTCTGTCTCTCCCTGTCTCAAAAATAAATAAACGTTAAAAAAAATACATTGTTTTAAAAATCTCAACAGGAGAGTTTCTTTTTTTCCTTATTCTGTCTTCCGAATCAGTGTGCATTTTACACTCAGAACATGGCTCAATTCAGAGGAGCTGAATTCCAGGGGCTTGATTGCCACGTGTGGTTGGTGGCTGTACTATTGGACACCTCATGTCTGGTCCATTTTACCAGCTCAGGTCAAAGCTGAATGACCAATCGAGTCTTTTATTCTAATTAGCATCTCAAATATCAAAAGATCGGCACTAAGAGTCACTTATTTGTAGTGTATGTCATTTCCTAGTATAGGGATGACACATAGTAGGTACATGACATGTCTATGCAAGCAAAGAGGATAAAACCCCACACACTCCTATTCATTTAAGTCATTAGGAAACTCTAATATCATGCTCATTTTTCCACAGAGAGTGGGTATGGCTGAATATTTTAAAGAAGGATGTAGATGTCTCATCTGCCTCAGTTACCTTGAAAAACCTATGTTGTGTCTGCTGCCTCCAGTGCATCAATTCATGGCAGAAGGAGCCCTGTGAAGAAGAATCATTGTGGCCCATTCTATCTGCAGTCACTCGGAAGGATAAGATCAAGACAGATGGCCAGCTGGGGAAGCTGGTGTCCAAGATCGAGGACCTGGAGTGCCCTTTGAGAACTTCTCTAAGCTTCACAGAAGGATGCTGAAGGACCAAGGTGAGGCATCTGTCCTGTCCCAGGTCCTGTGACTCACCTCCAGGACATGACATAGGAATTGGCCTCGGCTAAGTGAGATGTTGAAACACAAGGTCCAGTCAAATATAGGTGACCCTTATAGACCAGACCCTTTCCTGTGGGCAAGGAACACTTCACCCCTATCCCAGGGGGAGGCAGGCAAGCTCCTTTCTATGCAAAGCTCCAGTTGGGGAATACAATGTAAGGAATTACAAGAAGAAAAGGACAAGTTCCCCCCTCTGGGTCCCGTGAGAAGCAAGAGGTCTAACGGCACAGGGTGAGAGTGGTGACCCTGCCCCCCAACCCCACATGGAGTGCACTACAGCCCATCATGACACCTGCACAGTCACAGTGGACTGTCAAACTCTCCCCCCTTTTCCTCGCTCATAATCTTTCTTACTAACAACACCCTGTCAAACTTTGCCTACGGCTTTCAATTAAAACACAGCCAGTACACTTCATATTAATATCATGAATTATATGTTGTTAGCATATTCCAGCAGGGTAAGGTCACAGAAGACACTGCTTTTTAAAATATAATATAGGGGCGCCTGGGTGGCGTAGTCGGTTAAGCGTCCGACTTCAGCCAGGTCACGATCTCGCGGTCCGTGAGTTCGAGCCCCGCGTCGGGCTCTGGGCTGATGGCTCAGAGCCTGGAGCCTGTTTCCGATTCTGTGTCTCCCTCTCTCTCTGCCCCTCCCCCGTTCGTGCTCTGTCTCTCTCTGTCCCAAAAATAAATAAACGTTGAAAAAAAAATTAAAAAAAAAATGCAATACAAGTTATGTTTGTTTTATTTATTTACAAAATTGGAAAGACGAATGTCAGTAACTTGTAATCCTAACTCCTTAACATATTCCAAGTTAGCACTGCATTGAATTTCCTTCAAATTTTTCTGCTCTGTTTGGTTTTTATATGTATGTATGAAAAATCTATAGAATCCCAGCCTGAGAAATGGTGCCATGAGGTGACCCAGGTCGTCCACAGGACTCTGCAGGGGTTGAGGGGACTCCTGATCTTGGGCACCTCCCAGCCTGGATTGGAGGCTGCTATGGTCCCTACTTGATGGCAGGCTGCTATGTGCCCTTGAGGATGCGGAGCTGGGCCAGGGGAGTTGCCCTACTTGATTGACAGGGAGGCTCTGGGCCTCTGTCCTCCACCCCCTTCCCCCTGGAGCCTGAACTAGGAGAAGTCAAGCCCACCTCCTCACTGTCTCACCATATTGATTGGCAGAAGTGCTCCTTGTTTACCTTGAGAGGGTTGGGCGGGATAGGGTCCTGCAGAACTGGGTTCTTGAACCCTCCAGGGACACTTTTCACAAAGAACACAATGTGACCTGCTCCTCCTGCAGTCCGGCACACGGTGGCCCAACAGGTGCCTCCAGCCCTGTCTCCCAAATTCAGCAGCCAGTGGAGGCCTCGGTCCAGCAAATGTAGGGTGTCCACTCCCTGGGAAATGTTGTCAGTACATTCACTTGTGGCAGTGGCCATGACCTTCATGTCCTCCCGAGAGGTCATGTGCATTTACAGCCACCCCAGCGTGCTTCTGGAGGTTGAGTTTCCCTGAAGGGCACTTACTTGCCTTCTGCCCTTACTCCTGCCTCTCTGCACTCCATTTCCTCCTCCTGTTCCACTCCATGCCCCTTCTTTCTTGATTCATTCTCTTGAGTCCAGGACAGGAGGATTTCTGGAACCAGATTCCTGATGGAATAATTCTTTTTTTAAAATTGTGTGACCTTGGTAGCTGTAAGGCAGAAGACAATCATGTGATTCCAGAGGCCCCCACCCCCTCTCTGGGGCAGGAGAGCACCAAGAGGGGGTCGGCCAGGGCAGACCCAGGCTTCCAGGGGGGACCTCCAACGGTGTGGGCCCAGCCCTCCTCATTCCAGCCCTGCTCTTGGCCCACCACTCAAGGCTGCTCAGCAGGATTCAGTCATGCAGAGCTCAGGTCTGGAGCCAGGGTGCTGCTGAGAAAGTGGGTGAGGGGGTGGCGGGGAGATTGTATAGACACTGGAGATGCGAGGACCTCCTGTGCCTGGACGGGACCGGGTCCTTCAGGATGAGAATCGTCCAAAGAGAGAGCAGGGAAGAGTCACACAGGAGATTTATGGGCAGAAAATAAATAGAAAAGAGCTGGAAGTGGGAAGTAAATTATATGCAGATGGCTGGGCTCTGCATCCTAATCCTCGGGATCTGTAAAGCAGACTTCTGCGCACACAAAGGCGACAGTGATGGGGTGGCCTTGGGGAAGGGAGGGTGAGGTCAGGGTGAGGTGAGAACTCAGTCCGCTGCCCCCGGGATTTGCCCCAACCCCAGATGGCAATTCTGTCCTCAGGGCTGCAGTCCCCCTGGAGCCCTGATCCGATCCTTTCTCCAATGTGATGAGGAGCAGGTCCAGGGTCTCTAGGTCCTTCCCAGCCCTCAGATTCCATACCTGGGACCAGGAAGTAGCACCTGAGCCACCCCGTCCCTCCGAGTGGCAGTCACTGTCCCCAGGACTTTGTGTGCAAGACACTGCCCGCCTGCCAATTTCCCTCCCCCAGTGACCACCTGGCCTCCTTCCTGCCTCCTGATTCCTGTCCATTTCCCGTCTCCTGGTCAGCCTCCAGCTTAGTAGTTTTCTCCAATATGGGGACAGTGGAACCACAACCATGGGTATACTGCTACCTTCCCTAACCAGTCAATCCATCAACTAACCGATCCAGCCAAATCCAGGGGCACCTTCATGGTTGTGCTGGGCCCGTGGAGAGTGACCACCAATTCCCCATATCATGTGACCTGTGCCTGCTCCGACCTTAGGTACTTGGGAGACACTGGACGTTCACACAACTTTGTCCTCCACGTGGGTCCCCGAGCCCCTTAGGGAGGGTGACCATGACATTAGAGGTAATATAATTTATCCAAAGTGGCCCAGTCTATAGGCAAAGCAAAGGGAAAACACCCACCGGTGCAGCCACAGAAACACCTGTGCCTGCCAGCCTTTGCCCTGAGCACTGGGAGGAGTAGGGGAGGGCCCGGGCGGCACAAGAAAGATCACAGTATGGGCTATAAGTGTGGTGTGGGGAGCAGGCCCATTGCTGTGTGGTTGGAGCAGTGGGATGTGACAGGGGCAGGAACCCCAGCCCCACTGCCAAGAGCCTCTGTCCTGGGCCTGTTCAGTCCTAGGAGACAGCTCAGCGGGGCTGTGAGAGCCAGTGTGTGCGGCCGGCCCGGAAGCCTTCACACAGGCCTCTAGAATTCCTGCCAACGAGGGAGGGCCTCGGGACAGCCGCACAGAGGTCTCTCTCACAGGGAGGCAAGTATGGGATTTATTCTGGTCCAGGGACCCGGGATTTGGATGAGGAGAGGAGGAGAGAAATGTGCTCCAGGGAGCACCTCTCACCTCGCTTCTGCAGAAGGTCCCGGGAGCACGCGCAGGCAGGAGGCCGAGAGGGAACATTCTCTGTGATGCCCACCCCGGGAGCGCCCTTTCACCCACAGGCAAAGCTGAGGGTGGCCCATGGAGGTGCTGCTCCGTGACCTGAAGGTTCAGAGGGAGAGGGTCCCCGGGTCCCCAGCGCCCGGCTCACACGGAAGCACTTTGTCTCCAGTTCAAGTGTGCGTGACAGAGTGCCTCATCGGACCGCCTCTGTCACAGGTCGCACCAAACGCGACCCAGTAACTGCCCCTGCTCGATTCCCAAGACGTGCGAGCCTAACATCGCCGAGGCTTTGACGCTTGGCAGAGGCAGAGCAGAAAAGAGCCGGTCTTGGGAGAAAGAGAAACTTTAAATAACAAAGCAAGAAAAGATGATTCAAAACAGTACAACCTAAGCCAACAGACACGACAGCTCTTATTCCTACATCATTAAAATATGAGAAGAACACACATTTCCTTTTCTCTCTGATTTCACACCCCGCTTCCTCAGTCTCCAAAGCTGCAGGTATAACCTGACTGCTCCCAGGAACCGTTTCCTGATGCACCTGAGGGCTGTTCCCTCCCTGCGGGCTCTTCATCCTCGCTGCTCGAATCATATCTGTGAACAATCCAATCTGTAATGACACAAGCATGTGTGGGGCTCAAACTCCCAAATCGTGAGATCATGATCTGAGCTGAAATCAACAGTCGGACGCTTAACTGACTGAGCCACTCAGGCACCTCCGGCCAATAATATTTTAATAACATTGTACGGTGACTACATTTGTCATGGTCAACAGAGTAATGTATAGAATGATCCAATCAATATGTTGTGCACCTGAAACTAATATAACATTGTATTTAGACCAATTATTTCCACTGGATATATATCGATTATACATTATAATAAAACAGAAAAAAGAAGATAATGAATTATGGGCAACCTAGTTCCAGATTTATACTAGTGCTCAAAAACATCTGCTAAAAGAAAGATTTCAAGTTAATCATTGTCTTGATACTGGGATAGAAAGAATACAAAATAGAAAGGCGTGACCTGGCAGTCTCTCTCACTAGTAAATTCCAACAGAAAGCTCCTCACTAGCCCATCTTGCATGTCCTTAACCCCCAGCATCTGGATGCATGTCTGAGGCCAGAGAAGCCAAACTGAGGCTCAAAGCCTGAGTCAGATGCCGACGCCCCCTAGTGGAGAAAGATACTTTGGGGCCTGAGCTGAAGGACTGAGTAAGGCAGAGAGAACAGGCTGCACTTCTAATCCTGACCCTCCCTCCCTCCAGATGTCCAGGCCTTTCAAACAGACAGAGCCTTTTTTTTTTTTAATTGTTTATTTATTTATTTATTTATTTTTGAGAGACAGTACAAGTAGGGGAGGGGCAGAGGGAGAGAGAGACAGACAAACAATCTCAAGCAGCTTCCGCACTCTCAGGATGGGTCTGATGCAGGGCTCGATCCCACTAACCATGAGATCATGACCTGAGACGAAATCAAGACTCAGAGGCTTAACCTACTGAGCCACCCAGGCACCCCTGCAGAGCCTCTTTGTCTTTGGACTGACTCTACCAAATTACCGGACTCCTTCATGACTTGCACCAAGCTTAACTCTGCAGACACGAGACACATGGCATTTTTAGTCTTTGTCACCATTTATACAGACTAACATACATACATGCAAATTCACATCCTTACTGTAACAGACCTAACAGTCTGGGTGGAGGATAAGCCTACAGCTAACCCAGCGGTGAGTTTCAGTTCTGACCAACACTTGCCATGCATGAGTGTCACCTCATTTAGCCCTTACAACCACCCTACAAGGCAGAATATCTGCTATCACACCCATTTTACAGAAGAGGAACCCGAGGCCTACAGAGGTTAAGTTACATAGCTAGAAAGAAGTGAAAACTTGACCCCAAGCGTTTTGGCTCAAGACTCTGTGCTTGTAACCACCCCATTCTACTTTTGGCTTGGGGCAGTTCAGGGTACAGAGAGAGGAAAATAAACAGACTTTCCAAAAGGAAAGTCAGAAGCACATGGTAAGGAAAATGGTGGAGTTGTGGTGGCTTTCCAGACCCTAGAATGTACAGAGAAAAAACTGTGGCTTCAAGTCACATAATCTAAGCGTGATGCAATGGCTTGTCAATTCTGTTGCATTGCAAATGTCTCCTTTAACTCCTTCTAATCTAGAGTTAGGTGTATCCGTCAGTCCCCAGTTCAGGGGGAAAGTCGATACATTATGGTCTTGAGGAAAAGACAAGCACTTGCCACAGCCCCTGAGGAAATATTGAGCATCCAGCAAATGTAAATGTCAGGGTAATTTCTTCAAACACCCTTCCCCCACTCCCTACCCTCTCCCTAGGCAAGAGCCTTTCCACACAAACTGCCAAACATAGAGAATGAGGCAAATGAACTCACATTTGCTTCCTGCTGGTTGAAAATAAGTGTCTGGTGACAGATTTCAAATGGTTTACTTGTTGGAGTTAATTCCTGACTCTTAACACCAACTTTGAAGCAGAATAATTACGGGGAAAAAAGAAGGTTCATTTGTACAGAAAACTCCCTGGCCAGGAGCAGAAGTCTCTGAAATACAATTATGACTTGGTGTCATCAAACAAACAAAATATGTAACTTCAGAAGTGCTCAAAGTAGGTTGTACTCAAACTGACAAAGGACAAAAGCTGCTGGAGTTGATGGTTTTAAAGTGAGACTGTTGGCAGGGCACCTGGGTGGCTTGGTTAAGCATCCAACTCTTGATTTCAGCTCAGGTCATTATCTCACGGTTTGTGAGTTTGAGCCTGACATTCAGGCTGACAGTGCAGAGCCCGGTTGGGATTCTCTTCCTCCCTCTCTCTCTGCCCCTCCCCTGCTTGCTCACGCGCGCGCTCTCTCTCTCTCTCTCAAAATATAAATAAAATAAACATTAAAAAAATAAAGATACATAAAATGAGATTGCTCGCAGAAGTAAATTTCACCCTGTCTCAGGACACAAGAGCATACACATGATCCTGTTTAAGGAAATTTTTAAAAAGGCAACCTTCGTTAACAACAAAAGGGACAAGCTGTACCGAAGAAGGCCCTTGCTTTTTTCTGCTCCAAATGTAGCTGCAAATGTACATTTTGCAGCTGTATTTTAAATACATAACTTTTTTGGACGCCAGTCCCCTGTCATCATCTGACACTCCACTTCTGCTAGAGTTTTAACATTTTTCAAACTGTAATCTTCAATGCCCCAGGAAGAAAAATAGTCAAAAAGGACACGAAGGCCATATCGGGATTCCTGTTTCAGGACAACGTGCGCTGAGATGAACTGCCGATGTCAGAGGGAGGAGATGGGAGCACAGACGGTTATGTCCTGCTTCAGCCGATGCGACAGGTCAACAGTCCAGCCAGCCATTCCCTTTGCTAAGATAACTGGAGTACTTCTTCAACTCGGGCTTCTCCAGGGTCCACCATGTCAGGATCCTTTTGGGTAACAGTCACAGCCACCCAACTCAACAAATAAGCTAAAGCAAAAAAAAAAAAAAAAAAAAAAGAAAAAAGAAATTGATTGGCTTAAGTGACTGCAGGACTCTACATGAATTTTGCAGTGACTGCAAACTCTAGCCCAGGAGTCCCAGCTAGAGGCACAGTTGTCATCGTACTTCCACCATGTCACGCGATCATCTCAGATCTCTCTTTTCTTGCGTGTTGGCTTCATCATCCCAACAACAGATGCCCAAACTGGCGGTTAGTAACTCAGGCGAAACAAAACAAAACAAAACAAAACAAAACACAAAAACCGGCTTGGCTGTAATTCCCATTGGGCTAGCTCAGAGTCACATGCTCAGGATTGGGAACCAATCAGTGTAGCCAGAGGGACGGATGATGCTGATTGGTCACATCTGGGTCACGTGTTCACCGGTGGGGCTATGTAGGAGATGTATTACCCCATAAGCCTGGTAGGGTGGGTGATTCCCTACAGGGCACCTGCTATAACTGGAAGAAGGGGAATAGATGCTGGGCAGGCAAAACCAGAATTCATTTTATCAACACCATGGGATGTCCTGAGCCTTCTTCAACATCTCCAGTGAGTCTCCTGATGTTCACTTCTTGCTCAGAACTTCTCCCGTATGCTTTCCTGTTACCCCGCGTGATTTCCTCAACACTCCTAAGGCTGCAGTCATATCTTTAGCCTGAGTCACCCCAAACATGGGCTCAACCCCCCTCCTTTATTCCCCAAATGCCCCATTATGCATTATTGTGCATGACCCCCCGCTATGACCTGAATGCTTGTGTACCCCTAAATTCACATGTTGAAATCCTAGCCCCCAATGTGATGGCATCAGGAGGTGGGGCCTTGGGAGGTGATTAGGTCATGAAGGTGGAGCCCTCACAAATGGGATTATAGAAGACATCCCATAGAGCTACCTTGCCCTTTCCACCACGACAAAGTAAGAAGGCACCAGCTGTGAAGAGGAAAAGGTGTCTCATGCGATAATGACCATGATGCTATAGCAGCACTCCAGCGGGTCTTAAGGGTTAACTTGCTTCAAGTGAACACACTCCTTACTTGCTAACCTAAGGCCCTTGATCTGTAACAGAACCAATTTACATGCTTTGAGATTTGCAGGCCACTGGCCTTGAGTGAAGTATCAGAACTTGCCTAGGCCACAGAGGCCAGCAAGTCTGTTTGAAGCCACCTTGCCTGTCTGATTAGCCTAGCAATTTTTTTTAGCAAAATATTTTTCTTTTGTTTAGGTCACACAGATGTCTATCTGTAGCCTGTGCCCTCCTTTGCACAAAGAACAGAATACTCATGCACATTATGAAAGAAGAATGAGACCCCCTGGCTCAAACCCCAAGCACTGAAATAACATTTGTGGCTGGCATCGAGTCTGTATGTGATGAAGAAATGTTGCAGGCCCCTGCACTCCCTTTGGTTATTAACTACCCTAGCCCCCTTTTTAATCTTTTTTAAGTTTATTTATTTTGAGAGAGAAAGAGAAAGAGCAAGTTGGGGGGAAGGGTAGCAGAGAGAGAGGGAGAGAGAGAATCTCAAGCAGGCTCTGCACTGTCAGCACAGAGCCCAACATGGGGCTTGAACCCACAAACCACCAGATCATGATCAGGAGTCAGACGCTCAACTGACTGAGCCACCCAGGTGTCCTGGTTAAACCCCTTTAAAAATGCGTGGGCCATGGTGTGCTTGGGTAGCTCAGTTAATCTCAGCCCAGGTTTTGATCTCAGGGTTGTGAGTTCAAGTCCTGCGTTGAGCTCCATGCTGGGTGTGGAGCCTACTTAAAAAAATAAAAATGCCTGGGCCAGGCAGAAGTTGGCTTTTGGACAGGAGTCCACCCTCTCACCTGGTTGCTGGCTTCCTGAATAAACCTCAAATTCCTTTCCAGTCAAAACTCATCTCTTGAGCAACAATGAATGATGATCTTTCGAGTGATGGGGAGCCAAATTTTGGTTCAGTAACAACACTGCCTTGATTTTGTACTTTTCCAGCCTCTGGAACTGTGAGCAATAATTTTTGTTGTTTATAAACTCCATAGTGTATAGTATTTTGTCATAGCAGCCCAGGTGGACTAAAGTTTTGGGCAAGGGGTGGTTTTGGAGCCCATCACAGGAAACCAGAGACACCCAAATACCAGATAGCACCAACTGTCCATCTTGTGAGCCTTCTGATGCCAGAAGGCTGGGGTTGGCTTCCTCCCAACCCAGCCATTCTCCCATCTGTATCATGCTTTCATCTCAGGGCCTCCACCATGTATATTTCAGGTGTCAGGTGAAAATGCGAAATTAAGATGATTTTACTATTTAAGCAATTCAGCTTCTTTTGTCTTCAGTTCTCCATTCCAGACCATCATCCGGGCTTTGCCTTTCATAACCAAAAAGGCCACCAAAGTATCTTCCTAAACCACAGTCACAACACACTCCTTTCCTAAGTTAAAACTGGCACCTTCCATATCTTGGCTGTTGTAAATAATGCTGCAATGAACATAGGGGCGCATATATCTTTTTGAATTAGATACATGCACCCCTATGTTTATTGCAGTGTTATTTACAGTAGCTAAGCTATAGAAGCAGCCCAAATGTCCATTGATTGATGAGTGGATAAAGAAGATGTGGTACATATTCACATATATATGATGGAAAATTATATATATACACATATATATGATGGAGATAAATATATATGTATATTTATATATATACATATAATGGGAAATTACTCAGTCATAAAAAAGAATGAAATCTTGCCATTTGCAACACCATGGAGGGATCTAAAGATTATAATGCTAAATGAAATAAGCCAGTCAGAGAAAGACAAATACCATATGGTTTCACTCATATGTGGAACTTATGAATCAAAACAAACGAACAAAGAAAAAAAGAGACAAGCAAAACACCAGACTCTTAAATATAGGGAACAAACTGGTGGGCACCAGAGGAGAGGTGGGTGGGGTGATGAGTGAATAGGTGAAGGGGATTAAGAGTACTTTTACCGTGATGAGCACTGAGTAATGTATAGAATTGTTGAATTGTTATATTATACACTGAAACTAATACAACACTGTATGTTAATTACACTGGAATTTCAAACTAAATAAATAAATTTCAAAATAAATGTAAATTTTTAACAAACTGGTGCCTCTCAATGCAAATCAAAACTACAATGATACACCACTTTATACCTACTAGGGTAGATATAATTTTTTATGTAATTAAAAAAAACCCAGAAAACAGCAAGTGTTGGCAATGATGTGGAGAAATTTGAACCCTCCTGCATTTGTGAGGGGAATATAAAGTGATGCAGCTCTTATGCAAAACGGTTTGGCAGTTTCTCAAAAGGCTAAATGTAGAACTAATCATATGATCCAGCAATCGCATTCCTAGGTATATATATCCAAAAGAATAGAAAGCAGGAACTTAAACATGTATTTGTATAATAATGTTCATAACAAAATTATTCACAATAGCCAAAAGGTGGAAACAACCCAAGTGTCCAACAATGAATGAATGGATACACAAGATATCGATAGATAGATAGATAGATAGATAGATGGAAATATATATAATGGAGGGGTACCTGGTTGGCTCAGTCAGAACAGCACATGACTCTTGATCTTGGGGTCATGAATCTGAGTCCCATATTGGGTGTAGAGATTACTTAAATAAAGAAAGCTTAAAAAAAAAAGAAATATATATAACAATATTATTCAGCCACAAAAAGGAATGAAATTTTGAAATATGTGATCATATGAATGGACCTTGAAAACATTATGCTTAGTGAAATAAGCCAGACACAGAAGGACAAATATTAGATGATCCCACTTACATGAGGTACCCAGTATAGTTAAATTCATAGGTAGAGAAAGGAGAAAGTAGAGGTTACCTAGAATTTAAAAACAGTACAGGTGGGGCGCCTGGGTGGCACAGTCGGTTAAGCGTCCGACTTCAGCCAGGTCACGATCTCGCGGTCCGTGAGTTCGAGCCCCGCCTCTGGCTCTGGGCTGATGGCTCAGAGCCTGGAGCCTGCTTCGGATTCTGTGTCTCCCTCTCTCTCTGCCCCTCCCCCGTTCATGCTCTGTCTCTCTCTGTCTCAAAAATAAATAAACGTTGAAAAAAAATAAAAAAAAAAAAACAGTACAGGTTATTCTGTTACTGGTAACAGAATAGAGGTTATCAGTGACTGGGGAGGGGAGAAGGGAGAGTTATTGTCTAATGGGTAGAGAGTTTTAGTGGAGGATGATGAACAAGTTTTGGATATAAATAGTGGTGATGGTTATACAACATTATTAATGTATTTAATGTAATGCCACTGAATTGTACATTTATGAGTGGTAAAAATGATAAATATTATGTATCTTTAACCACAATACTAATTAATTAGCTGATTGATTGATTATTGGCAAGTCCCAAAATTTTGCCAATTTTGCTTTTGTTTATGTTTCTATGGGGGAAAAAACTATAAATGGAAATGTATTACCTAAACCGTAGGGACTTGGACATCACAGATTAATACTACAGTCTATGATCACGCAAGTATTCATTACACATGCATTTACTGAGCACCTACTGTGTGCAAAGCACACCATGTTAGGAAGTTGGGAAGGAAAGGTATAAAAATGAATGAGTTTCAGATTGTGCTCTGAAGGTAGAGTTGTCAGATTTAGCAAATAAAAATACAGGAGGCCCACTTACGTTTGAGTTGTAGGTAAACAACTAATATGATATCCCATGCAATATTAGGGTTGCACTTTTACTAAATGTTACTCACTGTTTAACGCAAAATTAAAATTTAACTGAATGTCCTACAACCCTGATGAAAGAAGTTTACAGTCCCGTTAGAGAAATAAGATGTTCACAAATCACCAGAGTATAAAGTACAATGAGCCGAGCATCAGAAAGTCAAGGGTGTGGGAATTTGGAGGTAGAAATTACTACATTTAATTGTAAATGGTCTGCTGTTTTAGTACTGTACAAATATATGTAATGTTACTAAGTGGAGAAAACAGGCTATTTTCAATATTTTTATTGTTTTTCTTCCTCCTCTCGCCTTTTTGCTTACTCAACATTCAACTGGGGCATTTGGGTAGCTCAGTTGGTTAAGTGACAGACTTCAGCTCAGGCCCAGATCTCGTGGTTCGTTAGTTCAAGCCCTGTGTCAGGCTCTGTGCTAACAGCTCAGAGCCTGGAGCCTGTTTCAGATTCTGTCTCCCTCTCTCACTGCCCCTCCCCCTAATAGTGCGCTCTCTCTCTCTCTCTTTCAAAAATAAATAAATAAACATTAAAAAAAAAGATAGTGATGACAACTATACAGAAGAGAAGATGGGCTTGAAGAAGAGTGAGTGTGGAGGCTGTGTCGGGGGCTCCAGAGAGGGCACTCTGAGGAATGCATATCTGGGCAGAAGACTCAATGGTGGACAGTTGCCTGCCATGCACATATCTCAGGGAAGAGCAGTACAGGCAAAGGGAACAGTAAAAATCCTGATGCAGGAACAAAAAGAAGGTCAAAGTGCCTGGGGCGTAATTACACACAATATATTCTCATTAAACAATTGCTTATTCTCTTGTTTTTCTCATTCTTTTTTTTGAAGGGAGTGTAAGTTCAAATTGAAATGGTTAAATGATAGGCAGCCAAGAAAGATGAAGCTAGGCATCCAATAACCCACAAACTGTTAGACTACAATGACTTTCAGGGTTCATTTAATTTTTTAAATAATTTTTAAGTGTATTTATTTATTTTGAGAGAGAGAAAGTATGAGTGGGAAAGGGACAGAGAGAGGGAGAGAGAGAGAATCCCAAGCAGGCTCCGTGCTGTCAACCTCTGTGTCTATATAACCGTGAGATCATGACCCGAGCTGAAACCAAGAGTCAGATGCTTAACCAACTGAGCCACCCAGGCGCCCCAGGGTCCATTTTAAACCCACTTTTCCAAGACGTATTTTCGAGAATAGTAACAGTCAACATCTCAATCACTTATAATGTATGATGTCAGTTGCATGTATTATCTCATTCAGTCCTCTAGCAACTCAGAAGCAAACTCTCTTATAGATCATCCCTATTATCTCAGACACTGAGATCCACAGAGGTAATCTAGTGGTCAGCAAGACAGAAATTGGAAGTCTTGTCACTATGCCGTACTACCTCTTTCTACTTTTAAAGACATCAGGAACCCATGGATATTAGGATGGGCTGATTGACTTTCCATGAAAAATGAGTTAGGTCCCTGATCTTGGCTAAAGAGAAGCTTTTTCCTTCCTTCTTTCAGGCAGAGATTTGTTGCATACCCTACATTCCAGCAGTTCCCAGGGCAGATATCTACAAAGGAAATCTACCAGCCTACTGGCAATATGCTTAGCTGATGCCTAAACTCAAAATTGTTATTATTATTGTCATTATTTTTTTCTTCTTATGGTATCTGTCACAATTTTGAATTATATAAGCCTCCGTGTGATTGGTGAATATCTGTCTTTTTAACTAACGTGAAAGCTATGAGGTCAGGTGAGTGAGAGGCATGTACTATTTTTTGTTTTGTTTTGTTTTTTTAATAATGAAGACACTCCCCTTTGGGATCTCCTGAGTTTGGATTGTTAAGCTTAAGAAAAAAATAATCAGATATTTTACCAGCAAAAATGAGTTTATTTGGGATTAAAAGAGAATGGAAATTCAGGATATGCAAGCTATGGCAAAACCATAGACAAGTCCAACAAACAAAGGAGGGAAACTTATGGCCAAGAGGAACAAAGTTGGGAGGGGTTATTTTGAAGGAAATTCCATTGGAGAAAAGCAAGAATTCAGGGCAATGACAGTTTCTCATTGTCTGGGTTGCATGGGCTAGTCAATTTATTGTAGGAGATGCAATGTATATCTTTTCCTACAGGGGCCTGGAATTGATGATTCTTTCCTCTGGAGGATTCTTCTGTTGGGTCTGTAATTGACAGTTCTTCCTATAAGTGACATTAAGTGGTGTGCCTCTCCCTTTCTAGAAGCTAGAAGCTTCCCCTTCTAGCATGCTAAGTCCGTTTTAACAAGGTTTCTCTTTATTAATTTTCACAGGATAGGACTACAGAGAGTTGACAGAATGCTTTTCCATCTCTTTGCATTGTGAGGTAAACAATGGTAAACTGCAAATCAAGCCTTAAAAATGAGGCCAGGCAGTGCCTGCAGTGGTAAAGCCTCCAGATTCAGAACTATATATGGGTCAAAGTCTAGCTCTGCGACTTACAAAACCAAACACTTAACTAAGCTCTGTTTCCTCATTTATTCAGCAAACATTCAGAGAACGTACTATGTTACTAGTCTAGGCTCTGGGACAGAGCAGCGAGCAAGAATGAAATCTCTGCCTTCAGGGACCTGACATTCTAGGAGGGATAGCAGGTACTCAGAAAATAATAAAATGTACATTGAACGCATTAATGTAAATGGGGATGAGTTAAGAGGGATGCGGGAGAGAGAGGGAACAAAGGGAGGGAGAGTGTATGTATGTTGAGTGAGTGGGAGAGTTGCAATTTTAGAAAAGGATGTCCAGGTAAGGGCTTCTTGAGAAGGTGGCATTTGTCAGATGGCAATACAGTGTCTATTTCTTGGGCCTGTGGCGAAGATCGAAAAAGAAAATGCACAGAGTCGTTAAAACAAACAAACGAACGAACAAAAACCAAAACAAACCAAAAAACCTTCGATAGACCCAAAATGGACACAGCAGACTCCTACGTAACCCGCGTGGGGCTCACAAAAAGGGGAACGTTGGTCACAGCGGAATGGTGATCGAGGTGGACGCTGCCCCAGACGGACCGGTGATCCCGCAGAAAATTGGCCCCGGGCGGAAACGCTCGCCAAACGGGAATGCTAATCCCGTAGGAACCACTTGCGACAGGGCTACACTGGGCCAGGGATTTATGGTTACCCTGGTAACGGCGTGCGCCGAGTGGCCGGAAGCAGCGGCGGAAGGAGGCGCGAGGGCGGGGACGGAGGCGAGGCTTTCGGCGGAAGTGAGCTCCGCCGCTTCGAGCCTGGGAAGATGCTGCATCGTGTGTGGCGGTGGCTGTGCTTCGGCCTGGGCAGCCTCCTGGCCGGGCAGGCGGAGGCCCCGAGCCCCGTGGAGCCGCCGGAGCGGAGCAGGCCGTATGCCGTGCTGCGTGGGCAGAACCTGGGTGAGCGACCGCGGGCTGGCGGGCGGCGGGGGCGGGGTGTGAAGGTGCAGCTCTTTTCCGAAGGCTCCGCGCCCGGGCTGGTACCCAGTGGGCTCTCCCTGTGTGCTGGTTGCATGAATGACCTGGGAGTCGAGCCCCCACTTTTCTGGCTGCGCGGGCCCAGGCTAGACAACAAGGGTGACTTAATGAGAAAGGTAAGGAGGAGTGCAGCCCTGTTTTACGGATCAAAGTGAAATTCAAAGAGATGAAGTTAATTGCCTACGTTTACACAGCTAGAATAGTGGTATTGGAAGACAGTGTATCCCCCTCCCCTCCCGTCCTGCTTTTCGAGCGTTTTCGTTATGCCCCTTCACTCTGAAGAGCCAAATTAGTACCTGTTTTCGCTAACCTAAAGAAACCCGAAGAGGATTAAAGGCAAAAAGTGGAAATAGCGTTGGGCAGGTTTTCTGCAGTGCACACCTCCGAGCAGCGGGAGTGGCACCACCAAACTCCTTCCCTGGAGCTACGCTCGGCATCTTAGCATCAAGCCGTTATAGCTTTGAGATGTGTCTTAAGGAATCGGAAAAGTCTAAGACAGGTTGTTTGGGGGTCTGGGAAGCTCAGACGTGATTCCGTGTAAATTAATGGTAATTGCTTTTTCCCTTCCCACTATTTCTGCTTACTAAAGATTTCATAGGCACACTACCTTCAGAGAGCAGGAGAAACTTGTACTAGAACCTCGGTTTTGTGGAGCTTGAAACCTACCTTTTGGGAGGAGCTCTAAAAGACACACACACACACACACACACACACACACACACACACACACACAAACATACATAAATACATGTGGCTGGCTTTGAAAGGGGTCCTGAAGCTTAAAGCTTGGCCGACTTCTGCCAAGGTCAAAGTCCTTCCTTTCCCACTGTACCTCATGGATACATCTGTATCTCTATGCCACAGAGAATCATTTTGGGTTATCTTGACTCCTCATGAATTCATATTGAATATATGTATCGACCACTTACTGTATTGATACATTCAGCATTCTGTCACTCAGCATTCTCCTGAGTGGGTTCCACGTGCTCTGTGGCTTAATCCTTTAGAACAGAGTTTCTCCACCTGGGTACTACTGACATTTTGGACCAGATGGTTTTTGGTGGGGTTTGGGGGAGGCGAGGCCCACTGTCCTGAGCACCATTAGGGGCGCCTGGGTGGCTCAGTCAGTTAAGCATCTGACTTTGGCTCAGGTCATGATCTCATGGTTCATGAGTTCGAGCCCCATGTAGGGCTCTGTGCTGACAGTGCAGAACCTGCCTGGGATCCTCTGTTTCCACCCCCCTCTCTTGGCCCCTCCCCCACTTGCACACTTGCTATCTTTTTCACTCTGTCTCAAAATAAATAAACTTAAAAATATTAAAAATTAAACAACATTAAAAAAAAAAAGACGTTGAGTGGCATCCCTAGCCTTTACCCACTAGATGCCAGTTGCACACCTGGCTCCTAATGAGGATAATCAGAATATCTCTGGACATTACCAGATGTCTACTGGAGGCCAGATCCCCCTGGTTGAGAAGCAATGCTGTAGAACAATACTGTTCATGGAGTGGTCTGCAGACCAGTGGGTCCCCAAACCACTTATCTGCAAAGAGAGGACTACAGAAATTAAGCGTTTAGAAATTTAAAAATTTGACATTGTTGCAACGTCCAAGCAAGTAGAGACCAGTCCCAGGTGTCCCTGGACTGTAATGCTTTGCAGGCAGAGGGAGCTGCTAAATAGTCATGCACATAGTAATGACCTGGGACAGGCTAAAAGTTATAAAATCTAGTCCTTTACCACAGATGGTTTGAGAAACACTTCCCTAACAGTCCTGTGCAGTGGGTATTTTTGTTCCCCATCTTTTCAGAGGAGGGAACAAACACAGAGAGATTGTATAACTTACATTAAGATCACACAGCCTATGATCTACATTGGGATTCCCAATCTGGGAACCCAGTCTGACCCCAAACCCTGAATTCTTGACCACTGTGCTATGTTGCCTATTCAGGGCATAATAATGGCTTTCAATTATAATATGCATGTTATATGTCCACACTGTTGCTGAGTGCTTTTCATAGGTTAGCATAGGTAGGTTTCAAGAACCCTGGTGGGGTGGGTTTTATTTGCCACGTTTGATAGATGTAGGAAATGAAGCTGACCGATGGGAAGTAACCGTAAGGAAGGACCTAAATAGTCTTAGGTTCTGCCTGCACCTGCCTGTGTTCGGGCAGCTAATACCATGTGCAAAGTGTGAGAGAGGTAAAAAGATGAAGAATAGAATTTGTCAGGCCCCAAATGGATCGCTGTCCAAACGGATATTGTGTAGCTAACAATTCATTATTTTAAAACAGTTTTGAGATTCCATTCTCCACTTCCAGTCACCTGCATTCCTGCTTTTGGAGTTTGTTTTTTTTCCAGAGCGCTTCCAAAATGTAAAATGCAAGAAAATGGTTTAAATAGAATAAGGCAACCTAGGTTCAGTTTCAGTCAAATTCATGGAATTCAAGACTTTGAAAATAAGGGCAGGTATTTAGGTAACGAGGCCTGTTTTTGAGATATGACTTTTAGCTTGTATAAGTTGTAGGTTGTCTTTGTCACCTGTGTCTTTTCTTCCCCTTCCCCCCCTTGCATAAATATATATATATATATATAGAGAGAGAGTCAGCTTTTAAATAATAACTGGGTTCAGTGTGGGGGCATTTTTGTAGGGATCACAAATACCCCCACATTACTGACTTAAATAAAACTGTGGTCAAATCTTATTTTTTCAGTAGCCACAGTGGAGAACAACCATGGTTAGGCTCCAACTGGAACCTGGCATGGGCCCACATATTTAAAAACAAATGTACATTTGCTTGGTGAAGGTAACATTTTGAACTCTCCAAAGAGCTCTGAGGTAGTCACACAAATGGGATTGCCCTTTCTTTCGCTGGGTTGCTGGTTACGTTAATTATTTTTAAAATTTTTCTTTATTTATTTTGAGAGAGAGCAAGAGCATGATGGAGAGGCAGAGAGAGGGGGAGAGAGAGAATCCCAAGCAGACTCTGCATCGTCAGCACGGAGCCCGACACAGGACAAACCGTGAGATGGTGACCTGAGCTGAAATCAAGAGTCAGACACTTAACCAACTGAGCCACCCAGGTGCCCTGGGTTATGTTAGTTTAAAGCCCTGGTTCTTATGTCTAGTACTGTACCGGGGCTCAACCCAAGTGATGAGTTGGAGGCCCTATTTCTCACTGGAGCTCCTGGAGATTTTAGATGTGAAATTTGCTCTCCAAAATGTAATAGGTTTGTGAACTTAGTTCATTGCTTCTTGGCTCAGAAGGCCTTTGTCAAGACTCATCTAGAGATTGAAATGCTTCACTCTTTTTCATCTCAGTTTTTACGAATGACTTTCACGTAGTTGGGCGCCTGGCTGGCTTAGTTGGTTAAGCGTCAACTTCAGCTCAGGTCATGATCTCACGGTTTGTGATTTCGAGCCCCACATTGGGCTCTCTGCTGTCAGCACTGAGCCTGCTTGAGAACTTCTGTCCCCCTCTCTCTTTGTGCCTTCCCCACTCATGCTATCTCTCTCAAAACTAAATAAACGTTAAAAAAAAAAATGAGGGGCACCTGGGTGGCTTAGTCGGTTAAGTATCTGACTTCAGGTCATGATCTCATGGTTCGTGAGTTTGAGCCCCATGTTGGGCTCTGTGCTGGCAGCTCAGAGCCTGAAGCCTGCTTCGGATTCTGTGTCTCCCTCTCTGTCTGCCTGTCCCCTGCTCGTGCTCTGTCTCTGTTAAAAATAAATAAACATTAAAAAATTTTTTTAAACTTAAAAATGTGGTTGGGCTCTCTGCTTCTGTTCTTATGCCCTATAATCAGATGGTTCTCCGTATAGCAGCCAGAGGGATCTGTTTTCCCTGCTGAACCAGATCATGTCATTCTTTACGTAAGGTCCTCAAAGTCATCTTAAATCCCATGTTGCCTTCATGGTCTACAAAGCCCTGCGTGAACTGGCTCCAGCCTTCCTCTCACTTCATTTCCTGCCTTTCTTCCTTCCCCTTCAGCCATGCTTGCCTCGTTCCATTCATTGGCTTTCTGGGCTTGTGTGGCCCTCAGGGCCTTCCCTTGCTGGCCCTCGGGGCCGCAGTGCTCTCCCTGCAGGTCTTTGGGTGGCCAGCTCCTTCCTTCATCGTGGTCTGCCATTTGTGTGTCACCTTCTCAGGTCCTCTCTCCACCTCCCTCCCTGCTGTTACCCAGCCTCTACCCGTCACTGTCGCATTCCTTTGAGCCACGTGAGATGCTCTTATTTACGTTTTCTCTCCCACATACGTGGAAACATCCCCAGAGAGAATCTGTTTGTGTCCGTCTCCCACACACCCGGCACAGTGCCTGGCACCAAGTGGCATTTGATAAATCATCGTCCGTGAACGGATGAGCTACAGAAGCTGGAGCTGCCGCTAGGAGGTAACCTGTCTTCCTTTTGCAGTGTTGATGGGAACCATTTTCAGCATCCTGCTGGTGACCGTGATCCTGCTGGCATTTTGTGTCTATAAACCCATTCGGCGTCGGTGACAGCCGAGCAAACCAGTTCTTCCACGAGTATTTGAGAAAAGAATAAATTGTGTTGCACGTGGGTCATTGGAGAAGTTGGAATCAGCACCTTCCTGCTTGGAGATGACCTTCAGTCTGGACTGTTGTCAAATGTGAAATGATTTAGAAAAAACTGGCAGTTATTTTTTCCTAACACTGTAATGCAAATAATTGGGTCTGCTTCTCAGTGTTTCTTTTTGTACCTGGCTGCACTTACACTTGTTAACAAGGAAGACCTGAAGCTCCAGGTTTCCTGTAGAGATGAGAAGACAGTAACTATGTGAGCAGTGTTAAAACCACACTGGGAAGGTCTGAATGTTTGAAAATACTCATTAGAAGTAGACTTAACACGTAGACATTCCCTTCTTAGAAGAACCATCTGGTCACAGTGGGGTTAAGAATCGCATATGTTTTTAATCACACTGAGTTGGCCTAGAATGCTCCGGTTGCAGAGCAGTGTCAGCTGTGGGGAACTTAGGCCGTCACTCCTCACGCTGCATCGACTCTGCACTCAAATGCCCCCGTTCAGGTCAGGGTCACGTCACGTAGGCCTGTGACCGCACGCACCTTCGGCTGGAAGGTTCTGAGTTAGACTGGAAACGTTACTGGTTGGTCTATCTGAAAAAGAGCTCCATCCCACCGAAACACATTGATCTCCCTTGGGCTGCGCTTAAGTCTTTCTAGGTGGTGGCCTAAAACTTGTGGCAGCTTTGCAGATTTGGAACCTAAAAGAAACTCAGCAGGAACTCTTTTTAGCCCAGGGTGAGGGGGTTCTCAACCAACAGCGTGTGTTCATTGTAGGAGGCAAAGTGGCAGGTGGGTGTGTGTTTGCACAGATTTAATTTCAACCTCGAAAACGCTGCTATTTTGCACTGTTAGACTGGATTTTTTTTCCTATTGAAATGATACAAAGTGGTTATCAGTATTTATTTTAAGGGTGCTAAGTTTAATTTTTTTATTAAATTGAAATGCTTACCTTGTACTTCAGTCACAGCACTGATTTTTTTTTTTAATCTGCACTAAATGTGAAATAACTAATGTGGGATACTGTAACTGTTTGACTTAAGGATTTTGTTTGTAACCCTGACATTGAGCCATTGAATGTTCACTGTTGAGCAAAGTGTCAATTAAACTAAACCTTAACATGCTGTTTTCCTCCTAGTAATTATTTCCCAAGCGTCTAAATTGCTGCTGTGCATTTGAATCCGATCTACTCAGGGAAGCACCGTGAAGTTGAATTTTAAGTTTATGTGTAAAATAAGACAGCTGCCCCAAGCCAAGGTATCATTTCAGAAGACTGGGCCGTAAGTAATCTCTCAGGCTGGGTTAGGGGTCAGAAGACCTGGATTCTGGTCCCAGCTCTAATTACAGACAGGCTTAACTTCTCTAGAGCCTTGGTTTTTTCATCTGTAAAGTGATGTGTACACACTTTATCTTTCTTAATTGTGGTGAAGATCAAATGCTGTGAAACCAATATAAATAAGGAGGGGTCACCACTTTGGCCTGTCCTATAAAAGACCGTGGTTATTGACTGACTGCAGTGGGGAGGAGTAGGTGGGATTCTGAGACTGGCATTGACAGTTAAGTCCCAGAAGTGCACACCCCCACCTCATCTGGAGCGCCGTTTTGATATGCTGCCTAAAAATGTGTAACAATTTTTTGGATTTTAAAGGGAAACAGTAAAAACTTGGTAGGCCCAGGGTGCCTGGGTGGCTCCGTTGGTTAAGCATCCGACTCTTGATCTTGGCTCCAGCCCCACATTGGGCACTGCACTGGTGACTCAGAGCCTGCTTGGGATTCTGTCCCTCTTTCTACCCCTTCCCTGCTTGCACATTCTGTCTCTAAATAAATAAAACTAAACAAACAAAAAAAGAACTTGGTAGGCCCATAAACCTTGTAGCCTGCTGTTTGTTTGCTCAGTGATCACTAGGCAGGTTACAGTAGGATCATGTTCCGGTTTTCTGAAACAATCTTGCAATAGTTCTTCCACATACAAACCCAAACCTAGCCTACACCTTCATTCCAACATTACCATCTGTTCAGTATGAGACTGCAAGCTAAAGTTAGAGGGTAATCTTTATCGAAAGAGGCTTATTACAGAGTAAGGATACAAATCTCAATTCTGGGGGAGAGCGAGTTTTACCCAAAACATTCATGCACGAGAGACTGACCACTAGTCCTTTACGTGGAATTATTTTACCTTCATCTCTGGTTATACAGGGTGGGGAGGTAGCCCAGACCTCCCAAACTGAACAGTGCCCTGAATACCTACCGTATACCCAGATGAGCAATGTTCACTTCCTTTATACCAATCATAAAAATGATTTCTCTTAGTAAACAGTAGTTTTATTAAAAAAAAAAATTTTAACGTTTGTTTATTTTTGAGAGAGAGAGAGAGAGAGGAGACACAGAATCCAAAGCAGGCTCCAGCTCTGAGCTGTCAGCACAGAGCCCGATGCAGAGCTCAAACCCACGAACCGTGAGATGATGACCTGAGCCGAAGTCAGACACTTAACTGAGCCACCCAGGCGCCCCTCATCTCAACTTCCTTTAAAATGGAGATTACTAAATCTGCAAAGCGCTGCTCGGGATTTAGGGACTCTGGAAGATTTAGGAGTATATTACATTTTTTCCAGCTGGACCTCAATCTTAAATCCACACATTTCCAGGCACAGGCCTCGTGTGGATTCTGAAGCCCTTCACGGCACTGCACATAGTCCCGTGGGGCTGCTGTCATGCACTTTGTCTTTGAGGTCTTCCACGTTCAGCAGGAAAGTGGTGGTTTGGCAGGTCTCTGTCCCCTGGTGTCACGTACACACTTAGCTTCCTCGACAGATCCCTCACGTTACGCGTGCTCTGGGAACAGAGTGTCGAGCACTTTGTTGTACTTAGCTCCTAGCACTGTCTTACGTGCAGAAGTTGCTCGGCCGGGCCCCCTAAGCTTTAATGAACCTAAAGGTAAACAAACCATTAGTCTTTTAATTAAATAATCCAGCTACTACCTCTCATGACTGACAACTAAGTTTTCTTCATGGTGTCCCTCCCCCCACAACCCCCCCCCCTCCCCCTTGGCTCAGTGTTATTTTACCCCCAGAAGCAGAGCAGCTCCTTCACATCTTCTGGGAAACACCAAGGCCTCGTTTCTGGAACCCAAACATTTTTTGCCGGTCACCGCCCTTTTTTTGTTTTAATCGCAACATAATTAGGTGTAGGATAAACCTGGAAGCCCCCACCCTCACCGCAACTTGTGAGGACAGCCTCATGAAGCATTTCAGCTTCAGAGGGGAGAGCGGATTCATTCGGTCACATGAGCGATCTGATGTCAGCCTGGCTCCCCGCGCTCCTGGAGGGCCGGCCATCTCCGGCAGGCGGACTGGGGTCTGGCAGCAGCCCCGGCACCAGCTGGCTTTTTAGTTTCCTTCTGAAACGAGTAGCACTCGGTGTGTGGACCGTACGACCCGGGTGGGAAGGCTGGGAGGGGCAGGTCACCTTTGTCACATACTCTTGAGTATCGCGAGGCATCCTCGTGCTCCGGTCACGTACGTAACAGGAAGTGGGAGCGACCAGAGAAACCGTATGAAAAGGAAAAAAAAAAAAAGACTCCAAGGCGGTCTAGGATATCGTACGAGCACCCTCTTGGGAAGCAATCTTTATTTGCATTTTACGAGAGTGGGCACGTAAATGAAACACGCTGCAACGGTGGACACACGCTCAGTCCCTTTTTAACTGACTTCCTGGGGAGCCCAAGACCTCAGGAAGCACAACAATGGAATGCAAACACAGAAATTACTGATGATTCACCGCAGTGAGTAAACGAGTAGCTATTCCCAAGAAGCGTCTTCACGCAGGGAAAACGCTAGGTGAACGGGAGTGCCAAGCTGGGTCTTTGAAACGAATGTGACACTGCAGTACACTGGCCTTGTGTGCAGACAAAGAATCTTGGCCGGACCGTGACAGACAAGGCAGATGGTTATGTGGAATCAAAAGCACGGTTCTTTGTGGCTAAGAACGTTTTACTGGCAACGCTCACTGTAGGATACAGACGTTCACTCTAACAGTAGTCTATGTCTCCCTTCCGATCCCTAAAGGAGCGCAACAGATAGGAAATAGATGCAGAACGAAGGGGGCTGTTGTTTACCAGGGCATTTCAGTGCAGCCTGTGGGGACGAAGAGGCGGGCCAGAGGGACGGTGCCCTCATCTCTGTTCCCCTGGCTTCTTCCGTTGTGTTGTGCGATGGTTATTTACAGAAGGGTCAGATAAAATCGTTAACTACTAAAGGTATCCAAAAAAGGCCTGAGAAAAATCTGGTTAAAATGTATAACCTTGTATTGCTACTGATGGGAGGAGTTGTTTTTACATCTTTAAAAATAATAAAAAGATTCTGTTAAAAAATATATTTATCCAGAAAGATGCTGACCTGAACTCTAAAAAGCGATGCGGAGTCATCATTTTCCCTTTGGAACACAGAGCTACTCTTCTAACTGCAAGTCTACCCCTTCCTCTGTAGTGAGCCCAGGCCCGCGGGGGGCCGTCCTAGGCCTCGACGTGGAAATCTTTCACGAGGGAGGGCGTGGAACACACCTGGTTTTGGTTCTGGGCTGTCCCGCTGTGTTGGCCAGCCTGCCCCATTCAACAACAAGCCTCAGGCTCTCCTAGCTGCTCCTTCAGGGCCAGGATTAGCTGCCTTGGATTTAGCCTGGAAGATCCTGCTCTCAAAGGAACCGCCTTTATAAATTCAACTCAGACCCCTCAGTAAGTGGAGTGAGGTGGTTTGAAACTATTGGTAATTTTTAAGGCTAAGGCAACATCCGTGGTCATTTGTATATCCTAATGTGATGCAAATAGCCCTAATCTAAAACCTGTCCTGTACATGTCTCCTCTTTAACTTTAGCTGGGGGTGGAAGGAATGGACAAAGGTGGAGAAGGAGGAGGAACAGTGATAGTGTCCTAGAAACCCTGTATAAAGGTAAAAACAAAAGAGTAGATCGGCACAGATTATCCATTTCTTTGGTGAACTGTAAAGAAGCGTCTCATAAATTCTCATAAACCACGCTCTAAAAAGGCTGCTGCTCTCATATATAAAAGCACCCTGACTCTGCAATAACTTGTTTTGTTATCACTCCTTGGTAAAAAGTAATCTACAAACTCGCGGGGATTGGGGTTTTTGTCTAAAGCTGGTAGTAAAAACGTGACCTGCAAGCCAATACAGCTAATGGAAAGTGACGATGCTCTCCTCCCCTTAGCCTGGAGATGGGGCCTGCCGGTCCCCAGCCCCTTTCCAGGGGGAGGGTCGTGGGTGGGCCCGGGAGCCCCTGGTCTTGCACCTCTGAGTAAAGAAAGGGCAGCTGCTGTCTGCCACATACGTGCGAGGCTGCGAGGCGCAGGCCCTCGGCCCCGGGGCACTGGTGACGCAGCACTGGCGCGCAGCTCGCGCGCAGCTCGCGTGCAGCCCAGAACCTCCGCTGGGCGTGGCCGTGGGCACAAAGGTCTATTTGTCAGTCAGAGACAGCTGTAAGACCTGCTGGAGCTCCGCCTCCTCCTCCCGCAGCCGGAGCTCCCGCTCCTCCAGCTCTTTGGCAGAAAGCTCCATGGCCAGCTGCAAGTCGCTGTCAAAACGGCTTGTCTCGCTCATAGCACCAGGGCACAGGCCTTCCGTGCTGGTGAGGAGGCTCTCCTGGATGGCCCTGCGGTAGAAGGAAGAGGGGGAGGAAGACCGATCAGCAGCAGCATCTACAGTTGACCGCTCACCGAGAGCACCCCACGCCAAGCATCTGATCGGCACTGCACGTGCACCGTGCCATTCAATCCCACAGAACCCTGGAGGCGTGGGTGCCGTGTACAGGGGAGAAGCCTGAGGCGCAGAGAGGTAAAGAAACCTGCCCGAGATCACCCAGCTACTAAGTGATGGGGTGAGGAATGGCACTTGCTCTCTTTTAAATCAAAACCCAAGTTCTTCAACAGGCTTTCGTTTCTGCCTGGAGTATGTGAAAATACTTACAGAATAAAGGTTTCCAGTGTCTACCACCCCCTCCTTTAAAAAGATAATCTACTTGTCTCTGTAGCTGTTCCCCAAAGCCTCATCGTTTTTAAAATCGTATAAACTTCCCACTGAGGGTTTCTCAGACCCTGTGTAATCATACATTCTTTGTAGAAGATCAGACCGATCAAAAAGCCATTAACTAGGCACCTTTCTGCCAATGGCACTGGCCTGGGACTAGTCCACAAACAACTCTATCAATGGTTCCTGGAAACAAGGCTACCAAGCGTTTAGAAGTACTTCAGCGAGTAACTGCTACAAGAAGAAGCAGAAGAGCCAACTCTCAAGTCTCTCCTGCCAGGCAGGATGCTGGCACCAAGTGCCTATGTCCACCTGGGTGTAATTACTAAGAGTCATGCCAGTCACCTCTCATACTGGGCGTCATAGGCATGTGTCTGGTTGATACCTCCATTCGAAGCTGGTCCTGAAAGTTCCTACAAAAAACAAACGTGATGGACATGAATACCTCCTAGAAGGAACAGGTGTCGTACCGATTAGGAAATGGAAGTGGCAAGAACAAAACTGGAAATGTTGACATGCCCATTATTGGTGGCACTGTGCGAAAAACGAAACAGGGACTTGGGTCATCTCAAAAACGACACCTAACTGTCAGGTGGCATATGGTATGCTGCTGTGATTAACACCCACAGCCTCTCATACTTGACCCAGAACAGTCTATCAGAACAGCTTTGGGCAAAGTTTAAATGAACAAAGCAGACAACTCCTTTAAGCAAGGTGACACTACCTAATTCAATATTTGTCATCTTTGACTCTGGCTGCTCCCCTTTGCAAAATTTATGCTCAACAAAGGTTTATGCAGGTATTAGGGGGAAAAATAAGCTCACTATTTGAGGGGAAGGAGAGCGTACTGGACTGACCGTGATGTCCAGGCACTGAGTCTTCTCCCAGGAGGCCCCACAAAGGGAATATGCTGGCCGTGGGTGTGGTCCTTGGCCCAGCAGCAACTGAATGGTTCTAAGAATGGAGCCATGGGAAATGGACGTGGGTAGGGCTCACACTGCCCAGTCTCTGAGTCTCCAGAATAAAACCAGAATGCCAAAAATCTGAGCTTGGACACTGGAGCGTTGAGAGGGTGCCCCTCTCAAAGCTTAGCCGACCTGTGAGTGCGGGGGCTGGGGCCGCTTCACCACGGAATTTCCACTCTGCAAACATGCTGGACAAATGATGGAAGGAAACAAGAAACCAACGAACAGACAGGCTCCAGGAGCCCAGGACACGCCAAAAGGTGGTGGAAACAGAAGCAGTCTGGACCCCAGCAGTGTCAAGGAGAGCCACGGGGGGCAGGGATGGAAGGACTTGATGTTGGGCGAGGGGACCACACTGTCGGGATGGAAGGACTGATGTTGGGCGAGGAGACCTGGGGAAAGACTCACCTGAAAAGACAGAGGGCAAGTGTTCTTATGCTGGTCTGCCCTATCCTTAGCTCCACCCTTAGCTAGGCACTCTGCCACAGTTTGGGATTATGCCCCTTACGATGCAATAAAACATTTGAGCAAAAAACAAAATTTAACAAAGAATCAGCCACTGTTTTCATCACACACTTACTGAGCGGCCACAACAGTGTGACTGGTCTGCCATGGGGAGAAAGCTGGGATTTAAATCCACATGCAGTCTTATGAGACCTACCAACACATGGACGATATTCCAGAAAAAGTACAATGATGTGAACTGGCATGGACTTACGGTTTCAGTACTAGAAAATTAGCACACTCCATCTGACAAATACATGGTTATTGGCTGCATGGGTGAACCTGGAAGGAAAGTCTATCGGGAGACATCCTGTGAATGCTCCTAACGGGGGCTGTGCAGATGGTGTCATGTAAGATGCTTTTGTGGAAGACCAGGTGCAGAAAATATCTCTGTAAATACCGTGACTACACCAAACTCTCGTTATGTAGGGTGAGTCTTCCGAGTTAGCTAAAACTGGAAACCTCCCCTTCCCTGCCATTTGTTCTGATAAAGGCACCTGGCTCCTGCTGGACTCCAGTAAACTCTGCTGGATGGCAAACTGCATTATCTCGTAATCTTCGTCTTGTAAATGCACATTTCTGCCATTGTCTTGAACGTGATAAGATTCCGGGATTTCAAAAACAGACTGATCAACCTCAAAGTTTGTGACCTGGGAAGCTGAAACACAAGGGGTGACAGTCCGGTGCCTGAATCAGTAAAATGAAGTTCCATTTTACGTTTATAATTTAAAATTTAAAAAAAATTGTTTTTAATGTTTATTCACCCTTGAGAGACAGAAACAGAGCGTGAGTGGGGGAAGGGCAGAGAGAGAGAGGGAGACACCGAATCTGAAGCAGGCTCCAGGCTCTGAGCTGTCAGCACAGAGGCCGACGCGGTGCTTGAACCCACAGACTGTGAGATCATGACCTGAGCTGAAGTCGGACTCAACCGACTGAGCCACCTAGGCACCCCCGTTTATAATTTAAAATTTATAAAAACATTTTCAGTTAAAAAAAATGAGAGAATTAAAATGATTAAAATCAAGGCTTGCTACTATGAGAGATTTTGAGGAAGAAAAACCTTGACAGAGAAAAGTACCAAAATACCGCCTTTTTGTTTTTGTTTTTATTTTAGTAATAAAATTAACTCATAGTCAAGAAAAATAAAGATTTCTCTCTCTCTCTCTCCACCCACTTTCTCTTATTTCCAAAGTCCAGAGGTAACCAGTGTTTACTTGTATGTCTTTTGAGGAATGCAGTGCGTATATGTGTATACTCAGTCACATCAAGATCTCTTTGTATTTTTTCCTTTTTATGAAATATGGTAAACACATGAAAAAAGTATAGGTCTGTAAACTAAAATAAAAAGATAATAACATGTCTATGTATCCCTCAACTAGCCCAAGACACAGAACACTATTTTTTTTTTTTTTTTTTTTTTTTTATGAAATTTATTGACAAATTGGTTTCCATACAACACCCAGTGCTCATCCCAAAAAGTGCCCTCCTCAATACCCATCACCCACCCTCTCCTCCCTCCCACCCCCCATCAACCCTCAGTTTGTTCTCAGTTTTTAAGTCTCTTATGCTTTGGCTCTCTCCCATTCTAACCTCTTTTTTTTTTTTTTTTTCCTTCCCCTCCCCCATGGGTTCCTGTGAAGTTTCTCAGGATCCACATAAGAGTGAAACCATATGGTATCTGTCTTTCTCTGTATGGCTTATTTCACTTAGCATAACACTATTTTTTACACAGTGAAAAAAACCAAAAACAAATTGTTATGTTTCTATAAACTATCAATGAGTAACTAGAAAATAAAATTGAGTAAATAATCCATTTACAGTAGCATCCAATGGGGCGCCTGGGTGGCGCAGTCGGTTAAGTGTCCGACTTCAGCCAGGTCACGATCTCGCGGTCCGGGAGTTCGAGCCCCGCGTCAGGCTCTGGGCTGATGGCTCAGAGCCTGGAGCCTGTTTCTGATTCTGTGTCTCCCTCTCTCTCTGCCCCTCCCCCGTTCATGCTCTGTCTCTCTCTGTCCCAAAAATAAACGTTGAAAAAAAAAAAAAAATTTACAGTAGCATCCAAAAGAATTTGGATGGAAGGTAAGGGAGCCTAAGGAAATTTTGGGGGGTAACAGAATTATTCTACATCTTGATTGTGGTGGTGGTTACATGGGTACACACGTTTGTTAAAATGAACTGGGGGCACTGAACTAGGGGCACCTGGGTGGCTAGTTGAGCTTCCACCTCTTGATTTTGGCTCAGGTCATGATCCCAGGGTTGTTGAGGTTGTGCCCCTCATCAGGCTCTGCACTGACAGCACAGAACCTGACTGGGATTCTCTCTACCCCTCCCCAACTCACTTTCCCTCAAAATAAGTAAATAAACTGTAAAATACATAAACTAAGGGCAGCTGGGTGGCTCAGTCAGTTAAGCGTTGACTTTGGCTCAGGTCATGATCTTGAAGTTCTTGAGTTTGAGCCCCGCATCGGGCTTTCTGCTGTCAGCACAGAGCCAACTTTGGATCTGCCCCTCTCTCTCCACCCCTCTCCCGCTTATGCTCTCTCTCTCTCAAAAATAAAATAAAATATACATTTTTAAAAAATGCACTGAACTGTCACACTTAAAGTGGGAGCATTCATACACCTCAATAAAGTTGGGTCTTAGGACTATGCTGTCTTTTTAATACAAGTGGGGTCATATTCTACAAGTTGTTTTTTCACGGACTCTAAATGAAATCTAAACTTTTCTCTCATTCAGAGCAGAGATCTACTTCATAAGATACTCCAATGTCAAAGTGAATAATTAGTTTATAATAACTGAATGTGTGTGTGTGTGTGTGTGTGTGTGTGTGTTTTAAATCACAAAGCCCCAACTTTACCTGAATCCACCTGGGTCCCCTCCACATTCTGAGATCCAGTTTCTTCAGCAGTGCTACAGCCATTGACGTTTCCAAATGTAATCCGTGCATTTAAGACATGAAACAAAGGAATTTCTAACAAAATAAAAGCTTTTATAAATAAACTTTACGCAAATAATAACAGTAGCCATCATTTCCTGAGTGCTTACAGTGCTAGTAAATACTTTTTATAAGTCAATGTCAAATACTTTTTATAAGGAGGACTTCCCTAACATGACAACCCTCCCCGATATACAGATGGGGAAACTGAGATTCAGAGAGGTTAAGCAACTTTTCCTAGATCACAGTGAATAAGTGATTGAGCCGGCATTGAACAATGTGTCACAAATACGCAACTGTCCAAAATTTAAGTTCCTTACAAGTTGTATGTGTTATATATGGTGTTAGGCATTCCAGTGCGGGCCCTAAAACATACTGATGGTGTCCACGGTCTTCCTCAAGAAACTATCTGATCTGATGCTTAACTTAAGTAAGGTTTGACATGAAAACAATAAAGGTGTCACATTTTTGTGCCTTTTTACATCTGTTAGCATCATCGGTAAATAGAACTGGTGGCTGGGGGATCTAATTCTGACATGCAAAAGAACCAAGAACCATGACACTTCTCCAGCCGTGGTAAGCGAGAGGGTAACTGTGTCCTGCTCCATCAGGTCTGCTACCTTTGCCTGATCATCTGATCAGCTGCCGCCTGCCACCTTTGCCTCAAATGCTCCGAAGCCCGGAAGCACATCCTGTCACCCACAAAAGCCTACAGATGCTCCGGGGTTTCCAGATGGTAGACGGTACCTATCTTGACAGGAAATCCAGGTGGGAACTCGAGCTTGATGAAATCTCTGAGCCGCGCAAAGTGAGCGCTGGTTCGGGCCATGAGGTCAATGATGGGGACGACCTGCTCCACGAGGGACAACGGAAAGTCCTCGCACATCCACAGCATCGCTTTAAACCTGCGGGACCGACCGACACAAGGCTGAGGCCGTCGTCCCCAGAGAAATGGGACCGCTTCTACGCAGCCAGCTAGACAACACCAGCTTCCTCACTGCCCCGTCTGCCCAGTCACCGTACTTCTCTTAATGCGGAGCAGGGAAGGGGCGAGACCCGTGAAGAATGCAGATCACCGTGCAATCTGGCAATCAGGAGAAACGGCCTGCCCTGTGACCTCCCCCTGCAGTAGTCTGAATTGACTGAAGAAGCTGATAGCTGGTGCGATCATTTCATTTGATCAGCTGAAGCTTGTTGGCAGCAAAAAACACAAGGAATTCTTACATCCCATCTCTATTCTATTTGGAGAAGGGCTTAATAAGAAGATGGGCAATCTACTGTTAGCTTTTATCAGGTGAAGTAACTTCAAATTATGTTTAAAGGAAGGGGACACAAAAATGACAACAGGACACCAGGAAACAGCAGAACTTCTGAGACAAGAATCTGTAAGCTGAAAATGGCTGCTGAGTCTTACTTTTGCGTTCTAATCGTGAGCTCCTTCGGCCTTCCAATGTCCCGGTCTTTCAGATCAAACTCTTCATTAAAGTATTCATCCGGCGTGATGGCCGTGGGGTTGTTGGCGGTGGCACACTCTGTGGTGAGGTCCTGCCGAGCCAGAACTCGGGGGAATTAGAAATGCCAAATGGTGCTCACAAGTGGAGGCCTACAGCACTCAGCCTCTGAGGCGGACACGTTAACCAACTACGGATCAGGAAGTTCTAGTCATTTCCTCTCCCCTTTTCTTTCAGTTACTGCGCTGAAAATCTATAAAGGCATTATGTAGCAAGCCTAATGGGTTTCCCCGTGTCAAAACATTTCTCCACTCTCCTTTGCATTTTTATCTCCTGATTATAGAAACAGAGAGAGAAATATCTGACAGCATGGAAGATCTGGAAGGCATGGGAGTTTAAGTTCCAAATCTGTCATGCTCTCGCTCAGGACACTGGAAAGGGAATCTCATTTCTCTGACCCTCTGCGATCAACTGTACCAACTTCATGTAGTTAGAAAGGATCAAGTCAGAAAATGTCTGTGAAGGCACTCGGTTGAAATAAAAAGTCCTGAATCCTGTTTAAGTTTACAGATGAGAAGGCACCTTCTACAGTCACGACCCTCCTCTAAAATTTTTACCTGCAAGATTCATCTAATTCTCTTCTAAAAGAGTATCTCGAGTTCTGGCTTGGGAGCGCTCTTCAGCATTGCAGCCAGAGTGGCCTGTTCAGGATTCAGTAAATGCCATCGCGGCACAGAAAAGTCATGTCCTTTGTTGAACCTGAGAACTCGCTGCTTCCACTTACCCCTTGAGCACCAAACTGGTGTTCCACGGTTCCCAGCAAAGACTCCAGGGGGTTCCTGTCCGCTACAGAAGGGGGGAAAGGTTTAATGTCTAATATTATACCTTACTTGTGACTACAGAAAGAGATTCTCATGCTATCTTAAAGTTTTGGATCCCAGCTACCTACATCAGGAAGTCCATTTATGGATAGGGTGGCAAAATCATCCACAGTCAACCATCGGCTAATTTATCCCTTATAGGACATACTTTTTATCAGGGTCTCTAACCTAGATGAACAACAGCTACAAGAAGTAAAGCAGAAAAGCAGCAAGAGTTTGGATTCAGGAGTGAGGCTGACTGGGCCGCAGGGTCCTCATCTGTCAAACCAGAGTCCTGGTGGCAGTGGGGGCGGCGAACAGTAACTGAGCACTGGCCTCACTGAGGGAAGGTCTCAAAGGTTTGCGTGAGGGAGCTCATCTCATCCTCCCAAGCACCGCCGTTTCACTGCTGAGGGACCTGAGCCACAGAGGGTGCAGGTAACTTCACAAGGCCACAAGACTGGCCACCGGTGGGGCTGTGCGAGAACAACCACGTATTGGCAATGCTTTGGCTCACAGCCCCGGTTCTGTCCAAATCTTTCACGGTGAGAGTTTGGACTAAATCACTCATTCTGGTGAGAACTAGTCTCCGATATCCTTAACTACCTTCCCTGCCTTCTTGTTTCTTCGGAAACGATTCGCCTGAATGGCTTTAACTCCCCTTGAAGCTAACTACAGGTAATACCTTCAAGAACAGGTCAGTCTAAAGGAGATTTTTGTAAAAAGGAAGTTAGGGCTAGGATTAGCCTGACCTGATCATGTTAACCCCTAAAATGAACGAAACCAACAAAGGCTCTCTCTAGCCTAAGGAAAAGCGGGGAGAATTACCTTTGTATCTCTTTTTTTCTTCCTCGGTCAGGTGTTCCGTCCGGATTTTGGTTATCACACTCACATTGTTTACTGTGTAAACCTTGGGAGACGTGTGCAAAAGAAAACAGTGACACAGGGAATCAAAACTCAAAAAATAAGCATAGCAAGAGCAAGAATGCTGAAGCCAAAAAATAAAGAAAGAAAAGAAAAGAAAAAAAAAATTCCAGCAAAATAAAAATGAGAAATGGTTGACAATCATTAGGATCCCTCCGAGAAAATATACAAGCTAATCAACTTAGAAATGCATCAGCAACTACTTGGCATCTCTGACAGTTTTAAAGACCGAGGAGTAAACGGGGCAGGGACGGGCTGCATCTCCCTGCCTGCCCTTTGTGTTGCTAATCGCTCTCAAACAAATGTCCCGATACTGAGGCCTCCCGGCTGGATTTCTAGCGCTAAGGCACCCAAACTGGCCCCACGTACTTCTCTGCTGATTTGTGGCGATCTTATAATAGGACGGACTTAGACAGCCATCTGCTGGGCAGAAGGAAAACGGAATGAACACAAGGTTCTCTCTACCTGTGAGGCTTCAGAGGAAACCAGCGAGTCACTACTTAAAAGGGATTCCATCGATGGACAAAAAATTATTTTCACCGCCAGAGTGAATGCTCTGTTGTCAAGGTTGACTGAGAAATTTGGGGGTCTGGAAGATCAAATCTCACGGTAAACAGAGAATTAGCTGTATGCCATACGTGGATTCCCAACGTTCAAAGACTGAGGAAGCAGCGGAACGACTGTGTCTAAATGTGTCTCGCTGAGCATGACGTAAGCCTCTTTGCCCCCTCCGAGGTCACCAGAGGATCCTGCGGCACCGCACTCCGGCATGGGAGCCATCAGTCCCTGCTGTACTGCAGGGCTAACGGAAGGCCAGGACACAGAGGCGTCCCAGCTAACAAGATGCCAGATGACTCGACTGACAGTTGTCTGCACTATGACAACTACGTTCTTAACGCACTGATGTCATGTAAGTGGGTGTCAGGCCACTGGTTCCAATTAGGCTGACTAGGAAAATGGAGGCTCATTAAAGCTACTTTACTTTTTTTTTTTTTTTTTAACCCACTCAGGTTATTAAAAAAAAAAAAGAAAAAGATCAACATGCAGGTTTCAGTCTAATCCTTTCTTTTTCTGCTTAAAGAATTAAAGCAACAGTCACTCCTCTGGGGACAACTGGCACCCGTGTTCATTTCTCTACGACATAGTTTCTCTTTTGGCATACCTAGGGACCTCCTCAGGACATGCGAGCCCATTTTCTGCACATCAGATCAGATACAAATCCAAGTGAGAGACACTAAGCAGCATTTTTTCCCCCAGAGCATCTCCACGGCACAGATGCATGAAAAAATCTGAACAGACTCCTCATTTGCATAGAAGCTAAATAGCTATATTAAATCTTATTTTAAGAGTTTCCTTTTACCTTTGCTTCGTAACCATTAACAACTTCTGCTTTATCTGTCCTCCAGCCCCAGAATCCGGATTTAGTTCTGATAAAAAGTGAACACCACAAATTTCTACATGTACAATATGCCATTCAGATTTATCCCTGCAGCCTTTACAGTTTATTTCCCCCAGCTTAAGTTGGTGAAGGACACTTGGAGATTACGGTCCTATTGTCCACAAAAGGATGCTCTCAGTGACAGATGGCTTAAGTAGCCCCACCCCCTCCCACTGTTACTAATCAGCTCGCCTCACCCCTGGCATAGAAAGCCTCCATTCTTGGCGTCTTTACAAAAACTGCCAGCACAGGCGACAAAGGTGGTGACATTGACTGGACAGCTGTCCTAAAGAAATGAGTGAAGATGACCAGCGTCGAAGGGCTTGCCACGAGGTGGTATCTGGGTCAGAGCATTTATCCAGATCACCTTAACTGTGGATATGGACATCAGTGGCTCTGTCCCCATGAGCAGCCGCATCTCAACTGAGGAATTCTTAGAACAACGAGGCACAGACCATCCTGCTCCTCAGGAGAGAGCGGGTGGGGCAGGAACTCCTCACTGTGGCGAGCTGCTTGGAGAAGCCATTAATGCCTGCGAAACGGCTTGGGAGTCACACGTTTTACCAGGTTTGGTGCAGCAGGGGAAAGGATGTTAAAAGCAGTTTTCCAGCCCAGACAATGACTCCAGGTCTGTAGGACTGCTATTAAAGTAGCCTAGCATCCCAGCAGCAACGACAGCACTGCTAAAGTGCCTGAAAACCCAGTTATTCGACTCAACATACTCCTGGGGAAAAATGCATTTAGGAACCAAGAGCAGCCAAGAGGTTCTGGTTCTTTTTCAAAGCAGCGCGTCCTAGGAAATACTACCACTCACAGGGAAGCCCTGACAAGCCTGGTCTGCCCTTTTGTCTAGGACATCACATCCTAGCTCCACTGTGACTGCTGCACTTGGCCCTGTGTAGGACAACTGCCTGCCTTCCACCCTGACCCCAGAGGAAAGTGGGGACATCACGCAGGAAGCTCCGGGAGCCAGCAGATTGGCCAACTCACAAAGATCCGTGTGATTTACGTCTTGTGTTTCCAGTTTCATTAGTCCAGACAGGGCATACAGAATTTTATGTGTATGTTACAGCTCATCAGAGAAAGGAAGGACCAGGGCTTTAATTTTCCAAGTAGTTGTCCACAATTAGTGCAGCATGACCCACGGAGGGAGAGAGGGAAACCCCAAAGGGATTACACCAAATGCTAGCTTATCTCCACTTTACACTTCAGAAACAAAACCACAATCCTGGGGGCGGGGGGCAGGGTCCACACTGATTAACAAACCAGAGTCCCCTCTTAGCTTCAATAATTGAAAATCAAGATCGTCCTTTTATAGTTAACAAAGTCAGTCCTCGGTTCCTTGCCTTTCACCTAGTCACTTGATATTCTGGCCTGGGAAAGGACTGCTTTCTGGCACACGGTCTGCCGAGGTACCAAAGGATGACTCCATCTGCCCCGCTTCATCCCGTGAGCATGCTGGGGAGACGGAGCCGCCCCCTCTCCCTGGAGACCACTAGGCTGCTCACTCCTTTGCATCCGCTCAACTGGCAATCCTGGCTGCTCTGCCTCCCTTTCCATCCCCACGCTGACAGCTTGGTTATTAAATTCGGCATCCTATTTTAAGCCCAAAATTCTAATAACTCCTCAACCCTTGATTAACTTTATGCACAGAGGCATCTGAAGATGACAGGGCAAGACCCAGCTCCCCCTCTGCATTTTTACCTCTGCCCTTCTCCGCTGAGGCTGCCACACCAAAAGCCGCTGAGCAAGCCCTGTGGCTTGGAGGCTGCTATGCAATTCAGAGAGAGGCTCTGAGGGTAGCAGAGAATGTTCTGTTTTAGGTTGCCAGAGCATACTCTTTCAGAGAAGAGAAAAACCCAGACTGCAGCCAGAGGGGACATACTGGCAGGCCAAAAACTCATGCAGGAAGCAAGCATCAAGCTCTCAGCAACAGATCAGAAGAAAGAAATGGATGAAAACGACTCTCCTAAGAGAGCACACCTTCCGAAGTCAATCAAGCGCATGCTCCCACCTCCAGTAAGAAGGAGGTGTGCACTTTCTCTACCAGCAAATCTCACACTCAAGTGGCTCAAACCCTTGCTCGATGCATAAGCAGCTCACTGACTGCATATACTGAGTTCTGAGCACCACAGAAAAAAAGCAGCTGTTTTCCAGAAATCCTCTCTCAGAGACCCACTGTCAGTTGCCAAAGGAGGTTAACCCGAACCGTCTGAAGAACTCGTGACCATACAAATCCCAGAGGTGCCTCAGCCCTCAGTAAAAATGGGAAGTGCCACCGTTTCCCATTTGCCCTCCGTGGGGTAGCCGCCAGTAATCGGCACACGCTTTGTAAGTTACATGTCAGAACAGTGACTCTAGCAACTCTGCCGATGACCCAGAGGGAACGGCGGCTCTCCTCATGGCATCGTAGAGTCGTGGGGGCTTTAGCAACATCATCTCGAGATTCACTCCTTTCTTTCTTTCAGGTAAGGAAGCAGAAACGTGGAGAGACAGAGCCACCTCCCCAAAGCTACATGGTTACTTAGCAGCCCTGCCAATGGCATTCAGTCCTTCCAACTTCCACCTCCGCAGCCGGGCCGTGGCACTGAGGACGGGCCCTGCTATTTCCCAGCTTTACGAACAGAGCCCTTTGCTGCAGGGGCCCTCCCTGTCTACAGAGGGGTGTGCCGAAGCCTGAAGGAGTCTTCCCGAGATGCTACCAGGTAAAGCCACGGCCTATTCCTGACAGACAGCTGTCACCTGGCAAGGCTGGGGTGCCAGGAGCCTGCCTCCCAGGGCTACCGCTGCCAACACAGCAGCAGTACTGGGACACCACGTGGGCTGGCATTTGGCTTTCTCTTCTACTGCTAACAGATGCCCTAATTCCACAGCTCCATCTAAATCAGAAGAAAAAGGGCACTTGAGTCTTATGTTTGACTCAACAGAAAAGTTTGTCTCACTAACATATTTTATGGAAACAAAGAAGAAAAGAAAAAGAAAAAAAAGAGGAGAGTTAGTATATTCATTAAGAGTAAAGAAAACCTAGATCCAGGATAATATGTGTCCACGTTAGCTCAGGTTATGCTGCTTTGGTTTACAGAGAGCTGGATGTGACATCCTAGGCAAACACTCAGGGCTCTTACAGATTCCCTCAGCTCAGTGCGTTCTGTGGGGAAATCACTCAGGCTAATAGCTCTGACAGCTTCCGCTTCCCTTACATTCCGAACCTCTTCATGCCTCTGCAGGGCTCAGAGGCAGATGACCAGAGACAGTGTTCTCATCCAGGTGAACCAAGGCACAAACCTCTCCAGAAGCTTCTTCTGGTGGAGTCTGGAATAGAACTGCAATCCCTCCAGACTCTTGGCTCTAAACTATTAGGCCTCACAGGGGAAGAGAACCACATTTAACTATATGGTAAGTGTGGATCTGACTAGTATCAGTACAACCACAATCAATACTGGGTCAATTCTAGCTTCCAGAGACTCGCAAAGCTCCATGGTCTGGGACTAGGGGGTCTTGTGGGTCCCCAAACACCAAAACAAAAATAAAATTCAAGTAAAATCCATTAGAAAGGGCCCATAAAAGAGTACGAAGATGTTTCTCCAAGACTTAACCAACGTTAATGTCTATAAAATGATCTATGAAAGAGGATGTCAGCTATGGCTTCTTTTTGGTTAGAACAGAGAGCAACTTGAAAATCTACTAGTGCTTATTATGCCATATTAGAGAAATCCCAATCCACCCATAATTTCCAATTCATATCTACATGCCACCAAAGATGGCAGTAAAGGGATCGGACATTAAAATGCAGAACCGAAATGCGTACCTTTCAAAAGCAATATTTTTAGTATCGAGGCTGGTGTTAATGACTGGGCTTGTGAGCCGTCTCTCAACTTCCCTACTTTTTGGCTTCATCAAGTCCAGGGTGAGGCGCTCCATTTCTTGGGACAGGTCAAAGTGCTCGGTGGTGACCACCCTGTCATCATGGTTGACTTCCATCAGCTCCGCCCGGTTGTCTGTTAATGGAAACAAGAGCGTAACTAAGGGCCATGCCAGCAAGATGCAAAAACAAGGAAGCCTCAAAAGTTAAAATGCATTGTCTTTCACATTTGCCCCCCACCAAGGGCCACCTACCAGATAAAACCTGAATACTATGATTACTGACCACCTACTTACATGGGGATTATCCGGCCAGTTTGCCACAACCCACAGGAGGCTCGGGGCCGTCTTCCCCAAAGTTGCAGACATTTACAACAATATGCATTATTTGTTAGCAATACATCTGTGTACTTTTTAAAATATACCATTTACACAATTAACATAAATCATTTATGCACAACATTGGGCTGGCAATGCCACTTTTCTCACCCTTTGATAGGAGGATCATGCCTGCTTACAGAGGGGATATAAAGAGATACAAGACAGAGTCTCAAATTCTGGGCTCAGGAATGTGGGACATTCCAAATGGTGACAGTGTTTGGTGGTAAATGATTGGGGCTAGAGAATGAACAGAACTATCCAAAGTGTTACAGCTCCTTTAGAATTTGTCTAGCGGGGCGCCTGGGTGGCACAGTCGGTTAAGCGTCCGACTTCAGCCAGGTCACGATCTTGCGGTCCGTGAGTTCGAGCCCCGTGTCGGGCTCTGGGCTGATGGCTCAGAGCCTGGAGCCTGTTTCCGATTCTGTGTCTCCCTCTCTCTCTGCCCCTCCCCCGTTCATGCTCTGTCTCTCTCTGTCCCAAAAATAAATAAACGTTGAAAAAAAAAAATTAAAAAAAAAAAAAAATAGAATTTGTCTAGCAGGCTTTCCGGTCCTTACCAGAAGACCCCTTAAAAACAAACAAACAAACAAACAAACAAACAAACAAAACCCCAGAGAAACAGAGAGAGAGAGAGAACTATCCAAAAAAGAAATAGAGGAATTGAGAGTTGAATAATTAACAAGAATAACCAACAAAAACAAAAAACACAAAACACATGCCCCAGACAGTATCACATAAGGTATAGGAATGCAAACACATTTTGATGGTTAAAAATCACTCTTGTCGGGGTGCCTGGGTAGCTCAGTCAGTTAAGCGTCTGACTTCAGCTCAGGTCATGATCCCACAGTTTGTGGGTTCGAGCCCCGTGTCTGGCTCTGTGCTGACAGCTAAGAGCCTGGAGCCTGCTTCGGATTCTGTGTCTCCCTCTCTCCCTTTCTCTGCCCCTCCCCTGCTCAAGCTCTGTTTCTCTCTCTCTCTCAAAAAGTAAATAAACAAAAAAAAATTAAAAATCATTCTGTCACTTAGTGTGAACAGTGATTATGAAAACTGAATAGAATCACTCACCTTCTCCCTTAAATATAAAACTGCGCCTCCCTCTTATCCAGCTCATGTTCTCAAATCCCAGCAACGTGATATCCACACGCAGTTTGGCACCACTTTTCCAAATGCGACAGACATCATTCGGGCATATTCTGGAAACCAAGGGCACTGGAGAAGAGAAGTATACTACTGAGGAAAAACTCGAGGGCCAAGCAGAGCACACAGGCCCAAGGAATCAGGATTCCAGCTTTAATAATAAAAAGACAGGAGCGGCACGCATGACGGTGACCCTCAGAACTGGGTGTGGCTCCCCCACTTACAATAGGGAAGCCACTTTTCAAAACTAAAAATGGACCTTTTGTTCTGTAGCTCTTTATGGAGGTGCAGATGTGTCTTTGTCCACACACGTGAATTTCCCAAGGACATCCCTGATCCCAACACGGACCTGTCTTTTTGACCATCATCAGGGCTACCGAATGTGTCCATCTGGCCTTCTTGCTCACATATGCTGCTCCTACCACGTCGCTGTGCCCTAACACACTGGCATATCCGCCCCTCAAAATATCAAACCTAAAATATCTGAAAAATGCAGATATTTGCATGAGAGAAGAACTTGTAAGTTTTCCAGAAGAACCTGAAGTTCTCTTCTTTCCCATACTTTTTTACTTCATTTAAATGTTTCATTACGAATGTGACTTCTTGCCTGGAAGGGAAGTCAGAGTGAAATGGCTGGCAGCCTGGGAGTTAGGAGCTGTTATTAACTGATCTACAAAGAATAAAAGTGGAACATCTATGAAAATTACTGTCAGTCACTTTGCCTTACATAAGATTTTGGAGCAATACATCCACTTTGTGAAAAATCAAGCTATTCCAACATCCATCTCCTCCTCTTCTTTCTAATAACAAGTTTAAAAGAAGCAAGTTGAACCACATAAGGAAATGAGTAATAAATTAGGGTAAATCTTCTAACTAAAATTGTAGCCATTTAAAGTGACATCTTGAAAAACTAATAATATGGGCAAGTGTCTCCTATTAAGTGACAAAAAGTGGAGAAAAAACTGTCTCTATATTATATTTACAGATACTTGGGAGAAAAATCTCTGTGCGTAGGGGCAAAAACGAGAAGGAAAACATCCAAAGCATTAACAGCTTAAGTTGTGCTTAAGTGAGACTATAGGTGACGGTTTTTCTTTATTTTTTTACCATGCATTTCTTAGACTTAAAAATATATACACATTAAAATCTTAGAAAGGAAAAATAAACTTCTATTCAGGGTCAATACATCTGGAAACAAATAAATTTTAAGCCCAGAGCCACTCACCCCAGCTGGTGAATTCCCATTTCATCTGCACATAGAAATCCGGAGCCTGAAGGACAAAGGTTTAAAGTAAATGACCCTTGGCGCTATAAACTAAACGCAAACATGGTAAGGGTTAATGAGGTTTTAGAGGGGGAGGAGGAGAGAACCGAGAAAATAAGAAGAAACATAAAATGCAAACCCGTCAAAAATAAGTGCTTATTTTATACGCAGGCTGATATTTTACCTCGATATAAAATATGTCTAGACAGTCAATAAAGTTAACTGAAGGCAACAAGGTTAGAGGGGGATAAAATCAAATCTGATTTAGGAGAGTGGTTCCTAACAGTAGCAGAAAGATGAGCCTGGAAGATGGGCTTACGCACTGCCAGGCAGTGTGGGTAACAGACTGTCCTGGGCAGCGAGAAAGGAATGTCAAGTCCGTCTATTCTACAGGGAACTTGACTGTAAAAGTTTGTGTGCTGGCAAGTGCTTCATATTCACTGGACCTCGAAACCAGAAGAGGCTGCCAGACATCACTTCCCCAGGAAATTGATTTTCCCTCCAGTTAAGAGACTTCTGCCCTCATTTTCCTCTTAAACTTTTAGTACTCGGCTTTATAAAATTTTACACCACCAGAGCAGCGCTGTTTAGGATGACTTTCTGACCTACCATGAATTCTGTAATTTTCTTTTAATGTTTATTTATTTTTGACATAGAAAGAGTGTGCACACATAGGGGGTTAGGGGGTTGGGGGTGGGGAGGAGGAGAGAGAAAGGAAGACAGAGAATCCAAAGCAGGTTCGGTCAGCACAGAGCCCGATGTGGGGCTCGAACCCACCAATGAGATCATGACCTGAGCCAAAGTCGGATGCTCAACCAACTGAGCCACCCAGGCGCCCCTGACCTGCCAGGAATTTTTACAGAAGGTTCTTGGAGAGCTCTTAAGAAGTCCAGCAGTTACCATCCAAGAAGAGAATGCTAGAAATCCCAGATGTTGTTCTGTTCCTTCCCACCCCCGTGGTTTGTCACAGTTTTTACAGGACAGGACAGGAAGGGCAAGGATCTAGCCTAGAGTAAAACCAGAATTCCAGTGATGGGCAAAGGCCCTCTGAGGGGCAGCACACAAGAAAAGGTGGGCTTGTTTTAAGGAGACTGTTGAAAGACAAAATGTCAACCACAGCATCTGGTGCCACTGAGCAGACAGGTCATTCACAGGCTGTCTACACCTTCAAGCAGAGAACACAGTACAATGCAGTTTACTGCTATGGATCAATACAGGTAAGAAAAGAAAGTCCTTTACACTGAATTTTTTAAAAGAGGGTGAGTCCACATTAAGTCATTTGCTGTTTTGCTGAGCGGGCAGATGTGGCTTTAGTTCCTCCTCTGGTACATTAGATAAGAAAACAATAAACCCACTTGGTCTTTGCACACCAGACACAACTATTTAAAAACAATGCATACAACCATTTCGTATTTCATGGAAGGATTCATGCAGCCCATGAAAAAGGAGTATCTCTAGGAATGCTTTTGCTTGAGTGTCATACAAATATGTCTTTAAAAAAGAGTGCTCACAGCAAAGGAAACAATCAGTAAAACTAAAAGGCAACCAACAGAATGGGAGAAGATATTTGCAAACAACATATCAGACAAAGGGTTAGTATCCAAAATCTATAGAGAACTTATCAAACTCAACACCCAAAAAACAAATAATCCAGTGAAGAAATGGGCAAAAGACATGAATAGACACTTCTCCAAAGAAGACATCCAGATGGCCCAACTGACACATGAAAAAATGCTCAATGTCACTCATCATCAGGGAAATACAAATCAAAACCATGAGATACCACCTCACACCTGTCAGAATGGCTAACGTTAACAACTCAGGCAACAACAGATGTTGGTGGGGATGCAGAGAAAGAGGATCTCTTTTGCACTGCAAACTGGTGGGAATGCAAGCTGGTGCAGCCACTGTGGAAAACAGTGTGGAGGTTCCTCAAAAAACTAAAAATAGAACTACCCTACAACCCAGCAATTGCACTACTATGTATTTATCCAAGGGATACAGGTATGCTGTTTCAAAGGGGCACGTGCACCCCCATGTTTCTAGCAGCACTATCAACAATAGCCAGAGTATGCAAAGAGCCCAAATGTCCATCGATGGATGAATGGATAAAGAAGATGTGGTATATATATACAATGGAGTATTACTCGGCAATCAAAAAGAATGAAATCTTGCCATTTGCAACTACATGGATGGAACTGGAGGGTATTATGCTAAGTGAAATTAGTCAGTCAGAGAAAGAAAAATCATGACTTCACTCATAGGAGGACTTTAAGAGACAAAACAGGGGAACATAAGGAAAAGGAAACAAAAATAATATAAAAACAGGGAGGGGGACACAACAGAAGAGACTCATAAATATGGAGAACAAAATGAGGGTTCCTGGAGGGGTTGTGGGAAGGGGGATGGGCTAAACGGGTAAGGGGCATTAAGGAATTTACTCCGGAAATCATTGTTGCAGTATATGCTAACTAATTTGGATGTAAATTGAAAAAAATTAAAATTAAAATTAAAAAAAAAAAAAGAGTGCTCAGATAACGGGCAGTGATTGGCTTACTCATTGCAAAACTGTTCCTTTCCTCAACAGAGCTGTTAATTTTTCTCAAGAAAAATTTTTCTCAAGAAATATTGACTAAAGCTGTGCAGCGGACTTATCTGGCAAATATCTTTGGAGATATTTTGGGAAGCTCACTCATGTGCTTAAATGGAGAATAAATGACAGGAAGATTGAGGCACAGGTCCTTTCTTGTCTCCTGTTGCCCTGAGAATATTGCACAACTGACTCCTAAGAACGTTGCTGCAGGTAACAAAGACTGTCTGAAAAATGGCAGCCATCATGCAAAATGGTCGATGAGCCTGGAGGCAAACTGCTATAAAAATGACCCTCGAGTATCACAGAGCCCATAAACCTTAATTCACAGATAACTGTCATTACTGGCCAAAAGCCACTGGGCTGTCAACAAACGAAGCCAACAGATTTGAAGTCAAAAAATGCTAATGGCTGGAGTCAACAGGTGTGGCAAGGAGAAGGTGCACACAGACATCGGAGCTCACGGGCCCTGGAAACCCCGGTACAGTAACCAATGCTCATCACAATTTCCTCAAGATGACCTGTGCTCAGAAGGCCACTGTTAAGAAGACGAGCACCCAGACAAATTAGTTGATGTATATTTGTCTTAAGCTATCATGTTTAAATAGCACTTAAAAGGGTAGGTCTAGTGACCCAGAAACGTAATTTGTGAAAGACCTCATACATTTAGTAGAAAAGCAACAATACTATTTGGTATTAAACAGAGCATGTTTATGACTGAAAAACTCTCATGAAGGTACACGTGGGTGTCCAATTGTGTCTCCGGCTACGCTGTCAGCAATTGACCCACATCATGGCATCGTCAGATTTTTATGGATACCTCGAGAATCTTCTGGAGCAGCTCAGGCACCCCTTCCAGGGCCATGGACGTGTTGTGGTAGTCCCGGTGCTGCAGAACGGCGCACACCATCTCGGGGTCACCAGTGCTCACAGCCTCGTGTAAAACTGGAAACCAAAATGGTGAAACGTCATCACCCAGTAGTCTCATGCCCTCTGACAAATTCCTCAGCCAGTCTGAAAAGAATCTACAGATCAAAGACTAACATTTTCTTCAGAGACACAGAGGCTACAGTCCCACCTCACTTTTATGACCATGGCTGCTTATAGCTAGCTCTTAACAGTGAAAAGAAAATACAGCACTTGTAGCCTCTTGATCAAACCAACTTCGATCCTCCCCCCCACCCCCTTTCTTCCCACTGTTTCTGAAATCCTGAGTGTTTTCAGAGAGCTGAGCTGGCTTTATCTGTGTGATCGCACAACTGTGGTCACGTGGGGATCGGGCGGGTAGCGCTTATGCATCTCCTTGTTCAGCCAACATAAAATCACTCTGACCGACAGTATGATAGATAGCTTGCAGTCAAGTGAAATGCCAGAGTTGCACTGGAAAAGGCTACTTTTAGCCATAATTTCTTTTTGATTTTGCCTATGCTGACAGATTCACTGGAGCTAACATCACATTCCTCAGAGGGAGTCCGGCCTCCATACTCGTGTATGGTACAAGGGTTTGTACTCAGAGCTGCTTTCTGGATAGGAGTCACCCTCTACTGAGGGCTTCTGGCCCAGGACACAATTCTGACCATCGTGCTGCAGGCCAGCCAGCAAGCCTCCAAGGCCCTCATCAACTCACCCCGGTCCCTGGTCCCAAGAGAGAAAGAGTCTTAAGGTAAAGATAACCTGAGGACAATTATAATTGGGACTGGCCTTTATTCAGTTTGGTTTCAGAGGAAGCAAAACAAAAGGTTTTCAATTTGATTTTAAAAGTATACTTGCCTGTCCATCCCTCACGATTTTCTTTTGTAACATCTGCTTTATGTCGGAGCAAGACTCTAGCAGATTCCAAATGTCCCAGAGAAACAGCAAGGTGCAGTAAGGTTCGACCTCGTGGATCCAGAGCCTCCACATTCTGTGAAGTAAACACTAGTGTTTACAGGATCGTATACTGTATATTATATCAAAACATGGAAATGTGTTTAAGAGATAAAATTTAGTATAAAAATCGGGGCGCCTGGGTGGCTCGGTCAGTTAAGTGTCCGACTCTTGATTTCAGCTCAGGTCATGATCTCACGGTTCGTGAGTTCAAGTCCCGGGTCAGACTCTGAGCTGGCAGTGCAGAGCCTGCTTGAGATTCTCTCTCTCCCTCTCTCTGCCCCTCCTGCTCACGCTCTCTCTCAAAATAAATAAATAAGCTTAAAAAAATTTTAATTTAGTATAAAAATAGAAAATAGTATTTACACATTAACTACAGAAATATGTAGGAAAATTAATGCTTGCACATGGGCGTGGTTGAAATATTAATTTGGCTATAAATAAAGATGATAACTACTGAGTTCCTTTTTCTATAAAGTTAAATGCCTAATAAATAAACGTTGGCTATAAGCCTCAGATAATGAAACACATCTTTTGCTCTCAACGGCACTCAAAGTAAGACTAAGTAAAGGCTAGGAGCTTTCATGAAATGCAGCCACCCTGCGACACAGAACATGGGGGATTTCTCAAGCATATGTCAGCACTCAGGTCTAGAACAGGAAGTGTAGGACTTCAAGCAAAACTGAAAGTTCAGAAGATAATTTGGGTCAGAATAAAATTACATTCTCTAGCTGGGTTCCCACCAAAACGCCACTCTTGTTGCTCTGAATGGATTTCCAAGCGCCCTAACGTAGCAGCATCCACGGGTCCTGTGACACACATGACCTGCCAGGCGTGCATGTGGACATATTTATAGGTAAATGTGAAAACAAGCACATGCCGTTTTGGTCCATTTCCCCTTGAAGGTTTTCTTCCCCATGCCAGACACAGCGGTTTGGCTTTCGCTCTTTATGCCTATTCTGGCCCGCCCTCTGCCACCTGCGTTGGGTGGCCAGAGCCAAGTGGCAGTTTCTCTGGCGGGAGCTCAGTCTGAACGCTGAATGCTGCCTTCCAAAGATGACACTGAACATTCTTTCAAGGACACAGTAAACTGCCATGGGACTTTTGGGATATAAAAGTGCCATCTACTTCTTAGAAGATGTGCTTTCTCTTGATTTGAGATGCCGGTTGCTACGCAGCCTCCACAGATACCCAGAACATGCCACATACTGGCCATAGGGGAGGAAGGCAAACAGAACGAGGGAACTGCTGTCCACCAGCTACTGAACTTCCCTGCTTTGCTAATTGCATCATGGCTACTCTGCAGTGAAGACAGGAACTGTTATCGAGGAATAACAGCAGTGGCGGAAGGCATTCTGCTGAGTGAACACACGTCCTCCTGGACCAATCCCAGGCCTCAGTGTTCTCTCAGGCACTGGAATACCAACACATCTCCTGGCATGGGGCCCAGGGCACCTCCCAGGATTCCCTGGCTTTTCCCAAGGGTATGGCTTGTCTATCTCACCAAAGACTGAGAATTCCAAAGGGCCAGATCCAAGTGTTATATTTCTTAGCTTCCTCCACCACCCTAGTCTCTACTCTGCAGTAAATCATTGTTTTTAAAAAAGTAATACAGCTAAGACTTTTAACTGAGTTGAAGTTTAGCAGGAAAGAAATAATTAGCAAATTCATTATTTCCTTACACGTCTGTTATATAGACTGTTTTCTCACCGAACAAGTTCAGTCTACAGGAAAGGTGTTGGGTTTAGGACACGGCCTGACAGACAGGAAATGCTTAACAATATTTATCACAGAAATGGGGAAATTCTACCTAATGCAGGTCACACCCCAGAACAAAACTAACATCTCAGACTAAGGATTGACACCCAAGCTCCTGGGCAACCACTAGATATGATGTGTAAAATCAAAGCCAAATACACTAAGTTGTTGGCTCTTTCCTATTTCGAACCACAGGTAAAACCACATGTATGAGATGGACAGCAGCACATTGTGTATTTTGCTAATTGTAGCTCTGAAGGGCCTCATGTGTCTCTTTCTCCTTTGAAAGGAGAGAAGGAAAGAAGAATACTATATGATGGTGACTGTTATTAAAAACAGTGGATGACTGTGCCAGGGGCACCTGGGTGGGCTCAGTCGATGAAGCATCCAACTCTTGATTTCAGCTCAGGTCATGAACCCACGGTTCGTGGGTTCGAGCCTCGTGCCTGGCTCTGCAATGACACTGTGGAGCCTGCTTGAGATTCCCTCTCTCTCAATCTCTCAACCTCTCTCTCTCTCTCTCTCTCTCTCTCTCTGCCCCTCCCTGACTCATGCTCTCTTTCTCCTTCAAAATAAATAAACTTTGAACTTTTTTTTTTTTTAAACAGTGGATGATTAAAGTAGAAATTAGCAAAACAGGATAGCAAATAAACACAGAAAAATCAACAAAACTAAAAATTGGTTCTTGGTAAATATCAACAAAATTGACAAACTTTCAGCTAGTTTGACCAAGAAATGAAAGAGAAAAGACTCCAGTTACTGAAAGGAGGAATGAAAGAGGGGATATCACTACCAACTCTACAGAAACACAAAATATTTCAAAGGAATACTATGAACAACTGTATGCCAACTGAGTAACAGAACTTAAATGAAAGGCACATATTCCTAGACAGATACAAACTAGCAGAACTGACTGAAGAAAAAACAGAAAATCTTAACAATTTCTAACAAGTGACTGAATCAGTAATTTTTAAACTTCCCAGGAAAAAAAGTCTCAGGCCCAGATCACTTCACTGGTGGATTCTACCAAACATTCAAAGAATTAATATCAATTCTTCACAAACTCTTCCAAAAAAATGGAAGATAAAGGAAAACTTCCCACCTCACTGTACGAGCCCGGTATTATCCTGATGACAAACGCACCACCAAAAAAGAAAACCACAGCCCACTACCTCTGACATAGATGCAAAATCCTCAACAATATATTAGCAAAACAAATTTAGCAACACATAAAAAGAGCTGTTCAACACCAGGACCAAGTGAGATTTATCCTGAATGCAAAGGTGGATTAACATCTGATGATTAGTGTAATATATCATATCAATAGAATAAGATAAAATAAAAAACGCATTATCATCTCAGTAGATGCATGTGAATGTGCTCTGAAATACTAACCTTCAAAGATGATGGTATTAGAAGTGGGGCCTCTGGGAGGTGCTTAGGTCATGAGAGTGGGGCCCTCATGAGTGGAATTAGTGTCTTAGCAAAAGAGACCCCAGAGAGCTTGCCAGCCCCCCTCCCACCATGTGAGGACACAGTGAGAAAGCTACTGCTAGGAACCAGGAAGAGAGCCCTCTCCAGCCACCACACCTAATCTGCTGCACCATTTTCTTGGACTTAGAGCCTCCTGAACTGTAAGAAATTAATTTCCATTGTTTATAAACTATGCCGTCTATGGTATTTTGTTACAGCAGCCCAAACAAGACTAAGCTCTAAACTGATCATAAGCCCAGAGCACCTGGCTGGCTCAGGCAGTTAAGCATCCGACTCTTCAGCTCAGGTCATGATCTCACGGTTCGTGAGCACACAGCCTGCTTGGGATTCTCTTTCTCTCCCTCTCTCTCTGCCTCTCCCCGGCTGGTGCTTGCTTGCTCGCTCTCTCTCTCTCTCTCTCAAAACAAATAAATAAACTTAAAAAAAAATAAATTGAGGGGCGCCTGAGTGGCTCAGTTTAAGTGTCAAACTTCAGCTCAGGTCTTGATCTGGCAGTTCATGAGTTCAAGCCCTACATGGGGCTTTGTGCTGACAGTTCAGAGCCTGGACCCTGCTTCACATTCTGTGTCTCCCTCACTCTCTGCGTCTCCCCAGCTCATGCTCTGTCTCTCTCTCTTTCTCAAAAATAAATAAAGATTTAAAAAGTTAAATTAAAAAAAATAAGTTGATCATAAACCCAAATGTAAGAGCTAAAACAACAGAACTCTTAGAAGAAAAATAGGAGTACGTCTTTGTGACCTTGGGTTAGGTAAAATCTAATCAGATACAAAACCAAAAGCATAAGAGACCAAAGAAAATACAGACAAACTGCACTTCACCAGAATTGAACACTTTTGTACCTCACATGATATCATAAAAAAGGAAAGAACAAAAAACAAAAAAACATTCCACAGAATGGGAAAAAAATAGTTTCAAGTCATTTATCTGATAAGGGGCTAGTATCCAGAATATATGAAGAACCTTAACTTCTCAAGAATACAAAAGACAAATAACCCAATGTTTAAATGAAAATAGAATTGGAATAGACATTTCTTCAAAGAAGATATGCCAGTGCAAAGAAGTACGTGAAAAGAGATTCAATTTCACTAACCACTAGGGGAATGTCCATCAAAACTGCAGTTAGGTAGCACTGCACACCCACTAGGATGACTGCAGTCATAAAGACTAGCAAGTGTTGACATGAACGTGGAGCAACTGGAACCCTCATCCACTGCTGGTGGGAATGTAAAATGGGTGCAGCCAATTTGGAAAAACAATTGGCAGTTCCTCAAAATGTCAAATATAGGGGCGGCTGGGTGGCTCAGTTGGTTAATCACCCCATTTCAGCTCAGGTCATGATCTCGCAGCTCGTGAATTTGAGCCCCGCGTTGGGCTCTGCGCTGACAGCTCCAGACCCTGGAGCCTGCGTCAGACTCTGTGTCCCCTCCATCTCTCTCTGCCCCTCTCCTGATCTCTCTTTCTCTCTCAAAAATAAACAAACGTTAAAAAAAAATTTTACTAAAAAAAAAAAAAATAACTCAAGTGTGGATTAAAAGAAAAAAAAAGTCAAACATACAGTGACCATATGACCCCACAATTCCTCTCGTATTTACCCAAGAAAAAGAAAAACACACTCATATGAAAACTTATACACAAATGTGCACATCAGCATTATTCATATAGCAAATAGTGGCAAGGGGGAACAAAAATATCCATCAGCTGGTAAATGGATAAACAAAATGTGGTACACCCAGACAATGGAATATTATTCGGCCATAGAAAAGAATGAAGTACTGATAAATACCACACGTGGATGAACCTCCAAAACGTGCTACATGAAAGAAGCCAGACACAAAAGGCCACACACTGTATGATTCCATTTGTAGGAAGCATCCAGAATAGGCAATCTATAGAGGCAGCAAGTAGATTCGAGGTCGCCTGGGGCTGAAGAAGTTGAGGGGAAATCGGGAGTGATTCAGGGGGATGGGGTTTCTTTTTGGGGTAATGAAGATGTTCTGGAATTTGATAGTGCTGATGGTGACACAACTCAGTTAATATGCTAAAAACCACTGAATGATACACTTTAATGGGTGAATTATATCTCAACAAAGATGTTTAAACAAAAACCTACGTAAAAAAAAAAAAATCCTACGTATGTATGTGCTTTATGTAATACGTACAACTAACCTATTATCTATATACTGTTTAACGAATTGCTTAATTTCGGTTGGACTTCAGTTTGCTCCCTTGTAAACTGGGAACAATAAAAAACACCTACCTTACAGAGTTCTTACAAGAGTTAGGGCACAATACTTAACCCCGTAGAAACACTAAGAATTAGCTCTTATTATCATACACCCACATATGGAGTTTCATATAAGCTGAAACTTTCTCCCTAACAGGGATCTGTTCAAATTTCATTACAGTTAATATAAGGGTCTCCAACCAACGACATTAGCTCGGTGGGCGAGAGCTTTTGGAATTAAACTGGAATTCACATTGGAAGCTGATCACTTTGGTTTTTCCTTTAGCTTTCTTCAATCATGAACTGTACCAAATTAAAAATGCTCACCTCTTTAAATTATAACAGTTCCCCCAAAGAGGAACAGGAATGAGAGTTCTGCACATCTCCTTCCTATGTGCTAATTTAAGCCCACTAACTTTACTTGCTCCAAGCCTTGTTTACATCCTGCCGCCCTCCGGAGGCAGGAAGAGGCCAAGCTTTGAGTGTAGGCTGCAGAGCCAGATGACAGGCCCGCTTCCAGGACCTGACCGGCCTCAGGTGAATTTCTCAAACCTTCTGGGTCTCCCCACCGCACCTAGCACCTAGCACCTCGCATGAAGCAAGTGCTTCATAAACTTTCACTGTGACCTCTTGCAGGGCCTCCGGGAAGAGGCTGCTAACTGGCCTTCCATTCTCTCAAGAGTCAACCACCCTCATTCCTGTGCATCTCAGACTGCCCTGGTCCTCTGCGGCTGTGGCCCACACTGACTCCCCCACCCCAAATCAGGCAGGAAATGGTATCCATGGATGTAGTTCCCTCCGGTGAGCCTGAGCCCCCAGGGCCACGGGAGAGCACCCGAGAGCAGGCTAGCTCTTCATCTTGGATGCCTGGCTCCTGGCAGGATGCCAGCCAACAGGCGCCAACCTGAATGTGCACCCAGTGCCCGACTTGGCCTGCCGTAGACTGGGGCGAGAACCCCGGGGTGGCTCCCTGTTCAGCTCTGAGTACTGCTGCTGCCTAGAACATCCTCTTCCTCTTGCCCTGATGGTGGTGGGCTTTCACCTGCTGGCTTCCCAACTGGGGGCTGGTCCTCGAGTTAGGCCTCATCTGCCACCCTCCACCCTACTGGGTCCTGGGTACCCCCCCCCCCCGCCCCACCACACATATAAGGTACATTGCTGACCTTTACATATGTCCCTGTTAAGTGTTCGCTCATTCTCCCAGCATCTGTAAGAAGGCTGGAGATGTTTCACAGACCTCTCTACCTAAATGACAAACATCATAACCATGACACAAATCATCTCCACTGCACAACTTCAAGGCCCCACTGAATATTAAAGACCAGAGAGCTGATGCGTTAAGAGGCACTTAATAAAGTGCTTCTGCTGAGCCAACATGGAAAGCCTAAAACTACTGCAGAGTTGGCAAACTCCACACTCCAGCTTGCAGCAAGACCTCGGGGTGGGGGCTGACTCACACACACTCACAAACGTGCCTGTCCTCTTCCTCTGGATGAACTTGATTCTTTCTGTGCTGCTGCTCTTAGAACAAAACACAATTCTTACAGCCACCCGTGTGCCTGCTTCAAGTCTCACTCGTGGGATGGAAGGAATGAAGGACCGGCCAGCAGAGGCTTTCTGGCAAACGAAACGCCAAGTGAAACAGCTGCTTGTACTGCTGGGCGACAGGAACTTTTTGTTTTTAATTATGCACCCAGTATAGGTTCCTTGCAGAAAAACTGGAGCATACAGAAAAGAAACAGAATCACAGCAGCAATGATGACACAGGAGGTTACTCCCATTTACTACGTGGCCGCACTCTCCGATCTGTTCTCTGCCTTATTGTCCACAACCGTGAAATGGAGGTACTTTTATGGAAAGAAGTAGAATGGAAGGGTTAAGAATACAGCACTAGGGCAGAGTCCAGCTTTCTGAGTCCACACCCTGGTGCAGCCACTGGCTAAGCATGCAACTGAGCCTCTCCACCTCATCTGGTCTCCTTCTCTGTAAAATGGGGATCGTGATAGCGTTCACTCCAGGCGATTCGGTGTGAGAAGCAAATCTAAAAGTGCATGTAAAGCACTTTGCCACAGTGCCTGGCAAAAGAGTAGGCTTGGAGTGCTACTCTCCCTGTTTTTACAGATGAAACAATCCAGCAAGGGTGAATAACTAGCCCAGGCTCACAACGTAATCAGCATTTAACAGAACTGCCTTTAAGTCACAGAAGTAGGAAGCTGTTGCATCATCAAGAGATCTTGACAAATAAGAAAGCAACGAAGTATCTCCTGTCACATATTTTAATGATGGCCACGTTCAACTTCTTAACCCTGAACCGGTTACATAATTTGCAGGGCCTAGCAGAAAATGAACACGCAAGGCTCCTTTTCCAAAAAAAAAATAATGAGGAATTTCATAACAGTGACAGCAGAGCATTAAACCAAGCACAGGCCCTTGCTGACCACAGGTAGCACACACACCCTTGAAGCCAGCCAGCCCCATCTCGACCCCTTCAGTGGCCAAGTTTCAGGACTGAGATTAGATGATGTGGTCATGACAGTCAAGCTTTCAGGGGGAAGATGTTCTTTATGAATACACTTAACTACCTCTTATCCAGAGGAAACTGGTATACTGGGAAATGGTCTACAGTGATAACTGGTAACAGAGACAAAACCAAATAATTAGCAAGAATGAGTATTGTTCCTTTGACTCCCTTGACATTACAAGTTCACTCCAGGAAAATCTGCTGCAAAATTATAATTCTCTCATCACGAATATGCTTAACATTTCTCAAGGGAAGAAGCACAGAGAACTTTCAACGGACATTTTTTTTTTTTTTACACAGCTTACAGAATGAGGAGATAACTATGCCACATTTTTTTAAACGTTTATTTATTTTTGAGAGAGAGACACACACAGACAGAGCATGAGCGGGGGAAGGGCACAGAGAGAGGGAGACGCAGAATCCAAAGCAGGCTCCAAGCTCTGAGCGGCCAGCACAGAGCCCAATGCAGGGCTCGAGCTCATGAACCTGAGCCGAAGTCAAGCGCTCAACCAACTGAGCCACCCGGGCGCCCCTGCCACATTTTAGACTATAACCGAGACTGTGTTCTTATCAAACAAGTTTTTCTATAGAGAAAAACTGCACGGCACTCAAACTCTTTTCTTCATCTCCAATGAATAGAAAGCCTGCTGTTTTCAGGAATCAGTGTTGAAAAAGTATGTGGTTTAATGATGATGACGAAATTGTCTAGCAAAAGGGAGCTTAGTTCTAGGACTTTCTCTGTACTTTATCTCACTATTTCACAAGAAACTGGGGGTAGCCCCAATACTGAGGAAGTGCAGATGCAAAACACAGCAGGATTGCCTGGGTCATTTTTCAACTGTCCAAGGTGAGACACTTTCAGCTGAGAGCAAAGTGATGGAGGATTCCCTCTGGGCCACGTCCAGTAACAGAAAGGGAATTAAATCACCAGGTATACCGGGACACCTAATGGTGAGTCATTTACTCTGGGGGCATGATCTAATTAAGACCAATGACTCTTCCAATAAAAGTTTATTCTGTCTGGACAGAGGGTTTAAATGAAAAAAGAGCAATTTTTGACTTCCAGTGGGTGCTCAACAGATTTTTTAAGCAACACACTGGATAAAATGAAGTCAACAAGAGTTACACCAAAGTACAAATCCTTACCCTAACTGCTAAGTACGTGAGCTTGTAACTTGACTGCACCAATAACTCCCAGAATTGTTGAGGTGCCTTTAACATCCGGGTTCCTCAAGCAAAACACTACTGACATTTTGGGCCAGATAATTCTGTTGCGGGGAGCTGTCCTGTGCAGCGTAGGACGGTGGGCAGCGCCCTTGACCCTACCTCTAAGATCCCAGTAGCTCCCATTCCCTACTTGTAACACAAAAATGTCTCCATGCATTACCATTGGGAGTCAGGAGGTGCGTGTTCAAATCACCTCCAATTGAGAACCACTGCTTTAAAGAGAAGGCAATAAATAAAAGACGAGGAATCAAAGCACTTTAGGACCAGAAGGGATTTTAAGAACCCTGTGCACCAGAGATTCTCAAACTTTGGTGTGTATCATCAGCCTCCCTTGGCCAGCGAGGGAACGTGCCTTGCCCAAGGTCACAGGGCGAGTTAGAACCTGGACTCCAAACCCCAACCAAGCCCTTTCATACAAAAAGGGTTGGGAGGAGGGGGGTGGGGGTAAGCGGTGCGTGCTGCTCTCACCTCTTTGGGAGAGGCAGTGGAGCCTAATTTGTTACGACCGTGCACTCTGGAGCCAGTCGGCCGGAGTTAAAATCTCCACTTGGTATTTATTAGGTGGGCGACCTTACGCAAGGCGCAGAAGCTCTGAGAGCCTCAGTTTCCTTCTATGGCAAATGTAATAAAGGTACCTACCTCCTAGGACGGTTGGAAAGGCAGTATAGATGGTTTATAAAGCCCTCGGCACAGGGCCTGGCACACAGTAAGCACTCCGATACACGTCCTACTATTACTGTCCCACGGCTGCAGAGGTGAAGAAGGGGTCTGCGGGGCCCCGAAGGCAGAGGACTAGAGATGGGCTCAGGGGCTCGAAGCGACCCCTGACTCCCCCCACCCCTCACCGTGGGCGGACCCCCGCCCCGCCCCTCACCTGGCCCCGCAGCTCCTTCTCCAGCTGCCGGTAGTCGTTGTTCCAGACCAGGAGGTGCAAGGGGAAGTGGCCGCTGTTGTCGCGGGTCGAGGACATGGCGAGAAGGCCGCAGCCGGGCCCTCACCGCCCGCTTGACAAGCCTCAGCCTCGGCGGGGTCTCCGGTGCCCGCCCGGCGGCCGGCGAGAGAGAGAGAGAAAACGCAGCAAGCGAGCGGCACGGTACGCGGCGGGGCGGCCTACGGGCCCGGTGCGGGGCGCGCGGGAGGTCGGGGGTCGCGGGCCGGGTCGGGGACGGGGGTCGGCCGCGCCCACCCCGCGCCCCGCCGCGCTCCCGCCCGCGCTGACAGCTCCCGAACCGACTTCTGCGGGCCGAACTGCCCCAAACTGGGAAGTGCGCGGGGCGAACCACCGCACACCGAGGCGGGGGGAAGCGAGGCCAGCCACCCGGCCCTTGGTCGGCCCGATCCCCCCTACCCCCAGCTGCGCACCGGGAAACACAGTGCAATCCCAAAACAGAGAGGAAACTCTCTTCCTTAGCCCATGATCTCGACGTGGAAAACTCGGCCTACCCGTCACCAGCCCCTTTCCCCCTGCTCCAGCAAGCTCACATGGTTCGGCCCACAACTGGGCCTCTTCCATCGGCTCTGAGTTCAGGGGGTGACAGCGGAGGCCTGGACCAAACCATTCCAGTAACTGACTCCCTTGCAGCCTTTTTGGAACTGGGCAGTGCGTGCATGATTGGCCAGAAGCCATTTTGGAAGTGGGCAACACCAAAGAAATTTAAAGGAAGGATTCTAAACTCTGGAGAAGTGGCGTTGAAGATTTGCATAACAAGGAGACAATTCTTTGTCAGGGTTTCTCAACATCTGAAGGTTTTAAAGTGAGCAATTTTCTTTCTGTGGGGTTGTCCCGTGCTTTGTAGGATGCCTTTCTATCCACGAGATGCCACTAGCACTCCCCGCCCCAAATGTCTCCAGACACTGCCAAATGACCCCTGGAAGAGAACCATCATTCCCAGTTGAGAACCACTGTTCCCATCTGAACTCCGAACTGGGTTAAGATTCAAAGTTACCTATGGCAGTGGTTTATCCCACATATGAGGCTCATCTATTTTTGAAGCTAGCCAGTTGAATTTTGGATTATGGCAGAAAAGGCCATACTTGGGTAGATACTACCCAAACGTGACCACAGCTTGCAAATATTAAGTTCATTCTTTGGATTTTAACCTAAGGCACTACAGCTCTTTGATTCACTGAAGAGCCAAGTCAACTTGACAGCTACTCACCAGCGTAAGCTATTTGCACAGTTGTCTACAACGAGACCACAGAGCTGGGCAAAGTTATTTAATGCATCCTGAAAGCATACCCTCCACCTCCCCTGCTTGTGCACATCCAGCTTTTCAGATGCCTGCAACAGCAGCTGTTCAAGAAGCCTGGCCTAATCCATTGTCCACACGTGTTGAGTCCAGAGATTTGTGAGTCTGTGAACCAAAACAGGATGCAGGAGCATCAGGATGGCACCCAGAGGCTCTCACTCTGGAATGTGTGGGAATTATGCAGCTATTCCTACACCACACATTTATCAAAATAGAGAGGTGGCTGGGGGCGCCAGTGTGGCTCAGTTGGTTAAGGTTTGACTCGATGTAGGCTCAAGTCGTGATCTCACAGTCATGAGATCAAGCCCCACCAACAGGCTGCCCGGGATTCTCTCTCTTCCCTCTTCCTCACACTCTCTTTCTCTCAAAATAAATAAATAAACATTGAAAAAAAACAAAAACAAAAACGGAGAGATGGACCAAAACCAGGGCTTCTTTGATCTCTTCCAAGACTTCCTATCTTTTCAGATGCTTTGTGCAATTTAATCTTTAATCTTTCTGTTCATCGTTCCATGTTTATTAAACATCTCTCCTATTCATAAGTTGAAAAACTCCACAGAATATCTAAAGTCAAAACAGTGCCTGACCCTTAAAAGGCATCCAGGATTTGCGGAATGGAGATCACGGTTGCATTTACATACAAGATATACAATAAATATTCATTAGCATAGGGTCACATCTCTTCTCTCATGCCGATTAATCTCCCCTCACTGTGTTCATTTCACACCATCCCATAAATCATTGTAGGTTATTATTCTTCTCAAAAACAAAAAAAATTGAGATTAGAAAAGAATAATAATACCAAATATCAATAATAGTGGGAGCTACTATTATTGAGTGCTTACTATGAGGCAGGCACACCACATTTTTCTGTTAAGTGATTCCATTTGTCTTTAGCCGCACAATAAATATTTAGCTCTGCAGGCCATATATGAGTTTCATGGAATATTCTTCATCCACTTCATCTTCTTTTTTTCTTTACAACACTTTAAAAATGTAAGAATCCTTCTTATGTGGCATAACATGCAAAAAAACAAAACAAAACAAAACAAAACAACTGGTCCCATCAGCTCCATTTTGCAGATGAGACTAAAATTGCATTCAAAGACACATCTAACGTTCCTTATTTTACATATTTTATTGTAGATCTACCACAACATAATATACGCTCCATAAAGACAGGAAATTTTGTCTTCTTTGCTCATTTTTTTCTCTGGGAACAGCGCTGGAAACAGTGTGTGGCATATAGATGCTCCATAAGTATTTATTGACCAAAAGAATGAATAAGTGAGTGAACTTGACCAGTTATATTAAGTGACTTAACTATTGATTGCCTCAGGAAGGCTGTGGCTGCAGAGCTCTGGCCACTAGAATTTGCTGTTTCCCTTGGTATTAATCAGTGCGGGGACAAAGAATCTCCTCCAGAAAGGGAAACCCAAATTGAAGAAAACTTGTAAGCAGGGCAGAAGATGCTGCCCTCACTCAAGATGGCGACAAGGCAGCGTGCCCCTTCCTGTCACGTGATCTGCCCGTCAACGAAGGGCCCCTCCCCGCGCGTGCGTGCTGCGCCGCGGCTGCGAGGCGCTGAGGGGAGAGGCGCCGCCGCCAGCGCCGCCGCCGCCGCGGGGACCCGTTAGAGCGGAAGCGCTGCCGCCGCCGCCTTCGCTGTCCCCGGGACCCTGATTCCCGGCAGGTGGGAGGCGGGAGCCATGTCGAAGCGGCTTCGGAGCAGCGAGGTGTGCGCGGACTGTAGCGGGCCGGGTGAGTCGCACCGGCCAGGCCCGCTCTGCTCAGCTTACTCAGAGGGACCCCTGCCCCGGGGCCGCCCCCTCGGGTCGGGCGGGTCCCGGCGGCCGAACCCCACACTTGGGGTCGCGGGGAGGAAGAGGCGGGGAGGCCTCGGAACGGGACCCGTCCCGGGCCTGTCAGAGCCGGGCGGGAAAGGGGGCCGCCGCCCTCCCGTCCCTCCCTCCCCTCTCATCCCCACTCATCCCCTCTCGTCTCCTCTGTCCCAGGCCGGGCGGGGAGGCTGCGGGGTCGGGGCCGCTTCCCCAACAGGAAGGGGCTTGGGCAATCCACAGGAAGGCCAATTACAGAAGTAAAATGCGAGCGTTCTCCCGGCTGCGGCCCCCAGAGGCTGCAGGTGTTCCCTCCCTCCCCTCACAGTCCCCCCCCCCGGACCCCCGCCCTGCGAGGGGGCCCTGCCCAGGGTGGGCGCACTCGTCGCTTCCGTCCACCGATACTCTCCAGGGGACTCCCGTAGATGATTTCCCTGCTCCTAACATCCCGGTTCCCACTCCACCTCCACCGGGGAGAATCTCCAGGACTTCGGGGTCTTGGAAACACATCCAGCACTTCAGTGCGTGTCTTGAGTTTTGGGATCTGGACGGCCTGGGTTCAAACTAGGTTTGCCTGTGGGTGACCTTGGGCTGGTGATTTCATTTGGCCCGGCCTTAATTAATTTCCTTATTTTTCCGATGGAGATAATTGGGAGAACCACATTCAGTGGTAAGAGTCAATGAATATTCTTAGGATTATCTCATCAAAGTTTGTTTCTTTTTTGTATTGTGGTGTTTGGTACAGAACCTTTGCAGTCTCTTAAAGCTAGAGTTGAGTTTCTGAATCTTACATTAATTACAACCTACAAAACAAACAAAATCACTGGCAAATAGACACACTTGGGGGCATTCGGGCAGGATAGGCCTATGGGTGCGCTGAAAGGCCAAAACCATTCTTCCCTGTGTAATTTTCAGATTTAGAGTTCAGATCCCTCTTAGCAATTGGAACTGAATTGACAGGTCTCTATGCTATTTTCTGTGCTTGGATTTTGAGTGCTTTGAAATTTGAAGTCATTCAAAGGTAAGATGGCTTTCTTTGGTATGTTAGTGTCCAATTAACAACCATAACGTAATCATTGCACAGCAGTGTTTTTGCAACTGCTCTGAACTTCATCTTGTCATATGGAAGTGGAGACTGATTTTAAATAGTACTGTGATAACTCAAACCTTATGTGGTTATTTCATGGCCTGTGTAGTGCAAGTGGGGTTACCAGTTTCCTTTGAAGATGGGGAGGAGGGTGGAGAGCTGAAAAAGAGGACCTCAAGTTAGTGTGGGTTATACAGACTCCATCGTATTCTCTAAAAAAGTTATTTGTTCCACTTCCTTATTTTCTTGTTTGCAGTTGAACTTTCTGTGATGTGTTTGATTCACATGAGTCTAGATTCAGACTTCCTCTTGGAACGTGTGTTCTTGACTCCCCACTAGATGGTAGGGGACAAAGGAAAGCTGAGTTCTCCATTGCCATGCTTATGACTATCTTGCCCTTGTGCAGCATTTTGTGCGTATTTCAGAACATTTTCTCTTCCATTGTATCGTTTTAGTTGTCTCAAATGCCTAATCTACAGAGACTTGAGTCATTTCCTTCCTGTTTTGAATATAATTAGGCTACCTTGAAATGTTGTGTGAACTTGAGCAGCTAGGAATTTGCGCTGCCTTTTCTACAGAGCCCTAGTCAGAGTCACCTCTTTCTCTTAGGGGTCCCTTTAAAAATTCTGATGACTGCGAAGCCCTTCTCTCTGGAAAATGCACATTTAGTCACTCTTTCACACGGGATTCATGTTATAATTCCTTCATGGGGTCCCAGACATTTCTGAAGCTCATTTGTGTTGTTCTTGGAGTCCTGGTCAGGAAGCCCCAGCACAGAACATTTAGGTAAACTGGGAAGGTTCTACCCAACGTCATAAGAACTCGATTTTGATTTTACTCTGTTGTGAACATTCTAACATTTTTTTCCATGGGATTCTGATCCATGATGTTGAAGTGATGGAGAACCTTGCTTACTGGGTGTTAAATCCTTGTTGTCTTGTTCCTGTTTAGTTTTCTCCAAGAACACTGTGAATCCTCTGAATGATGTTTGAAAACCAAAGCTAGGTTTCAAACTAGTCTCCCCCCACCATAGTAGTAGCATGAGTACTGTACTACAAAAAGAAGGGTTCTTATGTATCTTTGTAGGTATCTTTCACTTTGATATTTTCAATTTTTGTTTTTCAGGATTCTATAGTCGTACTGACAGAGTACGACTTCATTCTACTTCATTGAATGATTTTGTTTCTGTTTTATTTCATGGCAAACACTTGACCATGATCACATCTTGGCAAATATTTTACTTTTTTTTTTTTTAAGTGAATCTAGTTCATTTTAAATAGCTCCTCCTCTGCACCCACCTACCCAGAAACCCCACTTGAGTCTTTTTGCTATAGTTGTGTTCGTCTGACACATTTGATGTTTTAAGTATTGACAAAACCTTTTTCCAGTTGTCATGAATTTCAGTGGCCTCTTGAAAATATCTGAACGTTACTTAGAAAATAATTTAGAAAAGTTAGAACTGTTGATATTACTAAGTACTTACTATATACAAGGCACTTTACCCTTTCTGGCCACCCTCGCCTGAGGTATGCTATTATTCCCATTTTTTTTTTTTAAAGTTTTTTTTTTTATGATTGTTACATCCATTACAACCCCTCATAGGTTTCAACGTTTATTTATTTTTGGGACAGAGAGAGACAGAGCAAGAACGGGGGAGGGGCAGAGAGAGAGGGAGACACAGAATCGGAAACAGGCTCCAGGCTCTGAGCCATCAGCCCAGAGCCTGATGCGGGGCTCGAACTCACGGACTGCGAGATTGTGACCTGGCTGAAGTCGGACGCTTAACCGACTGCGCCACCCAGGCGCCCCCTATTATTCCCATTTGATCCATGATGAGGATGCTCAAAGAAATTACTTGCCTGAGATCATTGTGCAGGAAGTGGCAGAGTTGGGGGTTCCAACCCGGACTGCTTGTCTGCAGAACCACCGTCTCAACCACCACACCCTCTGACTCCCAGGATTTGTCTCTGATTGAAATCATAACTTTTCACTGTACGGTCGGGAAGGGTTTGAATAAACTGTTAAACGTGGTAAAGATGGTGTACATGCATTTCAGAGATTTTTGTGGACATTGAAGAATTCTTAAATATAATTCTTAGCTCAGGCAGCTTGAGTGGCACCTATTGTCACCCCATTGTGAGTCTGACGACATGGAGAAAGTCTGTTTTTATCTGGGGTTTCTAAGTATGTGTTCAGTTTACTTGCCCGGTGTGGATTATTCTTACTGCCTACCAAGTGCGAATTATTCCTGTCTCAGAGGATGTCTGCTGAAGTTCTGTGGGATTTCGTGGGAAAAAAGTATTGTACCCGCACCAAAAATACTACTTGTTTTTATTTTACATCTTTGCCTCTGTGAAGCTGCTGCCATTACAGCTTCTGTTCCTTCAGATCAATTGTAAGGTGGGGAGGGGGGCGGGGGGACTCGGCCGTTTATTTGAAATGAGTAATGGATGTCATAGAACATTTCCTAACAAAGGCCAGGTTCCTCAGTCCGTCCTTTGAGCCACATAGCCAAGCAGGTCTGTTGTCGTGTTTCTTGCAGCTTTCTGCTAAGCATGGAGCCGTGTGGAGGTATGGCAGTAGATTAGTAGATTTGCTTCAGATAATGCTTCAGATAATGTGGATTATTCACTGACATGATTAAGTTCTCTTGCCCTTTGTGGAGATGGGTTTGAGATGATTCATGCGTACCCTCTCAGTTTGCTTGTCTTACGTGGAATGAAGGAGCGAGCATCTGAGATGGTAGATCCCATCAGGGCTACAGACTGTGGCCCTGGACCGGAAAGGGGACAGCTGCTTATTTAGGGCTTCAACTCGTGTTTAGTCTCATTTCACGTTGTGCCGAGTCAAGCCAACATAGGTGGCACCATCAGACAGGCTCACCAGCTTGGTATGTCCACTAGCATTCTAGAGCAGCAGAAAGGTCTAGTTTTTCTGAAAAACCAAACCTCGGTCACCTGGGCCTGTCTGGCAGCATAGCAGCCCCCGGTGTCCCCGCCACTGAGATGTCATTCTTCCTTCCAGACCCTTCCTGGGCATCAGTAAACCGGGGGACTTTTATCTGTGACGAGTGCTGCAGCGTCCACCGGAGCCTGGGGCGCCACGTCTCCCAAGTAAGGCACCTGAAGCACGCGCCGTGGCCTCCCACGCTGCTGCAGGTAAAGAGTAAGGACTCACCCAGCATGTAATTGGAGCTTTCAGGGCTCTTGCTTTTAGCAACTAACATTTCTTCCACTGTGCTTCTTAAATTTTAACAGCAGTGTTTGAATCATAACTGAATAGAGGTGCCGTGCCTATCAGTGCTGTGTGTGAGAACTGAATTCGTTGTTTACGATTGTTTTTTTCCCCCTCTCCTAACAAATAAATCTGGCCCCAAAAGCTCAATTATAGATAGATAAATAATTGTTAAAGTTTTTTTGGTAATTTCACTGCTGACTTCTAGACTGTCACCAGAAATTGTTGTTAAATGGCCCATCTTTTCCCTATGCTATGATAAATGTTTCTGAAGGCTGCAGTCTCAGAAACTTTTTATTACGTTTCCTGCTTTGTTGGAAGCATGGACTGAGATTCCTCAGAAATTTCCGAAACATGTGATTTAAGCTTTCTTGAAGTTTTTCTTAACCAGTTAGAGACCAAATTAAGTTAACATGTGTCAGTTGAATGCCCAACACCCTGCTAAGTGTTAAGTGAGCTCTTTGTTTTATTTGGGGTTGAATGTCATGTCACCTGTACTTCTATTTTGGGGTACACATTCTTCAAGTTCCATTGGAACTCAGAATTAAGCATGTGTTTTGCCTTCATTTGTCTTGAGTACATATTTTACTAGATCTGTGGCAGCTGTACAACGTGTCCCTTAAACTTACCCATATAAACCAAGGAGCCAAAACAAGTGGGTTTGGGTCTCTGATGTGATGGTATCTGCACCAATACAAAGCACAGATGGGGCTGTGTCAGGAGCGTGCTTTGAAATGAAATTGGAAGTATGGTTTATTAATAACTTACGCTGAGAAGTTTCTAACAGCTCCATCTCATGTGAAAGTAGGTGTTTACTGCTCTCAGGTCTTTGTTTACAGATTTCATTATAGGGCCTGAAGAAAGTCCAGAGATGAGTAGTTTAAAATGCCAGGCTTGACCCTAAAAGATCAATTCTGAAAGTATGGCACATGAACCACCAGTGGTACTCAAGACAGATGTAGGTAATACTCGAGTATTTATTTTAATGGTTGCATTATTTTAATGTGTATAAGAGAACTTTAACTAGCACATCAAGCCACAATTGCTAGTACAAGTTTTAAAAAATGGGTGGATTTAAAGAAAAATATTAGGTGGATAGTCTAGACAGTATGTGGGTTGTTAGGAATCTTGAAAATAGTATTTGGATGATCAGGCTTGGGAAATACTGCACTAAAATGCCAAAGTACTCTTCCTCCATAATCTATAAAAACAATTTAATCAAACCCTCTTAGGTCTTTAGCTGTCCTCCTGGTCAAACCTGAATCCTGCATGCAGGTTCATTGTTCTCATTCTAGAATCAGAAAGCAGTGATTTGTGGGATATCCCCATCATGCTAGTATTTGTAATGGGGCTTGGTTTTCCCAGTTCAGTTACTACAATTCCCAGGGAATGTTTGTGGAAAGAAATTAAAATATGATTTTACACTGCTTGGTTTTAGATGGTTGAAACCTTGTATAATAATGGTGCTAATTCTATATGGGAGCATTCATTGCTGGACCCTGCCTCTGTTATGAGTGGAAGACGTAAAGCTAATCCACAGGATAAAGTACAGTGAGTGGAATGTTTAATACTTTTATTTCTTTGTGACACACGGGGCCCACTTAAAGGTGCACAGCTACTTTTGACCAGCTTTCACAGGGCAGCACAGGAGGTGGGTACACCTCAGTTGTGCATTGAGCCTTTTGCTTTTAGAAACGCAGAAGACCGGGCACAGGACCATCTCTTCTGCATGGTTGCATAGCACAAGTCAGTGGCTTCTCCAGTTCGAGACAAAGGCTCAGAGGCTGTTCATGTAATCAGATTTAAGCTTAGGTGCTCAAACAAGAGGCAGTCAGACCAGAAATCTCGGTTCTGGGCTCCAGTCTGCCTGATGGTTCACCTAAAGGATGGGATGAAACGCCCCTTCCTTGCAAGGCCACTAGGTCAATTACTAAAATTATAAAGAGGGGCCCCTGGGTGGCTCAGTCAGTTAAATGTCCCACTCTTGATCTCGGCTTAGGTCACGATCTCACGATTCATGAGTTTGAGCCCCACATTGGGTTCTGCGCACTGTCAGTGCAGACGGAGACTGCTTAGGATTCTTTCTCTCCCTGTCTCTGCCCCACCCCCTCTTGTGCACTCTCTCTCATTCTCTCAGAATACGTAAATAAACTTAAAAAAAAGTTTTAAAAAAGAGAATTACAAAGAGAGGAGAGGTGCTATAAAAGGCAAGTCCTCTGCAGTCCTGGCCATGAGAATGACTACTCGATGTTTTGAGACTGCACGTCTTAAACTCCTGCTGGAATTTATTTCTCTATTGTTCATTTTCTTCTTGAGTGGGAGATACGGGTCACTTCCTCTTCTTTTTACAACCTGAAGAATGGGGAACGTTGCATCTGCATTGCAAGTGAGCTGTTTTCCTTTTTGTTTTCGAACAGTCCTAATAAAGCAGAATTCATCAGAGCCAAGTATCAGATGTTGGCGTTTGTGCATCGCTTGCCTTGCCGGGATGACGACAGTGTGACTGCCAAAGACCTTAGCAAGGTGGGCCGCACCTTTTAAAATCCCTACTGTTGCTGGATGAAACAGTGTATTGTTTTGCTTGAAAAAAAACTTAAAGAGGAAGAAGGGAAAAACAACACAAAAACTCCTTTCTGTATTCTAAATAATTAATAACATCCTTTTTTGGAATTGGTTTCATCTTTAATCTTAATTGAAATGGCAGCCATTCATCTTAGTGGAGGTACAAGGGCAAAGAGAAAAAGTAAGTATGTATCTAGAAAACAATTTGTGTTTTTCAGATACAGTTTTAAAGTTGTATTTCTAGGAGCACCTGGGTGGCTCAGTTGGTCAAGCATCTGGGACTCTTGACTTTGGCTCAGGCCATGGATTTCATGGTTCATGGGTTTGAGCCCCACGCTGTCGGTGTGGAGCCTGCTTGGATTTTCTCTCTCTGTCCCTCCCCTGCTCATACTCTCTCTTTCTCAAAATAAATAAATAAAACTTAAAAAAATATTTTTTAATAAAACAATACAATTATATTTCTATAAGTTTTTTGATTAACTTTGAAATAGGAACCATCCTTGAGTTGTTTCTAGAAGGGACTGGAAAGCTTGAGGGACTTCTTTAGGCATCCGGGTTGTATACTGAGTAGGGTCTTCAGGAAGCAGGATGACTCAAAGCTGTAGTGCTCAGGATTCTTTATCATACTTGCAAAACGAGTAGACGGCTTTCTTTATGTGGGCCTTTGCATGTTTTTGAGAGATGCCCTGAGAAATACGTATCTTTATTTTCAAAGCATTGCCTTTAGGAAATGTTCATGCAGAGCATGGGCACTCACAAGTCAGATTTTTTAAAGCTTGCATAGAAGTACATGTAATTGGGGGGCGCCTGTGTGGCTCAGTCAGTTGAGCGTCTGACTTCGTCTCAGGTCATGATCTTGCGGCTTGTGAGTTCGAGCCCCGCGTTGGGCTCTGTGCTGACAGCTCAGAGCCTGGAGCCTGCCTCAGATTCTGTGTCTCCCTCTCTCTCTGTCCCTCCCTGGCTCATGCTCTGTCCCTCTCTCTCAAAAATAAATAAACATTCCAAAAAAAAGAAGTACATGTAATTGTTTCTGTTAATTAATAAGGCTTGGCATGGGTTTTTTTTACCAATTGAAAATTATTAAATAAGTTAATTTTAAAAATAAGGCATGGATATAGTTGCTGCAGTAGGTTTCTGCATTCTTAGATTAAGAGATACGGCATTTTGGACAATTTTAGGTTGGACTTGAAGGAAAGCAGCTCATCTTCTGCATGTGTAAAAGCTTTTCTGCAGTGGTACAGAATTTGGTATACACAGGCCTATTTCAATAGACCCTGAAAGACTTGGTTAAAGTATTGTATACAGCGCCAAGAGTGGTGTTGTGGAGAGGGTGTGCTATAAGGCAGAATCCTGTAGTTTATGCGGTGTGGGATATGCAGTATATGGAGTGGGCCAATAACAACAGCGGATGATAACAACGGTTATAAAAACAACAGCAGCTGTATTCTTTGAGCATTTCCTGTGTACCAGGCTCCATGCAAAGCACTTTGTTATATCATTGACTCCTTACAGTAACCCTGTGAATAATAGGTGGCATCGTTATCACCATTTTAGAGATGAGAAAACGAAGGCTCGGATTGCTTAAAGAACTTCCGCAAGGTCACACAACTTGAAGGGTGTATGGTTTGAAATTTTGGTCTTTGAGACTTCAGAACCATGTTCAACCCCCTTCTCATACTGCCTGTCACTCCAGGTCTGGCTGTGCCCCCTAGACAGATCATGTATCTGGGCCTGTCGGCTTTCCCAGCCCTTGTTTCCTTCTCAGTAAAGTGCACCTGGCCCCACCTGAGAGCCCAGAGGTGGTTGTGCCCAGCAAGGGAGAGACTGCTTCATCCATCTTACTGAGCTAAATGAAGATTGTTACTCACGTAATTTATGTTAAAATGATCTGCCAGTTGCTCTAGTACACCGTTCTTTACGCTTTTAGTAAACATTTTTTTGGTTTGTGTTTTTCAGCAACTCCATTCAAGCGTGAGAACAGGGAATCTCGAAACCTGTTTGAGGCTGTTATCTTTAGGAGCACAAGCCAACTTCTTTCACCCTGTGAGAAAAGCATGAATTGATTCAGATATTAAATTGAAACTAAGTGGGTTGTGTTTGTGTAGCCTTTAGTTTTATTTAATTTGCTTGTTTGCCTACTTTTTATTAATACTCAGGAAAAAGGAAACACCCCACTCCATGTTGCCTCCAAAGCAGGGCAGATTTTACAGGCGGAATTATTGGCAGTATATGGAGCAGACCCGGGCACACAGGATTCTAGTGGAAAAACTCCTGTTGATTATGCAAGGTAAGAGACCTAGATTCTGGTCGCTCCCTTGGTTAGGGATTATTTATATTGGGTATGATTCATTGTTAGGTGGCTAAATTGCATATGGTTAACATTTAACCCCTTGAAGTTAAGGATTTGCGTCCTATTATTTTGCAGATACAAACGAGCGCAGAGGCTGGCAAAGTCACAGAGGGTAGAGCCATTAACCAGTTAGCTTTCAGTCTTTCACGTGACTTAAAATGCAATGGTATTTGAGCCAAATCAAGTATCAAGAATTGCAGACCCCACCCCTCAGTTTTTTAGCATGTTTAGTTATTGCTTGAACTTAAGAACAGATCTGTATGGATAGATATATGATTAAACAAGTACAGGGTAAAATGTTAATTGTAGGTTTTAGGTAGCCGACATATGAGTGCTTGCTATAAAATTCTTCTTGGTTTAAAAACTTTGACTCTGAAATGCTGGAAGAATAAACAAATCCATAAATTAGTCTTGAATATCCTTTAAATGATAGAAGGTGGCTTATCTTTCTTCTTCTTGCAAATTAACTTTATTAACTGCAAGGCACTGTACTCTTTTCTGCAGAGGATAAAATGGGTGAGATGACAAAACTGTGCCTTCCCAGAATTTATTATCTCATAGAGGAGATGATTCAAAAATGCATGAAAGAGTTAAATGAAGCAAGATAACGTGGAATTCATTGCCAGAATGGACAACTCATCTTAAAAGGCATATATAGGGTTTTTTCATTGTGGCCTAAATCATTAAGAAATTTCTTTAGTTGGACTTTGAAAAACAGGTTGGATTTGGGGGTGTGAAAGAGAAGCTAAGTAAGACATTCCAGGTGAAAAAGAAAGGCCTGAGTCAAGTTCAGGAGGGAGGGATGGATAGGGCATGTTCAGCACAGCAAAGTGCTTCACTGGATAGAGCAGGGTGAGCTGAGATACTGAGGAATATAGTATTTCATCAGATCTGAGACTCCACCGATTATACGGGTCATAATTATCTCATATACCACTAAAAAATGAGAAAAAACTCGGACAATTTAATGATGGATGGGGGCACCTGAGTCGCTCAGTTGGTAAACATCTGACTCTTGAGTTTGGTTCAGGTCACAGTCTTGCAGTTTGTGGGTTAGAGTCCTGCATTGGGCTCTGTGCTGATAGCGTGGAGCCTGCTTGGGATTCTCTCTCTGCTCCTCCCCTGCTCTTTCTCTTAAAATAAATAAATAAACTTTAAAAAAATAATGATGGATGTACCATCAATTGTCACATACTTCCTGATTTCACAGCTGTTTAAAAAAATGAGGAAAAAAAGATGCGTATCTCAGAAATCAAACGTGTAGTATGTTGGAGGAATATTCTGTAGTGTCTTGAATGGTGGGAAGAGAAACTGACAGAAACTAGGCTTTATCTTTTAAGAGGAAGTGAGCCCTAGGTACATGGTACTATCACTTACATTGGAATTTCCTCATATGTACCTTGCATATATAATAGTCTCTCAATGTAATAACTTATTTATGTGCCGTGTTACCAGAAGGATTTCAAACAGTTTAAATACTTACTTCATAAGACACTAAAGGCAAACCTATTGTTTTCTGTTATGGAAATTGAAGTTAAGGATGTAAAATAGTTACAGGTGTGAGCTGTGTGTTCTTTTTGGTCTCTCCCTGAATTAAAGACCTTGAAGTGGTTACTGAACTCATCCAGAGTCAGACTGGCTGCAAGAGCCTCTAGGGGAAGGACCTTCTTCATAATACTGATGTTCACACTCATCCCATCCTGACTGGTTCAGAATTTCCGAGGTTGGGGCCTGGATATCTGTATGTTTTCTAAAGCATTCTAATTCAATTTTGAGAACCTGTACTCTAGACCATTTATTAGTTTTATGTTGTACCTCCTTAGATGAAGTTATTCTTAATCCCTCCCAGAAGTCCATGATTTCCTTATTAAGTATTCTGTTTTGTAAATTAAAGGAAAGGGAGTAGTTCAGATTACAAAAAGTTTATAGAGGTGGGAATAAGAGTAGACCTTGGAAGTTTACCTCACACAAAAGGTTGATTATTCTGAGAAGTTGCATTTGGTAAATTGCTCAGGTGTCTTGGAAGACATCTCTGTCCTTTTTTATTCTAGAGCCAGTGGCTGGTGAGGAATATAACTGGTACTTTGTTTTCTCTTGATAGGCAAGGAGGGCACCATGAGCTGGCAGAGCGTCTTGTAGAAATACAGTATGAGCTGACTGACAGACTAGCCTTCTATCTCTGCGGCAGGAAACCAGGTGAGTGAAAGGCTAGTGGCCTCTCCACACCTTCAGTCAGTCAGCTTCTGGAAAAACAAGTTGGGACGCTGTTACCCAAGACCACTGCTTTAACATATCCTCAAGAAAAGTACAAATAAATAAGGATTTTTACTTGAAATAACTATAGCATTTTCAGTTCCATGCAAAGGATATAAGGGTAGTCAAATCTCCTTGAATTTTAGTCTCTAAGACTTTATTTTAGCTCCAGAGGAGTGACTGTTTCAAGAATCAGCACAATTGAACCAAAATTGAATGTACGCCATAGTTCTTGCACACAATGGAACTGGGATCGGAAGAGCAGAGCAGTAACTTGTGTAGTTATTTGAAGAATTCTGCTATAAAAGGAATGGAAAAGGGGTGCCTGGATGGCTCGGTTGGGTGTCTGACTATGACTCAGGTCGTGATCTCACGGTTCATGAGTTTGAGCCCCGCGTCAGGCTCTGTGCTGACAGCTCAGAGCCTGGAGCCTGCTTCAGATTCTGTGCCTCCCTCTCTCTCTGCCCCTCCCCCGCTAACTCACTTTCTCTCTGTCTCTCTCTCTCTCTCTCTCTCTCTCTTCTCAAAAATGAATAAACTTAAAAAAAAAAAAAGGAATGGAAAAGAGGTCAAAAGTAAACTTTGCCATTAGCCAACTTTATGAAGTAGAACTAGGGTCAGCAAACCATGGTCTATGGGCCAAATCTAGCCTGTCACCTGTTTGTTTAAATAAAGTTTTGTTGTAAGATAGCCCTGCCTATTCATTTACATATTGTCTGCAGCTGCTTTCACACTACTACAGCAGAACTGAGTAGGTTGAGGGGAGCCTGGCTGGCTCAGTTGGCACAGCATGTGACTCTTGATCTTGGGGTCACGAGTTTCAGCTCCCCATTGAGTGCAGAGATTACGTAATTAAAGAAGGAAAGAAAGGAATAGGTTGAGTATTTGCAAGAGCGATCATATGGCTGCAAAGCCAAAAATATTACTGTCTGGTCCCTTACAGAAAGTTTGCCAGTTCCTGATTAGGATATCTTCGTGCACATATACAGCACTTCCCTAACCTGGCTGTATTACAGAGTTAAGAGCCCCTGGTGTGTTCTACTTCCCAGTGAGATGGGGTGAGCATACCCCACCGTTTCTTTCCTGCTAATACGATAAAAACCCTGGACCAAATGCGTGGACTAGCTATCTGAGGACTCTGGCTGGTGGTTTAGGAAGTCAAAGTACCACGGAGCTAGTGGTGAGTGTCCTGTCTGTTTTACTTTTGAGATGGCCTTGGAGATGGCCTGAAACCTGGAAGTGCGGAGCAGGTGCAAGAAGCCTTCTCTCTCTGGTCTAAGGAGCAGTAAATGAGATTCCTACAGGACAGAGAGGTGGGGGATTCCCCTGGGTTTTTTTTTCTCCTCCTCCTTTTCCTCCCACCCTAGACCCTAGGCACTCCTGTGGCTGCAGCAATGGCAGCACAGCTGCCTGAGTCTCTGACCAAGAGCCTGAGAGGAATTCTGATTGCTTTTATTTTTCTCTGTGTTCTCTCACCACTTGGCCCAGGAAGCAGAGCCTAACCTGGTCTGTTGTCTGCTAAAACAAAAATGTTAACATTCTCCATAGAATTTTTTTTTTTTAATTTTTTTTTTCAACGTTTATTTATTTTTGGGACAGAGAGAGACAGAGCATGAACGGGGGAAGGGCAGAGAGAGAGGGAGACACAGAATCGGAAACAGGCTCCAGGCTCTGAGCCATCAGCCCAGAGCCCGATGCGGGGCTCGAACTCATGGACCGCAAGATCGTGACCTGGCTGAAGTCGGACGCTTAACCGACTGTGCCACCCAGGCGCCCCTCCACAGAATTTAAAGAAGACTCAGAGTCTCACAATATAATATTCAAAACGTTCAGGATATCAACCGTAATTACTTGACATACAAAGAACCAGGAAAATCCCAAAAGACTTGCAGGGGAAAATGTAGTCAACAAAGGCCATCCCCAGATGACACAGATGTTGGAATTAACAGTCTAAAGCAATAGGAACATCATGGTTAAAGAAGTAAGTGTGAATGTTCTTGAATCACATAGAAATATAGAAGGTCTTAGTAGAAAAACAGAAGATATAGAAATGAACCAGATAGAAACGTTGAACTGTGGGACACCTGGGTGGCTCAGTCAGTTGAGTATCCCCTGCTGGAGTTTGGCTCAGCATGATTTCGCTGTCGTGAGATTGAGCCCCACATTGGGCTCTGCTCTGGCGGTGGAGAGCCTGTTTGGGATTCTCCTGTCTCCGCCCCAATCCCTACCCCTGCCCACACCATCTCTCAATCTCTCTCTCTCTAAAAAATAAATAAACATTAAAAAAAAATGTTGAACTGAAAAATACAGTAACTAAAAATTTAAAACTCATGGATGGGCTTAAGAGATTGGAGATGGCAAAGAAAAAACTCAATGAATTGAAATACATCACTAGAAATTACCCAGTTTGAGCAACAGAGAAAATAAAAAAGTGGGAGGAAAAAGAAACTGAACACAGAACCCCAGGGATGTAGGGGACAATATCAGAAAGTTATGTTTTTATCTTCAGACTCCCAGAAAGAGATCAGAAAGCGTGGTGCAGAAAAAATATTGAAGAAACATGGGTTCACAACAACTCTAAATTTGGCAAAAGACAGACTTGCAGATTCAAGAAAGCTCAGAGAATCCCAAACAGGATAAACTCAATGAAATCCTCATTCAGACACATCAAAATCAAACTGCTGAAAACTAAAGACAAAACATTTGAAAGCAGCCAAGGAAAAAAACTGACATATAACATATAAAAGGACAGTTATTTGAATGACTATGGATTTTAATTGGAAACCATGGAGACAAGTACTGAAAAAAAGAAAAGAACTGTCAGCTCAGAATTCCATTTCCAGTGAAAAGAACCTTCAAGAACGAAGGCAAAATATATTTTAAGATGAAGGTAAGAGAACTAGTTGCTCTAACAGAAATGCTAAAGAAAGTCTTTTGGGTAGAAGGGAAATGATACCAGAGGGAATCTGGAACTTCAGGAGTAAACAAGAACAACTGAAGTGATAAATATCTGGATAAATATAAGAGATTATATTTTCCTCTTAAGTTCTTTGAGATAGGAGTGAGTTTAATGCAGAAGTTACAGTATTGGCTAGTGGGATTTTCAGCCTGTGTCACTGGAATACATTTGATAGCTACGACATAAAAAGGGAGCAGGTAAAAGAAATACAGAGATAAGGTTTCTGCATTCATCTTAAAATGGCAAAATATTATTTCTAAGTAGACTAAAAGGTTATGTGTACTGTAATGCCTAGCACAATCACTAAAATTGGACTATACAGTGATATGTAGTCAAAACATCTAGAGATAAAATTGAATGTTAAAAATTACTCAAATATTATCAAAAGATACTTTAATTCAAAACAATCCAGAAAAGAGAGAAAAGGGGAGAGATAGGCACAAAAAACTGAGGCCCAAACAGAAACTAAATAATAAAATCATAGACTTAAATCCAAACATATGAATAATTACATTAAATGTTAATGATCTAAATGTACCAGCTAATAAGATTGTCAGAATGGATTTAAGACAGTAAGCTCTAACTATGTGCTATCTACAAGAAACCCACTTTAAATATAATTATAGAGGTAATTTAAAAGCAGAAAGGTATAAAAAGATACACCATGCAAACACTAAGTGAAAGAAATCTAGAGGGGTTGTGTTAACATCAAAGTAGACTTTGAGAGCAAGGAAAATTAGCAGGGATAGAGAGGGACATAACTTGGTGATGCAGTCAATTCACCAAGAAGATGTAACAGTTCTGAATGTGTATACACCCAGCAACAGAGTTTCAAAATCCATGAAGCAAATTTTGATAGAACTGAAAGGAGAAATCCACAATTCTTGGATATTCATTCAGCAGTCTTCATTTAGTAACAGAACTGGTGGATAGAAAATCAGCAAAGATACGGGGCACCTGGCAGGCTCATTCAGTAGAGCATGCAACTTTTGAACTTGGGATCATGAGTTCAAGTCCCATGTTGGGCATGGAGCCTATTTAAAATAAATAAATTAATTTAATTAAAATCAGCAAAGATAGCAAGCTGAAACCCGTCAACCAACTGCATCTAGTTGACATTTATAGCATGCTCTGCCTAACATTTTCAGAATAAAATGAATTCTCGTGCTCACGTGAGTACTCACTCTCAAAATAAATAAACTTAAAAATAAATAAAAGAATTAAAATTCTACAGAGTATATTCTCTGACCATAATGGAATTAAGCTAGTAATAAATAATAAAAATATAACTTGGAAATAACCAGGTGCTTAGAAATGAACAACACAGTTCTTTTTTTTTATTATTATTATTTTTTATTTTTAGAGAGAGGGAAAGCACAAGTTAGAGAAGGGCAGGGGAGAGAGAATTCCCAAGCAGCCTCCACACAGAGTGCAGAGCCCAATGCTGGGCTCGATTCCACCACCTTGGATCATGACCTGAGCCAAAATCAAGAGTGAGATGCTCAACCAACTGAGCGATCCAGGTGCCCAACAACACAGTTCTAAATATAAGTCTAAGAGGAACTCTTAAGGGAAATTAGAAAATACTTTCAGATGAATGAAAGTACAACATGCCGAAATTTAAGGGATGCTGCTAACGCAATGCTTAGAGGAAATTTTATAGTATTAAATTCTTACATTAGAACACAAGAAAGGTCCTCAACCTAAGCTTTCCCCTGAAGAAACTATGAGTTTCTTACTGCTTACTCATCTGAGAAGATGAGTAAAATAAACTCTAAGCAAGTAGGAGGTGGGAAATAATAGATAAGAGTGGAAATCAATGAAATTGAAAAAGGAAAGCAGTAGAGAGAAATTAATGAAACCAGAAGCTGATTCTTTGAAAATTTCAATGAAATTGATAAAGGTCTACCCATATTATAAATAATTCTATGCACACAAATTGGACAACTTAGATAAAATTAACCAATTCCTGGGGCACCTGGGTGGCTCGGTCGATTAAGTGTCAGACTCTCGATTTTGGCCTAAGTCATGATCTCACGGTTCATGAGCTCAAGCCCTGTGTCAGGCTCTGCACTGACAACGAGGTGTCTTTCTCTGCCCCTTCCCTGCTCGCTCATGCGTGTGAACTCACTGTCTCTCTCTCTCTCCCTTCCTCCCACTCTCAAAATAAACTTAAAAAAAAAGTAACCATTCCTTGAAAACCACAAACTACCAACCACCACCCAATAAGACAGAGATCATGTAAATCCATAATCTTACATTTTAAAGAATTTGAATTTGTACTTTAAAATCTTCCATTTAAGAAAACCCCAACCCAGATGATTTCACTGTTAAGTACTGTGAACTAGCTGAAGTGGTGTTGCCATATAACTATACAACAGATATGCTTGATGACTCCTGTGATTTGCTAGCTTTGCAATTATGATACTTAATGGGTATTTTTAAGTGTTAGGAATTCACTTTTCAGGTTTTGCACATTAAATGAAACTATTCTACCAAGTATTTGAAGAAGAAATAACATTAATTCTGCATGATATTTAGAAAATAAAAGGTAGGAAACACCTCTGAAGTCATTTTGTGAAGCCACCGTTACCCTGGTACCAAACCCAGCAAAAACAGCACAAAAAAATAGCCCTCGTGAACATGGACACCAAAATCCTCAACAAAGTGTTAGCAGATCAAATCCGACTATATATAGATAGATAGATAGATAAATAGATAGATAGATCTATCTCATAACCAAGTGAGGTTTCTAAATGCCAAAACTGATTAAATATTTGAAAATCCTTTAATGTGATTTATCACATTAACAGACTGAAAAAAAGGCATCAATCTTATCAGTTGATGCAGAAAAATATGTAACAGAATTCAACATTCTTTCATGATAAGAAGAGAGCAAACTTAGAATAGAAAGGACTTCCTTAACCTGATAAAGAGTATCAGTAGAGACCCACAGCTAACATCTTCCTTAATGACGAAAGATTGAATGTTTTTGCTTGACTATCAGAAACAAGGCCAAGATGTCTACTCTTACCACTCTTATTCAACATTGCTCTGGAAATCCTAACCAGTGCCATAAGGCAAGAAAAACAAAAGGCATATAGATTGGAATGAAACAGATACAATTCATCATAAATGAGATGGTTTCTATGTTGAAAATCCCAAGGAATCTACAGTTCTTAGAACAAATAAGTGAGTTTAGCAAGGTTGCAGAATGAATACAAGGGAAGCAATCAAAAATCAATCATACTTCTGTAGATTAGCATTGGATAATTGGAGACTGAACCTAGAAAAACAGTTAACATTTATAATAGCTCCACATTGGAAGTTTAGGTAGAAATCTGGCAAAATATTTGTGGGATCTGCATGCTGAAAACTACCAAATGCTGAAAGCAATCCAGGAAGACCTGAATAAGTGGAAAGAGAACTGTTCATGGGTTGGAACACTCAATAGAGTTAACGTCGTTTCTCTACAAATTAATTTGTAAAGTTAGTGTAATTCAAGGATTTTCTTGCATACTTGGATGTGCTGATTCTAAAATTTACATGGAAAGGCAGAGGAACTAGAATAGCCAAGAGACCATTTTGCAAAAGGAGGAGAATGTGGGCAGAATCACACCATCCAATTTTAACTCTTGCTGTCAAGTTTTGCTGTACTCAGACAGTGAAGAGACAGACATACAAGTCTTGAAATAGTAGACAGCATCCAGAAGTAGACACACAAATATGTTCAGTTGATTTTGGATAGTTGCAAAGGCAATCCAGTGGAGGAAGATAGTCTTTTCAGTGTTGGAGGAACTGGACATCCATGTGCAGAAGTAGAAACTTCAGTACCTCCCACACTGGCGTAAAAACTAAAAATAGATCATAGATCTAAATGTAAAACTATAAAATGTCTAGAAGAAAATCTGTGATCTTGCATTAGGTGAAGTGTTTAGATGTAACATAAAAGCACAATCCATAAAACAAAATACTGATGAATTGGACTTTGTCAAAATTGAAAGCTTTTGCTCTGCAAAAACTGTAATTAAGAGAGTGAAAAACACGGGGCGCCTGGGTGGCGCAGTTGGTTAAGCCAGGTCACGATCTCGCAGTCCGTGAGTTCGAGCCCCGCATCAGGCTCTGGGCTGATGGCTCAGGGCCTGGAGCCTGCTTCCGATTCTGTGTCTCCCTCTCTCTCTGCCCCTCCCCCGTTCATGCTCTGTCTCTCTCTGTCCCAAAAATAAAAAAAAAAAAAAAAAAAAAAAGAGTGAAAAACAAGCCACAGCCTGGGAGAAAATACTAGGAAATCACATGTCCAACAAAGAACTTGGATCCAGAATATTTATACCTAAATATATAAAATTCAAATGTAAGAAAACAAACAGCCCGATAAAAACCGGGCAAAGACCATATCCAGATGACAAATGAGCACATGAAGTGAGGCGCTCAGCATCATCAGCCATTAGGGAAATGCAAATTAAAAGCACAGTGAGGTACCCCTACACGCCTTTTAGAATGACTGAAATTTAAAAACCCCTAAGAAACTGGCAATCTGAATGGGAAGATGTGAAGCAACTGTAACTCTCATACACTGCTGGTTGGAAAACAAAATGATAGAGCTACTCTGTCAAAAAGTCTAGCAGTTTCTTACCAAGTTGTGCACACATTGACCTAATACCTCCACAACCTAGCAGCCCCACTGCTAGCTATTTATCCAAGAGAAATAAAGACTGATAGTTACACAAAAACCTATATGTGAATGCATAGAGTGGCTTTTTATTCATTGGCATGTGATCAGTGCCCTCCAAAAGCTAGGTGAGGACTAGGTCATTAAGCCCTGCCTGGATCTGCCAAGACCGCCTGCCTCAGCCCTGATGGTTTTATGCTAATTGATTAATTTGAAGGTGAGCCACAAGACCCCAAGGGTGCTCCCCCATCCCACATGGAGAGCTGATGGAAGCTTGCTCTGAGCTAATTCCGCTCCCCACAAGTTCTGTCCATAACTAAAGGTCATCAGTTATACTGGGGATGGATGAAGTGTAGGATTAACGTGAACATAACCTTTCTGCCTAATGGTGTCTGGACCTTTGTATCAGTTGAAAATGGGACTGTGATTCTTGCTACTGGCCAGGCCTTAGGGAGTTTGTAGCCAAACTGGCAACCTCTGCCCCTCCCACATAATTCCTAATTATGAGAAAATGCTAATTGCAAAATGTAAATTGAAAAAATAATTATGGTGTTCCTTTATAGATCCTATCAGTGTTTGTATGACCAAAACTTTGGCTTGATTTCTCTTTCAGATCACAAAAATGGACAGCACTTTATAATACCTCAAATGGCAGACAGGTAAGGCTGTTGAAATACCAATCAATTTTATCTGTCACTGTTATTTCCTTGGTTGTATAGTGTTTAAGTGTATTATATTTTGTATTTAACAAAGCCCATACATTTTTCTCTTTTATGGCTATACAATTTGGAAATAAGACGGCTGTAAGTAAACCACCATGTAAAACTTAAGCTTGAAAGAGTACACGTAACAAATTTACTAGTAGGAAAATTGGAGTTAGGGATGTCCCAATTTTAGCCAGTTGGGACAGTGTATTGTGTCTATAGATATCTCAGAATATTTCTGTATTGTAATAGAAGATACTCTTTGTCTATAACCATGACTGACAAAATTTTTAAGGGCTGAATAATAAATATTTTAGGCTTTGTGGGCCACACAGCCTCTGTCACAACTATTCTGCCAATTGTAGATGCACGCATCCGTGAATGTTATGTAAATGAAGGGCATATCAGTTGCAAGAAGATTTTATTTCTGGACACTGAAATGTGGATGTCATAGAATTCTTCACATTATGAAATATTTTTCTTTTGTTTTGGGATTTTTTTTTTTCCCAAACCATGTAAGAATGTAAAAACATTTAGCTCGGGAACCGAACAAAAAAATGGGCTATAATCTGCCTACCCCTGGTCTGTGAGGTTAGATGAGTTCACAGCTGCAGGAATGAACTTGAAATTCTTATTTAACCAATTACCTTTGCACAAATACTGTCAAGAGTTTATGAAATGATTAGCTGCTGTTCTAGATGTAATCTTGCCCTTCTGGTTTTTCTCATTCTGCTCTTTTCGTATTGTGCTTTTTTTTTTTTTTTTTTTTAAATACTTTAAGAATTGTGACTTCTCACATAAAGGGGTTGGCGACTAGCCTGGCAGTAGTTTTTGTCTTTTAGTTATCCGGTGATTATTTTTCCCTTTACTATGTTACCTGAGCATGATATTTCTAAAAGGAGTTACAAGTTTTTGTGTTCAGAGTTTTCTCACTAACTCTAATGGGCTGTAGAATTTTTGTTTCTGACCATGTCCATGAACTGTAATTAATGTCTTGATGCCTTGACTATCTTAATCTTCTGCCAAGCTCACAAAAATGGTTTTTATTTATGTGCTTATTAGTTTTGTACATTTTCTTAGCAGCCTGGATTTGTCTGAATTGGCAAAAGCTGCTAAGAAGAAGCTTCAATCTGTGAGTATCTCTGTTTCCTAGTGAAGTTCAGTGTGGAGTTCAGTTCATGCATCCTGCTAATTCCTATCCTTAGCCTGTTACCTGTTACATCAGATGACTTTTCATACTCTCAGATGTTGTTAAATCAGAAGCAGAGCACTGAGTATGTAGAGAAGAAGATGGGAAGTACTATTAAGTTTAGTAGATCCAATTTATTGGCTCTGCTTCAAGTAATGGCATTTTTTCTCTGTCATTTTCAAAGTGAAGACTGTGCCTTTGACATTAGGAAGCTGTTTCTTTTCGTAAGAGTTCCTTAGTTTCTCTCCCTGTAAAACAGTAAGCGGGACACACTTCGTAGGATTCCTTCCGGTAGCCTTATAGCACACTAGGGAATGGCACAATTTGGTACTGGAATGGTGAGTACCGCAGCTCCACCCGCTGCCATCTGGGGTCCAGCCGCCAGTATCATGGTCTTGCTTAGCCCGCTTCATTCATCAGAGCTTTGTAAGTGCATGCTGTCGAGGGCTGGTGGCCCTGCCCCGGGTGTGCACTCAGAGCTCACCCAGCTCCCTTCGGTCTGCATACTTCTTTCCAGCCTGCCCACCTCAGCCCTAGTCAGGACCCTGACCAGCCAGCTTCTCTGGGAGTGCTTTCCCTTTGTTGGGCCCCCCCCCAGTTGAAGCCTCACCAGGGTGCTTCCCCAACCACTGTAACCACCAGATTTCCCGCCTCTGGCTGTCCTCACAGCCCTCTGGATCTGAACCAAGATTCCTAACTTCTTTTCTTCACCTCAAAAAGTGTCATCCAGTTCTCACCATTCAGTTTTTGCCCTGCTTTCCATCTGATTCCTGCTGCGTACCTGCGCACATGCATGTGTGTGTTTGTGTGTGTGTGTGCATGCACACATGTGTGCAAGCGCAAGTGTTTGTTTCTTTTTGGGTTTACACTCTCTAAGGCCACCTTCAGGTCCTCTCGGGAATCCTGTCTTTCTGCAGTCTTCTCCTTCCCCAGCTTCCAGCCCTTTTGTCGTTTAAGTAACTGAAATCTGACCACCTTGACAGTATAGGTGGAAGTTTCCCCAAGCCTGACTCTGAAGCTGCACCTCTCCCCTAATGTAGGACTTTCTCCTCGTTCCTCTTCACTAGCGCTCCAAATAATACTAAGTACTGAATATGACATACAAGTGAGTCTATCGTTACTAGTATTTGTGATATGAAATAAATGTATTTTATGCAATCTGGTGTCTCTGTGTTCTGTATCTGTGGTTTTGTGTGTCTGTGTGTTTTATCACCTTTCTTAAATTAAGGCGGTCATATGGTAGCATGATTAAGATGATAACCTTTGGAATCAGATAGCACCAAATAGTCTGTGATTTCATTTTAATTACTTAAGAGTATATAAGCCAATTTTTATTTTAAATAATTCAGACGTTATAGATAATACTCAGGCTCCCTTAACTAACCTACATTTGCTAGACTGAAAACCGCATAAAGGTGGGGTTATGTCTGTAATATCTCTAGCATGTGGCAGGCACTAGACAAATATGTGGAACAAAGTTGAGTACAGATCCCAAGAACCTGGGCTGTGGTCAGACTGGTCAGTTAGAGAGCTCATCTCTGACAAGCTCCTTAGCCTTTGTGCGCTGTGGTGTCCTCTCCTGGAAAGAGGACTTACGATCCATCAGTGGCTGCAGATCTGAACTGCTCAGTGAGACCGGCTGCTGTCAATACCTATTGACCCCACCCAGTGGTCTCCTCACAAGGGACAGCTTGATCAGTGCCACTTCAGTGGTTGTCCCACAGTATCTCCCTCCCTGATAAGAAACTGAGAAAAATATAATTAGACTAATGTGTTTGTTGAATTAGTTAAGCGTTAACATTTGGAGAGACTTAAACTTGGATCTCAGGTCCATTACTTGCTGGCTCTGTGGCTTTAGGCAAGCTGCTAATTTCTGGGCCTCAATTTCCTTGTCTCTAGGGTGGGATGATCATAGTTTCTATCTGCACAGAAGTGTCATGAGTATTAATATGATGACAGTAGCACAGTACCTGAGGTGTGAGCCCTCAGTATTGCTGTTGTAGTTACTGTCAGTAATAATAATCTTAGCTTGTAGCCCCTTATTGGAAAGAGACTGATATTTGTGATGCAAGTTTAGGTCTCCAGTCGCTCGTCACCTTATCCAGGAAGGTGGATACGTCAGCGTATCCAGGAAAACGCTATCAGAGCTTATTTTCAATTACAAATATAAGTTAACCACACTAGAGAAAATTTGGAAAATGGACAAGGGGAATCCTTTTCATTCACTGTATTCTTAATGGATTCAGGCACAGTATTTTGATATGTTTCTTCTAATTCTCGTTTCATATGCCTATCATTTTTTTTTAATGGAAGCTCAATCATAATTATAGGATTTTATATCCTGCTTCTTTCATCCAGCAATTGTATTCATTTTAGCAAGCTCTCACAAGGTCTGTGTAGCCAGCATTTTAAATTGCCACATAAAATACCTTCTGGTCAGCGTGTGCTGGATATTTCCTGGGCCCCATCTCTGTGCCAGGTACTGTGGGTGGACGTAAGGAATACGGTCAGGAATAAAAGACATTCAGTGTCAGCTAAAAAGTGACTGCCACCAAACATCTGGGTGTTTTTTATGAGGGGAAAAGTGCAGAGAACTAGAGCCACCTGGTGGACGCTTAGCCTCAGGTGGCTTGAGGAAGACCCTGAGTGTCTTGTTTATCCCAGTGGCCGCCAGGCAGGCGTTCCAGGCAGTGTGGAGATTGTTTTGTTGGCCAACACTGCACAATGTACTGAGTATAGACAGGTGTTTTTTGCTGGGGACACTTGGTTTGGGGGATTGGAAGCCTGCTTACTGAAGAATATAGCAGAGACTTGCCGAAGTCTGGGTGGTAGCTTGTGCGGTGGCATGTTTTATCTTTTCAGAATGGCATGTTTTGGCGTCTCTGTCCCATCAAGGGTTTAGGATTCTTTATATTCAGAGTCACTGGCAGTTGCTCACGAGCAGAAGAGGGGGACTTTAAAGGGTGATGTCACGCAAAGAGTGGAGAACTGGACCCTACTTTTGAGATTGTGCACTTCAGATGCCTCTTACTCCTTCATAGCACACCCCTGTCTACGTATTACAAAGGAGTGAGGCTGCTGTGGGAGGCAGAAATTTCTAGAGGAGCTGTACTGTTCTGGAAATGTTATTGTCTGTTTAACAGTCGGCATTTTACTAAGCACTGGCTTTGGATAATACATTGGAGATCAAAGGGTGAATAAGTCACAATGCCCACTCATTCTGCTAGTGTTAATCCTTGTCCCTTGTGTTCCTGATATTTTTTTACTTGCAGCTAAGTAATCATTTGTTTGAAGAACTTGCCATGGATGTGTACGATGAAGTTGACAGGCGAGAGACTGATGCAGGTGACTGAACACGTGGCTTTTTCTAATAAGCTTCTCTTGTCAGTGGGCAGTGACAAGCTGCCCACCTCAGTGTTTTACTTGCCTGATTTCTCCTGTCCTGATGATGCGTGTGTCGACATTTACTTTTGTGTATGTTGGTTTCGGAGTGTGCTTCCCCGAGTCTCCCTCATGACATGGGAGCCGCGGCTGTCAGAGGGGCGGTGGCGCACCCATGGTGATAAGATTCTATCTCTGGCTCTTTCCTCTGGCTAGTCTGGCTTGCCACGCAAAACCACAGCACCCTGGTAACCGAGACAACTGTCGTCCCCTTCCTTCCGGTCAATCCTGAGTACTCTTCAACACGGAATCAGGCAAGTGGCCGAATCTGAGAAGGAACTGGTAGTGTTATTTGGAGAATGGCTGATAATATGGTATTTCCTTTTCCCAGGACAGGTATTTTACATTTTTGTTTGATTAAAATGTTAACTGTCCTTTATATATATACACACACGCGCGCGCACAAAAAACTCAAGAAATTGGTAAGAAAAGCAACAAATGTAAACAGAAGCCTGTCAAAGAATATGAAACAGTTCACGGAGGAAATATAAATGGCTTACAAATGTGAAGAAATGTTTAACCTTATTAGTGATCCAAGAAAGCATTAGTGGAAAAGGCATTAACGAAAATTTCATCAACCCAATTAATAAAGAATGTAATAAAGGATACTTGAAGCTGGTAGGGGTATGGTGAAATGGGCCTTCTGATGCTGCAGGTAAGAGTTTCTGTTGCTGTAGACTTCAGAAAGTCAGTTTGTTAACTGATTTTAAAAGCCTCAAAATTAAGTCCATCCTTTCACACCAGAAATCTTTAGTTGGGAATATATGCTAGTAAAATAAAAATACAAAGAATTATGCATGGTGATTTTCCTCAAAGCACTGTATAAAATAATAGAGCATTCAAAACAGCCTAAGCACCCATAATGAGGAGAAAAGTTGAGTAAATTGGGAAGGGTTTTTAATGTTTATTGATTAATGGCAATGGCAGTTCCCAGCATTTTTAACTTTACCTTGAAGTTTTACAGTTTTCTTCCAAATTTTTCATTATTGGGTCTACTCTAAAATTGAATTGTAATGGAAAAAAGCATCAGGTAGAAACATTTTGTTTTTTTTTTCAGAAATGTGCACTGTGAGAATTTAAATGGTATCTAGTTCTCTTATGTAGATGGTTCTAGACTATTTGCAAGGAAAACATTGATGTGTGACTCCATTAACCTGCGGTGGTACTTTGATCATGTTTGGAAGTCTGCTGAAATCTGACGATAGTGTAACTGGTTTTATGTGAATATTGACGCATATGTTTTCACATGTGGAAATATTTCCAATTATTTTCTCACTCAGGGCAGACAGAAACTAGCTCGGTTTAACGCCCATGAGTTTGCCACACTGGTCATCGACATTCTCAGTGATGCCAAGAGGAGACAGCAAGGCAGTCCTCTTTCTGGTTCAAAAGGTAACTGTTTCAAACCACTAAATGTTTGCTTCTTTGGTCTTCTAAACTTGACACACGTGTTAAGTTTAAAATGACAAACTAATTAAAGCAGTCATAATGAAAAGTTTACCTTTTTTGAGCCCTGATGAATGATAAATATTTCAGTGTTACTAACTGCTATTCAAATTTACCTTATATGTTTCTTCCTCTTAGATCACCTATCTTCCTATAGAATTGCATCCGGAGTGTTACAGCTCTTTTAGAATTTGTCAGGTTTTCCAGTCCTTACTGGAAACCCCGCAACTCCTCCCAGTTAAAAAAACAAAAAATGCATCCTGAAATTAACCCAAAAGTCTGACTTAGATCTTATTAAAGGGCATAAGAAAATCAACCCTCTTTTTTTTTTTTTATTTTTATTTTTTTATTTTTATTTTATTTTTTTTTCAACGTTTATTTATTTTTGGGACAGAGAGAGACAGAGCATGAACGGGGGAGGGGCAGAGAGAGAGGGAGACACAGAATCGGAAACAGGCTCCAGGCTCTGAGCCATCAGCCCAAAGCCTGACGTGGGGCTCGAACTCATGGACCGCGAGATCGTGACCCGGCTGAAGTCAGACGCTTAACCGACTGCGCCACCCAGGCGCCCCAAATCAACCCTCTTAATTGATATTACAGCTTACCTGCTGTTGCTTACATACAAAACTGAGTTCTAAATAATTAAAACTTGTTACTATAAACTTTAGATGTCTTCAGTAAGAATTGTTGTGGTTTAAAATTGTAGAGAGCACCAAGCCCCATTTCCAAGGTGCCCTGTTGCATCTAGTTCAGTAGCTCAGCGTCCTGAGTTTGTGCTTAGGAACACACTTTTCCCCATCTCCCGTTACTCTATACTTACTGGTTTTTTTCTAATTATATATAATACATTTTTTCCTAAGTTTACTTATTTTGAGAGAGAGAGAAGGTGTGTGCACACAAGTGGGGGGGTGGGGGCAGAGAGAGAAGGGGAGAGAGAATCCCAAGCATGTTCAATGCTGTCAGTACAGAGCCTGCCTGATGTGGGGCTCAATCCCACGAACTGAGATCATGACCTGAGCCGAGATCAAGAGTAGACTCAACTGACTGAGCCCCCAAGGTGCCCGTAGAATATGTTTTTTATTATAAAGCATTTAAATTTTTTTAATGTTTATTTATATTTTAGAGAGAGAGAGAGAAAGAGAGAGCGTGAGTGGGGGAGGGGCAGAGAGAGAGGGAGACATAGAATCCGAAGCAGGCTCTAGGCTCTGAGCTGTCAGCACAGAACCTGACACAGGGCTCAAGCCCACGAACCGGGAGATCATGACCTGAGCCAAAGTCAGATGCTTTAACTGACTCAGCCACCCAGGTGCCCCTATTATTAAAGCATTTAAACGGAAGAAGTACAGACTATAAAAATTAAGTTTTCAGTTAGCATCGTATTCCCCAAAGACAGTAATCATCAACTGACATCAGTTTTTGATTTTACTAGTTCAACAGGAATAAGCAGATTCTAAGGAAATTTACTAAATTTTGGCAAAGGTGTAGTGGTAAAGGTCCTTACGTAAATTTGAAATGTCAAAATGTACATACTCTTTGATTTGGTGGTTCCATTTCTAGCTAACTTGAGGGTAAATAATCAAAGATGTTACACATATATGTAACACTGAAAACATTAGAAACAGGTAACAGTTTGCAACAGGTAAGCAGTGAGAATTTGAATATATTTGAGTAGTGCAACCTTTTTTTCCCAAAGAATATAGAGTGATATAAAGTAATAAATCAGTTTTTCTAAAAAAGGTTTAGTGTAATCGCAGTTTTGTAAGGAGACCATTTATACACATACATATGTGCAAGTGAATATATCACCTGGAAGTACTGTGTAAATACATAATCAGCCGTCGTTATTTGCAGATCCCATATTTGCAAATTCATCTGTTAACTGAAATTTATCTGTAACCTCAACATCAGTACTCCCCATGGAAACTCGTGGACATGTGCAGAGTGGCAAAATATTTGAGTCACCCAAAACACACATTCCCAGCTGAAACTGAACTAGGCCGTGCTCTGCCTTTTTGTCTCAATTCTCATATTGTTAATAAGTGTCCTTTTTAGGTCTACTTAGTACCACATTTTTACATTTTTGTGCCTTTTGTTGATGATTTTGCTGCTTAAAATGGGCCCGCGGCATTGTACTCAAGTGCTCTCTGGGGCTCCTAAGCACAAGGAGGCTGTGATGTGCCTTATGGAGAAAATACCTGTGTGAGATAAGGTTCGTTCGCACATGAATTGGATAGTGCTGTTCGCTGTCAGTTCAATGTTAATGAATCGACAATGTATATTAAAGGTGTTTTTATGGGGCGCCTGGGTGGCTCAGTTGATTAAGTGTCCGACTTTGGCTCTGCAGGTCATCATCTCACAGTTCATGAGTTCAAGCCCCATGTCAGGCTCTGTGCTGACAGCTCAGAGCCTGGAGCCTGCTTTGGATTCTGTGTGTCTCTCTTTGTTCCTCCCTCGCCCTCTCTCTCTCGAAAATAAACATTAAAAACAAAAAAAAATTTTAAGGTGTTTTTAGGGGCACCTCAGTAGCTCAGTCTCAGTTTAAGTGTCTGACTCTTGATTTTGGCTCAGGTCATGATCTCATGGTTCATGAGTTTGAGCCCCACATTGGGCTTTTCGCTGACAGCACAGAGCCTGCTTGGGATTCTCTCAGTCTCCCTCTCTCTGCCCCTCTGCATGTGCATGCTCTCTCTCAAAATAAATAAATAAACATTAAATATAAATATATATTATATTAAACAAATATAAATAAACACATATGTATATATTCAGTGTTTATTTATTTTAGGGAGAGAGAGAGAAAGAGCATAAGTGAGGTGGGGGAGGGACGAGGGCAGAGGAGCTGAAGCGGGCTTTACGCTGACCGCAGAGCCGATGTGTTGCTCAAACTCACAAACTGTGAGATCATAACCTGAGCCAAAGTCAGATGGTTAACTCACTGAGCCACCCAGGCACTCATAAAAATATATAGATATATATTCTAAAGGTGCCTTTAAACAGAAACACACATAAAGTAAGGTTCTATATTGATTGGTTGACAGAAATGATGTGACCAGAGGCTGGCAGGAACCCAACCCTGTGTTTCCACAGAAACGATGGTCACTGGTTCAGGATTTGCTAATTTAGTCTTCACAGCAACTTTCTATACCATACCAACTGCTATTGATGAAATTGGCTCTTTATATGTATATGTTTAGGGAAAACTCTGGAAGGGTATAGACCAACATAGATCAATAGCTAGGAGTGATTACCATTATTCTATATGGAGTATTGCCTCTTTTCTATTATTATTATTATTATTATTATTATTATATATATTTTTAGCTAGAGTGAGTGGGGTAGAGGGGCAAGGGGGTGGGGAGAGAGAGAGCGAGAGAGAAAGAGAGAGACAGAGAGAATCCTAAGCAGGCTCCACACTCAGCACAGAGCCCAACGCAGGACCATGGGATCATGACCTGAGCTGAAATTAGGAGTCAGACGCTCAACTGACTGAGCGACCCAGGCACCCCAGCATTGAGTATTATTTCTGTAGTCAGATGATACATATATTTTAAATATTAATTTGAAAACTTAAAATTCCTTTTGAGTAACCATAATTTGTCACCCAGATACAAACCAGAAATAACACTGGAAATCAGAGGTCAGCTTGAGTTGACTGAGAGAAGTTGGAGAGGCTTAGATAATTTGTGAAATGTTTTATTCAAAGCATGTTAGAGCCTGTGGAATCATCCCTGCTCCCCTGTAGGCCATACCTTCCTGGCATGGGTATGTGTGTCCACTGAGTTGTTTTCTCCTCTCTGGCAGTCAGCTGACTAAATGCCAGGAGCCTGTTCTTTGAGCACCAAGTTCACTAGGCTCCATTTTAACAGTTTCTTTTCCATGTCATTACCTTGTAAACAAGTTACAATTAAAATAGAATCCCAGTTAATCTTATAGTAGTTACAGTGTTATTTCCATGAGTTGGAACTAAGCTCTGTGCTCTGTCTCCTGGAATAATGAGAAACATGGGAGCCTGCCTTCTCAATCTGAGCAGCACTTTCCTAAACCATCTAATTAATTTGCCCACATTTGCTAAGTGGCCTGCAGGGATGCTTAAATACCTCCATGCAGTTGATAGTAAGGCCCTTTCTGGTTGATAACCTCTGTGATTCCTGTTTTGGTGCGAATATAACATTGCTATTTCTGTCATTTTCTTTTAGTCTTTAAATGGCTAAACCCAAAAATCCTCCCAGTGGATTTTGGGGATAAAAGTTTTTTTAGGCCTGAAGAAAAGTTGTTTGTTTCTGTTGATAGACAACGTGGAGCTCATACTGAAAACAATCAGTAACCAGCACAGTGTCGAGAGTCAAGACAATGACCAGCCGGACTATGACAGTGTGGCCTCAGATGAAGACACGGATCTGGAACCTACTGCAAGCAAGGCAAATAGGCAGAAGGTGAGGTGACATGTTGCACACAGAAAGGAAGAACATGTTTCTTTCTGAAATCTTTCCTCCTGCAAAATCGCCTTATTTATCAACCACTGTGAAAAGTGCTCTGGAGGTACTGTTTGGCTTACTACCAGCTTAGACCAGTGAGGTCAACAGGGGGTCCGTGTCTCTAAGTCCGTTGCCAAATCACAGCTTTAGTTGTGACTTTATAAAACTTGTGAGTAGGGACCAGTGCATTTTATTCTTCCGACAAATGTTTACTGAGTGACTTCTCTGGATAATACTCTCCCGAATGAGGCCTGGTCCCTTTCCTGTGAGGCTCTCCCTGCCTAGTTGCCTAGTAGGAGAGAGAACTGCTCTCAATGGTTCAAAGTGTCATAAGAAGCACAAACGGAAGCTGGGGGGTAGGGGTGTGTGAGGAGATGGAGCTTGTTGCTGAGGACAGGTGTCAGGGGAGGCTGTGTAAGTGGGGTAGCAGTTAATATATGCCTTAAAGGATGCACAGGGTTAGGCATGTGGAGAGGCAGACAAGGGTGGTCTAGGCAGAGGGAAGGTGAAAGAGGGCATCTGGAGGAACCCGCTCATGTGTAGAGACAGCCAAAAACGAGTGGAACTCAGAGCTGCAGCAGAGGGCAGGGCTCATACCACAGAGGAATGTGACACCAGGCTGAAGAGTCCATACCTTGGTGGACAGCACAGAGCCCGAGAAGCTCTTAGGCAGGTGAGGAGAGCTAAGGTCAGCAGTTTGGGTTCCTCTCTTTTGGGAGTACTGTTCTCGGCGGGTCAGAGAGTGGAGGAAGATAAGAAACCCAGGTGGGGTAGTGCTGGAGGTCCAGACAAGAGCTGACACGGGCCACCACAGGCCCCGTGCTGAGAGAGTCTAGGTGGAAGGGAAGTCTTGGTAGCAGAGTAAACATGGGCCCAGGGAGAAGCAGTAGAGGCCTGGCCAGTTCACCCACTGCTGAGTCACCAGGACCTTACCCCAGATCTGGCCCACAGAGGGGCTCAGCAAACGTTTGAGAACAGGTGGACAGGAAGACAAATAAACAGTGATAAGTTGGATGTGTGCAGTGGGGGTATGGACTTAAAAAGGATGTGTCCAGAGCTATCCAGCTCACACGACTGTAAGAAGGGTGGAGCCCCTGGCAGATGCAGGGGATGCGGAGGGGACAGCAGAGGTCACTTGCCCCATCTTATCCGCCTCTGTCCAGTGTCCCTGAAGCACCAGATTCAGTCAGAGCAAAAGCCAAAGTCATGACCAGATCCTACCAACTGGCTTCTTCCTCTCTGCCTTGCACACCCACGCCCTCTAGCTGAGCTCTGCTGCTGGCTAGAACGTTCCTCCTCCGGACAGTCACTCAACTACTGTCCTTCCACTTGACTAATGTCCTTCTGGCTGTTACTCATGTCTCACCTACCCAAAGGCTTATCTCACCTGCCTTATTAAAACGCACCCACTTCACCCCTACTTCTCTCCCCGGCCCCTTACCCTGCTCCATATTCTCTTTTCCACAGCACTTGTCATCTTCTGTCTCTCTCCCACTCTGCTGGGGTGCAAACACTGTGGAGGGATCTTTGTTTTCCCTTTTTACATATCCCAAGTCCCTAGAACACTGCCTGATGCTCAATACAGATTGGAATGAAGGAATTACTGAAAGAACGAATTTTTAAAAAGAAAAGGAGGGTACCTGGCTGGTTCAGTTGCCTGTGACTCTTGATCTTGGGGTTGTGAGTTCGAGCCCCACATAGGGTGCAGAGATTACTTAAAACCTTTAAAGAAAAAGGAATGGGCAAGAGAAAGTCAGGCAATACCAGAAAAATGCACTGAGAGAGTCATCGTCAGACTGGATTTAGGGCTGCACCTCCTGTTCTGTTAGAAAATATCGACTCTAGTATTTTTCAAGTATTACAGTAATTCTACCTTTATGTTTTATTTTTGCATTACTCCCTGAAGGCTTGATTTGGTTTGATTAACTTTGCAGTCCAGCTGGCATGGTCAGACTTTAGAAATTCTTTAGCTGTGAGTCTTGAATGTTATCATCATCTCCGATTGTGAACATTTTCCCCAATTTATTTTTAGAGCCTAGATTCAGATTTATCAGATGGACCAGTCACTGTGCAGGAATTTATGGAGGTCAAAAACGCTCTAGTGGCTTCTGAGGCCAAGATACAACAGCTAATGAAGGTGAATAACAACTTGAGTGACGAGCTGAGAATTATGCAGAAAAAGGTAACATGTCAATAAATGCCAGGATGATTGACTCTTTAACCCTGTAGCATAAGGAAGAATCCCAGGCACGATGCTTGTGGGCAGAGGGGGAGAAAAGCAGTTATTGTAACAGACCTAAGACCCTTTGGCCAAGCTGTCTTTGTGGAAGCAGTGTGTATTTGGAGTTCAGACGAAGTGGTTTTGATGGGAAATAAATCCAGAGTGAATTTCCCAAGTAGTTGACACGTAATAACCTAGTTGCGGCCACCTTTGCACTACTCCGTGCTCCCTGGGAATCTGCATGCCCTTCCAGGGATGCAGTCCTTGCTGTTTATTGCTCCTTCTAAAGACTAATCACACCGTGAAGACAGAGTGGACAAAAGCCCTGGACAGGTGTCTGTGCTGACCAGCACTCCGTGCAGGGGCTGTCATCCCTGCTCACTCTTAGTCTCAGTTGTTACCCACCAGCTCCAGCAGCCCCATCCCACACCCCCGCTCTGTTTTCCACCGGTACTTCTAATTTATGATATCCTCAGAGCCTACAGCAGGGCCTGCCACAGAGTAGGCACTCAGTAAATACAAGAAAACATTTTTCATGTGCATGAGTGAGAGCTGTACAAATCCCATTTGTCTGGCATTTTCTCATTCACTCCTTTTTGGGAGAGTGAGAAATATATGAACATATTAATCTCTAAAAGGAGTGTGGCTAATAGTAGCAAGGAATATGCTTAAGAGGGGGGTTATGGACATAACTCTTTACGAGAAGGCTAAGAAAAGGAAGTTTTAAAAATTCTCAATTCTGTCCAAGACTTTGTGGGTGCTATTACCATCATTCAATTCTCTACAAGATGAGATTTTGTACGCTTCCCTTAAGCAGAAACAAAACAAAGTATGTGTCTGTGCCTTAATTCTGTCATTGGAAGAGTAGTGTTTCAGAATCATTATCAAGAACAGAGGACAAGGTTCGCTCCCTTTGTGACTGGGCCCTTTCCAGTGACGCTCCCTAAAGGAAGGCCAAAGAACTAAAAAGTCTGTCCCCTCTGCCTGTCAAGGACAGGCACCGCAGTGCACTCTCACCTGGGGCTTGGTCTAGAATTCTTTTGATGTTGAGATCTAGACCTTTTTTTTTTTTAGAAAAATGTTCCAAACCTACAATACTGCCTCAAGATCAACCAGATTTCTATCCAACACCTGTTCTGTGCCAGCCTGGCCCTGTCTAGGGCTGGTGTGCAGCCATGAACAAGGCAGACCAAGAGCCCTTTTGCTGTGTAATCATAGAGGGCTTACACTTCCTCTGTCTTTTCTGAAGTAGCTTCTATTTAATGAATTATAGTTTGTCCCATTAACTGAACTAATAAATTTGTTGAGGTGACTCTTTCTGAAACATGACGACTTTGCCAGTATAAATCAGTCTGCTAAGCATCACCTTTTTTTCATTTTCATTTTTTTTTCTAAAATACTCTTTTAGTATTTATAGAAGTCACCAGAGATAACCTCGTATCTTTGAAAACAAATGTCTTGAACCTTGAGAAATGCAGAATGAAATTATTTGCCATTGCTCATGGATTATCTCCTCAATTCTTAGAAATGCTCTTGATTTCTGGAACTATTGAATTATCTGTAAGTTTTCATTACCTGTTACACTCCTTCCAAACAAAAAGTATGATCTGATTCTTATTAAGATTGGCATCAATCAAATTTATTCTAGAACATCTCTAAATACAGAGGACTAAAATTTTTTGAAATCAAGACAAGGAACTTGTGCTCATCAAAACACATTCAAGTAAAATCCACGCTGGTTGTTTTAGAGGCATGAAAAGCGTTAAGATGAAGTTCCACGTTTCAAGACCTTGTCTAAAAAACCCTAAGGGAAGGTTTTTACACAGACACATGACCAGACACCCCAGTTGCTCATCCAGAGGCATGTGTCTGTTCTCCTCACTCCCTGCACTGCGTCCGTTTCACTTTAGGATGGGGGCTCTCTAATAAATAGTTTGACAGGCACCTTATGCCTGCCTCTGTCCTGGAATGTAGGAATTTTCAGTGGCTGCTTATCACTTTGCAGCTGTTCTTTCTTTGGAAAGCAAGTCGCAGATAGAAATTATACCCTGAAAGCCTTTGTGGTATAGAAGCAATCTGTCTGCCATTCTTTAGTGGATCACATATAGAAAAAAAACAAGAAATGAGGGGATTTCTGTGGCAGAAGCAGTAAGTCAGACTGTCACAAAAATTTGGCACTATGACTATAAAGTATGTAGAATTTGCTTATTTTGCAAAGATGTGTTGGTTTTGTTTCAAAGTTAGGTAAACGTTCTTGTATATTTATAGTTGACAAAGTAGCATGATTTGTATCTGATCTTTCATATTTAACAGTTGCTTGGAAAAGATGCTAATTAATGAAGAGGAGCAGCCACTATTGGTGTATTTTTCACAGATCGGTGCTTTCTAAATAAAAATTGAAAGTAACTCGTAACCCTGAGTGGGCTTGCTATTGAGAAAGTAATGATCTTCTGGTGCAAATACATTTGCTTGCGGACTTAAGCCTTGGCCCTGGTGGGGAATTTGGTCAGAGTTTACAGTCTCTGTCAAAGAGTAGACAGCTGAACTTACACCACCCCCAGCTTATAAATTGTCATGGAAGATGAAGGAGCACCAGAGAGGAAGGACACTGTGCAGGACTGGACTCAGTTAATTGTGTTTGAAATGCCAGACGCTAAGGAGTGACACGATTCCTTGCTGACCCCCTAACTCTAATTCATCAAACACCATGAAGCAGCCTGCATGTGAGGAATGGAAAGAGCAATCAGGGTCTCCAAGTGACAGCCTCTAACTAAAGTAGGGTGGTGCCAGGCACATTAGAGTGTTTAAAGCTGACACTGCCATGGTCGCGTTTTTGAGTGACAAAAGCCAAAGGAGAGCGAAGCCAGGTATCCCGGCCCTGGCGGAAAGATGACCGATCACCAGAGGGAAGCACGCGTGCTACGTGGAGCATTCAGACGAAGATGTTAACGTAGTTCGATAGGCCTCCAGTTTTCTTCGTGATATGTTAATATAGCAAACGTACCGTGATTCAGTTCCCTCTCTTTTTTAAAAGTGCTAAATTGTTTGGAATATCAAGAGTATTCTGCAATAAAAATTTATTGATCCTAATTTTCCTTGTTGGCTTTTTGGGAAGCAGTAGCTCATCTGATTTTTCATAAGCTGAACTTCACTGTCTTTCTTGCTTTGCAAAGCAACCCTGGTTATCTCTGTGCTGCTTCCATGGTGTCTGCTGGCATTTTTGGCATTTGCAAATCGCTCAGGAATCATTTGAAAAGCGAGTTACCTAAGTGACGTCTTAATGATCTCAAACTCTTGCTTGAAACAGCCTAAGAACACTCCAGAATACAGCTTGCCCACAAACATTTCCCAGGCCCACCATGACCAGTTTTTAAGTAGTTAGACATTTCGTTTTTAACAAGTCCAAACTGCAACTTTGCCACAATGAGAAACTAAGCTGTTTAATTTGCTGAAGTGATGAAGTGAGTTGATTGCGTGTCGCTCATTCTAGGAGAAAGAGTTCTCGTTTGTAGTTGCTGTAACTTTCGACCCAGCTAGCCGTTACTGTTCTTACTGTTTAAAGCTGGTAGTTGTATGCGTTTACTTGGTGTTTGCTTTTTCTGCTTGCTGTAGAAAAACACCGTCCCACTGCCAAACATTTCTTTCAGCTTCAAACACTCCAGAGTGAAAATTCGAACCTCAGGAAACAGGCCACAACCAATATATATCAGGTGCAAACTGGTTCTGAGTACACAGACACTTCCAACCACTCTTCCTTAAAGCGACGTCCGTCTGCCCGGGGCAGTAGGCCCATGTCCATGTACGAGACGGGATCAGGTCAGAAACCATATCTCCCAATGGGAGAAGTGAACCACCCCGAAGAGAGCAGGACGAGACTCCAGCCTTTCCCCGCGCACGTAAGTAACACCACTGGCGCTTCTGCTGTTCACTCTCTGTCCATCCTGACCGTTGCTTTCTCTCTTCTGAACCAGCACATCCCCGTGTCTCTGCTTTGCCAAACTAGGCTAGGAGAGTTATCCTTGTGTTTGCTGTATTAACATGTCAACAGATGCTTGTATTCCCACAAGCAGATAGGGCCGTTGGCTGAAAGTTTCCCAACAAAGTTTGGGACTCTGGCTCTTGTTCAGCTCCTCTCCCTCTGCTCTCCCTCATATCCATAATACCTTTCCCAGCCAGCCAGTACTGGAATGTTCTTTGTAACAAGCTTCCTTCCCCACTTCTAAAAACAAAAACAAATTATGAAGGTCACCAGCAAAAGTGCTGTCTTCTTTGAGGTAGACAGGCACTTGCCCCTTTATGAAATGGAGCCCTTAGAATTCAAGGTGCTTCCCTGCTCCTCCCGGTGGGCAGGTCTGGAAGCCTCTGGGCCTCCGCAGCCTCTCCGCGTGTGGTCAGCCTGCCTGCTTAACTTCTGTACCCCCTTGTCCCCTTGGTGGAGAAAATGTGGCTTTGTCATTTCACACAAATGAAATGTAAAAACTCTACACTGGTTTTACAAGGATTGTATTCCAAAGATTGTGTTCCGTAACAGGCTGCTAACAATCTTATTTTACAGTGGGATGAGTATTGTGTTGTGAGGTTTTCAAATATTACATCTGTCTTGGATTATTTTTTAAAAACCCATGTTTTGACAGGACGCTATAGACATTGGGAACTTCTGTTTTTTCAGAGAGTAGTCTTTATCGTTTCAAATGTGAAAGTTACTATTTCTTCAAATTTTATAGGAGTTTTCAAAAAATTCTCAGAGTAAATGCAGAGTAAAGGATATGGTCTAGTAAATTAAACCCTAGTTTAATTTTGTCAAGCTTTAGTGTGGTAAAATTTCAGTGATGTTATATTGTGATTAGGTCTCCTTTATTTCAAGTTTTTAAGTTGTTTGGACCAAAACATTCTAAGGCAATTGATTTGATACATTTGGTGTCATGGAAATGCCATTGAACTAACGGAAGAATCTTATATTTGTTTAGCTAAAAACAAAAGTTAGGAAAAGCCACTTTGTCAGTTTTCATAGTATACTTTTTTACTTTAGAAACACTTAGAATGTGATGTCACTTTATTGCAAAAGTTCTGTATCTGTATTGAAGAGTAGATTTATAACATAAACCAACTTAACCATTTATATAGTTTCTCATTTCCTGTATGTCCTGATTAAAAAACAAATACTTGTTTAGGCTATCCATTAAAAAAAACTATTGACAAAATTCATAAATTATGCTAGGTGTTCTCTTTTCTCTTATAGAAAAGTAGCTTTATAAATTCTGAGTAATTTCTGGGAGGTATCTCACTAAAGGAGTAAACATTTCTGGGGACCTGTCATCAGCTAACATGGCAGTCAGCCTGCCTGTCACAGAAATTTCAGCACTGATCTCACGTAGTGAGTTGCTGTTTAGGATTCTTTGACCAGGAAACCCCAGGCTGAAGCCAGGGTAGGTGGTAGGGATTTTTGTTTGTTTTGTATTTTCCCCGAGCGTGTTTCTTTTTCCCCTTCCAGATCGGGAGGAGTGCGCTTGTGACCTCCTCTTCGTCTCTGCCTTCCTTCCCCTCCACACTTTCCTGGTCGAGGGATGAAAGCGCCCGAAGGGTTAAGTACACTCTGACCTGTCTGCTCTCTGGAGGAGGGGCAGTGCTCCTGGGCGCTTTGTGCTTCCCCTGGCCCTCCTGTCCCTCCACTAACTGCCCTTCTGTCCTGCATGAGGCAGTGCTCACCCTGGTGTCTCAGCACAGTGGCGCGCAGGCACACGCACACGCGCATGTCTGTCCGAAGCGGTCTCCCTTTGGTCTAACCCAACGTTGCTCAGTTTCCCTTAATATTTAACAGTGTTTGCAGTTCACCCTATAACATTTATTTGAAACACACGGTCTTTTTAAACCTTCAGAAAATTAGCTGGGCTGCTGGTTAAATATTGTAGCAAGGCAAACATGTCAAATTTGTCCAGAGCAACAGTTATCAGATATTTGGACCAACTGAAACACTAAGACATCATCATGCTTTTTTTTTTTTTTTAACCTGTTGCATTTTTTATGTGAATGCCATACCTGACGTACCCAGGTGTTGCAGTCCCTGTGTCCTACATCAGGATTGCAACATGTGGCAGCATTGGAGGTGTAGGCGGCTGTTAGTATGAAGCTGTTCACTTGATGAGTTGGTCAAGGCCAGCTTGCTGATGTGTAATTTACATTCTCAGTAACCACACATGATTCAGGTAAGCTCTTTTAGAGTAGGCAGACAGCAGTGTCTGTTAAGCACCTCCTCCACACCCAGCCTCTTGGTAAGTCAAAGGGTCCTAGGGACTCCCTGCTCCCAAAGGCACCGTCAGTTTAAAAAATCCTTTCCTGGGCCACCTGACTGGCTCAGTTGGAAAAGCGTGGGACTCTTGATCTCAAGAGTCCTGAATTTGAGCCCCACGTTGGGTGTAGAGACTACTTAAATTTAAAAGAAAAAAAAAAACTTAAAAAAAAAATCCCTTTCCTGCACAGAGTGCATGATGGTAAGCTGGGATCATGGTGGAGAGAGCATATGCTTTGATGGCCTGAGTTCAGGTCATGGCTCACTCTTTCTTTAATAGAAGGATAGTGTAACCAATCCTAGAGGAGGGAAGGTGGCTGTGCGTGAGGAGCTACCCTCACAGATAGGGTGGGGTTTGCACTGGGCCTTTTTCCATTCCCTCCACATCAGTAGGAATGACAGAGTGGTTCTTTCCCACTGCAGGTGCCATATGGCTCATCGGGGCCCTTTGGGGCTCTCTTCCGCACTTGGAGGTAGTCTGTTGAAAAGCAATCTTGATGTACAATACTGAGTCTTGGCAGTTCTGAACTGCGATGTTTTTATTATGGTTTTTTTCGGTTAAACTAAGGGACAGTTAAATAGAAATGAAACCTCTCCTTTGAAATTTTGTTAATAAGAGTCAAGTAGACCTCTTTTGCCCACTGGGAGATTTGTCTTTTAAAAAGTCTGTCGTCTTTGGTAGTTTTGAGAATCCTTGCAAGGACTGCTTGCTGAGACAGTGTTTTATACAAGATTAACAGTTACATCATTGAAACTGATAATCTTGATTATTCCTGACTGCTTCTTTATGAGTTTAGGTATTTATGGCATGTCTGTATTCAGAGACAACTGCACATCTGTTCAGTAAACTGAACCAGCACCAGCTAGAAGGTAACTTTTCTACTAACAGCTTTGAGAGAGCAGCACTTTGAACTAATAGGTCTTGATCTTAGCTCTGCATGTGTACAGTAATTTTCATAAAATTAAATGCTGGCTAATTTGAAATCCTGTCCTGTGCTTTTGTTTGACAACGATGAAAGACTGAATCCGTAAGTAACTGATTTCCTGGATGGTTACTGCCATATGTTGTTTTCTGTGCTTGAGGAACGTTTCCTGAGTACTTTCATTAGATATATGAGTTGTTACTCTTCTAAAATGTTTAAATGAGACCTGGTGCTTTTGTTAATCGTGGGGTAATGCATTTGATTTGTAATTATCACATTTACCTCAAGGAAAGCAAAAAGATTGATTATAAAAATGTGAGATTCTCTGGGTTTAATTCTGTTTTCTAGATATTTCCACTGGAGCAGCTCTGGATGAATTTTCTAGAATAATTATTTAAGTGCAAGTTTTTTACATTTCATTTATGTATGTGTGTGCATGTGTGTGTGTACGGACACACTCACGCACATACATACACTCATCCTTGTATGTGCATATATAAAAACTAAAGGAAAAGAAATTTAAAGATTAAGCATTCCCTGTGAAAGGTAAGATGGGGTATTTTTGTTTGCTTGTTTTGGGGGAGCTTTTTTTAGATCACCTCTGGAAGAGCCAGCTGTCCCCATTCCCTGCACTAGGTACAGTGCCTAGCTTTGGTCTTCCAGCTACACTTGTAGTGGTCAGTAACTCACTGATAGATTCATAAGGCCAGGTCAGAATAAGGCAGCGGTTGAAGTAGAACTGCTTACTGATAGTAAACACAGGGATCTGGAAGGTTGTAGATTTTATAGAACTCAGCTTTACAGACTCTCCTATGGCACCAAGCCAGTATTTTAAATCATTTGCCAGATGCGTTTGAGTGGGAGAAATATGAGTTCACGTTGAATTTTAGGAGCCTAGCAAGTACCTTATCTTAGAGTGGCTAGGACCAAATAGAGCCCTCAGAAAAGTGGAAAAACCTCAGCCCACAGAAGAAAGGAGCCCTTGCCCTGGGAGGAGGAAGAGAGGCTATGGGGAGAGTAAAGCAAAATGTGGTGTGAATAAGGAGTCTTTCTCCACTCTGGGGCTGACGGTCTTGCCTGTCTGCATCCGGCCTTCAGAGGGCCAAGCAGCATTACCAGCAAGGAGCAAATAATTGGACCTTATATAGACTCTTAAAACTGGCCAATTCTGTGGTAGCCATTTTTTTTGGGATGAAGCTACAAGGTCTCCATAGGTTTAAACAAGGGTCTTAGTTTACAGCTGTATCTTTAGCCACATTTTATTGCATCATTGATAAAATTCCTTAGTCACATGATTAACTTGGATTAAATTCAGGTATAAAGGTGGAAATCGCTCATATTTGTATTTTGCAAGGTAATCAGGTTAGGTTTTGAATCAGCTTCCACTGATACCTGTTCTAGATGAAGAAATTCTCAAGCACTATGGATAAAATAAATACTGAGGGGAAATTATGTTTATTAAACACTCCAGAACTAACATAGTCTCCTTCAGAGAAAGGTGTTCCCCTTCAAATTCTGTCACCCTGGAAGGCCCTGTACTTTGCCATGCTGCCATTTGCCCAAAATATTTTTAGGATCCCTCTTTTGAATCTGTGCACCATTTCTTTGATCTCCACAGTTGCATCAGATATTTATATTCTAAGAGATAGATTTTTTTGGGAAACATAAAAGTGGTTGGAGACCAAGTGTCGTGCCGGGTTAACCCATTTTGGTTCACAAACGACATGTAGCAGTAAGTTAATAGTGCTAGTTTTCTTGTGTGGCTCGTATAAACTGTCTCTGAGGGCAGTTCTTAGAGAGCCCTAAATGTTTGGAATGGTGACAGTCGTCAGGGCGCAAGGCATGGAATAGTGGAGGTGGTAGGAGACAGGACCTAGGTTCTCGCTGCTGGGTTTCTGCTGACTCTGTGGCACTGGCTTTGTCCCCCAGCTCTTTGGCCCTTCATTTTCTCATCTGGTATTAGAGTAGATAATCTACAGCTGGCTTCCAGTGCTGGCGGTCTCTGGATATGTAAGTGGTGGCCTGTGCATTATATTATAGTTAAACTCCATATTCCTTAGAGAACCAAACACGGGTGTTGCCTTGCATGTCTGTGTTAGTTTATACCAAGGATCTGTTTATGGAGTTGCCACTGAGCTAAGAAGAAAATGGTGCCAAGAAAAAGAGAAACCATTTCTGGGTCTACTATTCATCTTTTACTAAATTTTCAATAAAGGGTTGGCTCCTGGCCCAAGTGAGATCTGGGCCACAAAGGCCCCGTGGCCTAACAGGTAATGATTCCTAGGCAAAGCTCCCAGATGTCTTGTACTCAAAACTAACGGGTGTTGCCTTTTTCTCTCTCAGGCATCCAGGCTGGAGAAGCAGAACAGCACGCCTGAAAGTGACTATGACAACACCCCCAATGACACAGACCCGGACGACACAGGGTACTGTGTGGGAGGACTGCCCTGGGGCGGGCTCTCAAACCTGAGACCTAGTGGCCATGCTTAGGGGATACAATTCATCCCCCACGTGTCTCCACTCTGTGTTCAGACCCATAAGGTCATGAAATATGGACGCATAAATTCATAGTCCAACCTCTTATTCCATATTTACCCTAGGGGCCTGTTCTTTTACCGGCCGGTCACAGACCGTCTCTGAGTGTCTATAGTGTGCTTAAAATCGGTATCTTAAGTCAACATCAGGTCGCATTCTATGCTTATACCCCAAGGGATGAGCTGGATTAGGGATGGCTTAATGACAGCACCTCCTCCCTGCTGCCATCTTTACCCTTTCTCCGGGAGTCATAATTTCCAGCCCCGTGGTAGAATGAAACAGCCGCCCCGTGAGCTGTGGCCGCCTGTTGTTGACACAGCCTCACCGTGAGTCCCCTGCAAGACAGGATAAAGGAAACCACAAGACACAAGAGCAGCCAGCTCATGCAGCAGCAGATGCACATGCAGTGGCTCCTAGAAGCAGAGCAGCAGCTCATGAGCACCTGTCACAGCAGGCCACTTCTTTAATGTTGGCAGGTCAGGCAGAAAAGGAAGGCAGAGGAGTGTGGTGTGGCAAGGCGATGGCTCAGTACCAGATACGGCAGAACCCCACGCAGCCCCAAGCCCCATCCTCCCCAGCACGGAAGACGTCATCCGGAAAACTGAACAGATCACCAAAAATATACAGGAGCTCCTACGAGCAGCTCAAGAAAATAAACATGACAGGTAAGGAGGTTTGAAAATCCTGCCCGGAAAAATGGACATGCTTTGCAAGAGAGGCTGCTCCATTAGGAACAGGGATTTTTTTTTTTTTTCCCAATATACTGATTTTTTTTTTTTTTTTTTTAAGATTTTTTGAAAATTCAGGTTTACACAATAGGCTTAAGAACAGATTTGTAGATTTGGGTGGTGAGTTTTTTTTAACATGATGTTTTCAATTTTCTGCATTCTTATGAAGGGCTCTGGAAGCAGATGCCTCTAGAAGTAAAATTGCAGCATGGTTTGGGTAGTGATATTGCTGGTGCTGGATGGTGAGGGGCAAGAAGCTGCTCCTTAGGGCTTGCCGTTGATTCTTCCAGCCACTGTGCTCCCTGTGTGTGCCCTTGCTAGAGTTGAGTTGGCTGGCATAAAAGGTATCTTTTTTTTTTTTTCTTAGTGTTTATTTTTGAGAGAGAGAGAGAAAGAGCATGAGTGGGGGAGGGGCAGAGAGAGAGGGAGACACAGAAGCTGAAGCAGGTTCCAGGCTCTGAGCTGCCAGCACAGAGCCCGACGTGGGGCTTGAACTCACAAACCGTGAGATCGTGACCTAAGCCGAAGCCAGACACTTAACCGACTGAGCCACCCGGGCGCCCCTGGCATAAAAGGTATCTTGGCATGAACTTGATTTCTTAGGCCTCCCTTGTGTGCATGTATGTGTGTTCATGCGTGTACGCGTGCATAAACATCTAAGAAACAAGTGGTTTACAAATAACAATTGACCTAATCGTCACCTGCGCTCCTGAAATGAGATTCATCTTACTCTGAGCAGAACCATATCCTGCAAAGTTATTTCTTCCGGTGGAGAAGGGACTGGCTCTTGTTCCAGCTCATCTTTTTGTTCCCTGAGCACAGGTTCTCTGAGAACTAGTGGTGGGTCGTTAACTGTCCTGAGCAGTGTCCTAGTTTCACATGGCCAGCCGCATCTGGACACACTCATGAAGCATTTAACATCCTCCCATTGGGTTTAAGAAAGCAGCAGAGGTCCGTCGAAACCCCAGAACGATCTCACTGTTTTCCGTAGGTCAGTAAAGTTTAGTGCTCGGGTGAAGAGGTCCTTTGCGTGCAGTGCAGTAACAGAAGTTGTTCAGGGGACACGGGTACTGCTCCTCCTTGGTCCTCTCTGTTCTCTCCTTCCACATAAAGATGGGCCAGAATCTTTTGCCTTCTCTGTGTTCCCGGTATCGCCAGGCTAGACTGCCCTGCTCTCCCCTTTCCCTTTTTTCTCTGCAGTTCTGACTTTCCCTAATGTCACTGTTTCCTACTTGGTGAGAAAGGAGCAGTCTGTGTTCAGTGAAGGATGAGCGTTTGTCCTCCTGGATGGACTGCTGGAGGGTCCTCAGAGGTCCATGGGAATTAGGCGGCTGTTTATCTCCCTCCTTCTCAGGCAGCCTCTTTATCACACACTGCTCCTCCCCATCCCCCGCACTCCACAAGCTGCCGGTGCTTACCAGTTGACAACAGATTTACTTTAGTTCACAAGTACCATGCTTGTATTTCAGACAAACAAAAAAAATATGTTTACGTTGCATTGTCAAAAATAGAAACATCTGCCTGGAGGCCATTTCTGTCCTCAACCGAAAGAAATACGGTGCTTGGCACAATTGGGGAAGTTCCACCCCCCACACCTTTTTTTTTTTTTTAAGACGTATAAATCCATGCAAAAACATGAAGATCTGATTTTCTTAAGACCCTGAGAGGATGATGCAGAGTTTAATCATTAGTTCACTCTTTTTAGTTTAAATCAGAATTGACCTAGAGAATTTATGTTTTACGAATTGCCCACTGCTTTACTGAAGTCTGTGGTTACTTAACATGTGCGAGACACTTTCATTTATAACTCTGAGTTGTACTGATTAAACCCACGCCTTTTCCTCCTATTTTCTCCTCTTGTTTATCTGTCACCTGTGCTCACTCTGAGTAAACCAGCAGCCCATGCGGGCACACTCAGGCTTTGCCCCTGTCCCTTGAGCCTAGCAAGCTGCCCACAGCTTTCTCTGAGTCTGGTGTCCACCCTGAGCTTACAGCCCCACTCCTGGTCCGTCTCTGTCTCTTTCGCATACACACACATGCACACACTATTAGACCTCACAGTATGCACACAAGCCTTCTTTGAGGAAAGATAAGAGCTGGAAGTTGTGAACATGAACTTTCTCCTTACTCTGTGCATGCTTGCTTTTGTGGTTCATTGAGGACATCCTAAAGTATTTCATACTGAGTGAGTTTTGGGGAGGTATCCTTAGGAAAAGCAAGGCGTCCCTGCTTCTGTGCAGCAAGGGGAAGGTTGAATTCTATTTTGGAGTCAAAATGAAGATGTTAACCAGTGTTAATGTAATGGGCATGTTGGTTTAAGTAACATTTAGGCCTGAATCAGTGGCTGCTATAAGAGGGTCTTTTTCTGAGCATTTGTGTGACCAGATGGGTCGTTGCCCCTTCATATTTACAAGTGAAATAACCCCTTCTGTGTGGGCCATTTTGTTACTATGTGGTGTGTGGTTCTAATTGCTTGCAAAGGTAAAAGTCAGGATTTCCCATTTGAAAGTATTTTGGGATAATATAAACCACTTTCTGGAAATGTAATGATTTAACTAAAACATAGCCAGTCTTAGTTAAAACAGTTTTTTTTTTTCAATTTTTTTAAACGTTTATTTGTTTTTGAGAGACAGAGAGAACAGAGTGTAAGCTGGGGAGGGGCAGAGAAAGAGGGAGACAGAATCCATAGCAGGCTCCAGGCTCCGAGCTGTCAGCACAGAGCCTGACACGGGGCTCAAACTCAACTGACCTCGAGATCATGACCTGAGCCCAAGTTGGATTCTCAACCGACTGAGCCACCCAGATGCCCCAGTCTTAAAATAGTTTTGAGACTAGATTTCTTACAAAGATGAAGTACAGAGGTGCTTATGACAGTCTTTAAGCAGAAGCTAACTTCATGACTTAAAAAATGGGGAAAGAATGTTAGTTGTTAGGCTGGATGCTGAACAGGATTTGGTTCCATCTTGGAAGGGAAATTTTTAAACAGCCACATGGGTGCTTGTGGAAGGCCAAACCTGAATATTTGCACTGTATTTCCTAACATGCCACCAACAGGCTACCAAAGAGCTTTTCCCATATCGCATTTCCCTTTTGGGCTCTGTGGGTCAGCTCTCCCAGAAACAAAACCCAAGCCTGGGTGGCAGTGTGCTGTCTCAGAACTGTTGTTCAGTCTCATCTTCAGTCTGTCTTTTCTCTGCAGTAGTAGTTTGTAAAACATACTACTCAGGGCAGAAGCCTAACGTTTTTAAGGTGCAGGAAACTAGCCTCATATGTCGCATATTACAATATCAAGAATAAGAATCCTGAATGAAACCGAAGTCTCCATTCTTCCAGTTCCCATCACCTGAGAAGTCAGAATCATTAGTCACGAGTGGAAAGAGGCTTGCTATAAAGAAAGACGTAAATCTGTTGTGTCTCTGATCCCAAGAGAGGACTGTGATGTGTCAGTGAGAGGCCCAGGCCCAGGTGCTGGACAGCCGGGTTTGAGCTCAGCTGTCTCTCACCAGTGGTGGGACCTTGGGCAAGTTCTCTCCTTCTCCAGGCCTCAGTTTGCTCATTTGAAAAATGGGTGTGTTAATAATACCAGCCTCATAGGGCCATTGGGAGGAGCACATGAGTCTCCACGAAGTGCTGAGAACAGAGTTGGCACTCCATCAGTGTTCCTGAAGCCTCAGCTCTCAGACTGTCATCTAGGGGGTCCCTAGGAGGCCAGGCGGCCTGGTGGAAAGGATGAGGACAGGCAGAGCCAATGCGCTTTGTCTTCTTAGAGCTCATGAAGCGAGCAGAGAGAGTGCCGGCTGTGTTCATGGCTGCCTGTTACAAACAGTCATGGCAGCTTCATGAGAAAGTAGGTAAGTGTCTGATCCAGTATAAGAGCTGACTCAGTGTTTTCTCTTTACCCAAAGTAAAGCTTTCAATTCCCTAATGGTTGAGATGCATTTGAATAGAAGGAATTTAGAAGTGTCCTTCAGTTTTAACCAACATGTGGGTGTTGAGGTATAGGCTCTGGCTGTAATTTAAAAAAAAAATTTTTTTTTTAAATTAGTTCTCTTTATTTTTGAGAGGCAGAGAGAGACAGAGCATGTGTGGGGGAGGAGCAGAGAGAGAGGGAGACACAGAATCCGAAGCAGGCTCCAGGCTCCCAGCTGTCAGCACAGAGCCCAACACAGGGCTCGAACCCATAAACTGTGAGATCATGACCTGAGCCGAAGTTGGACACCAATTGAGCCATCCAGGTGCCCCAAGCTCCAGATGTAATTTTGAGAAATGTTTTCCAGTCCTTTATTTTTAAGTTCTGTGGCCTGTGCATGGGAATCCTTGTTTGTCTTTCAAGAAATTAGGGAGATGAAGCACCTGAAAAACAAATGACCTACTGGAGGAAGTGTGAATATCTTTATAGACTGTTCTGTGGCTTCCCCTAACTAGTCGTGTATGTCACCTACGTCCCATGTGTGGAGACTTTTTATCAGAATGAATGAACTTTGGAGAAAAGGTGTGGACCCTGCTTCTTTTGGGGTGACATCCACAGTGGGCTGTCTGCGGCCTCAGCCCCTTCGTGGGGGACATATAAATGGAACCCATTCTAGCCCCCTGGTACTCTCTGTCTCTGCGTTATTTCTGCTGTCTTTGAATAACCTCTTCAATATTCTTGCAGTTATATTCCCTGCTCAGAGAGGATACACGTAGCTGTTACTGAAATGGCAGCATTATTCCCCAAAGTAAGTCACTTCCTACTTGGTTCAGATCCCTTTTTCTTTTCATGTTTATTTATTTTGAGAGAGAGAGAGAGTGGGTGAGCAGGGGAGGGACAGAGAGAGGGAGAGAGAGAATCCCAGGCAGGCTCTGCGCTGTCATTGCAGAGCCTGACGTGGGGCTCAGTCTCCTGAACCACGAGATCATGAACCGAACCGAAATCAAGAGCTGGATGCTTAACCGACTGAGCCACCCAGGCACCCCAGTCGGTTCAGACCCTCTTAAATGAACTGAAAGAAATTTTCTCAGGACCTTTTATATTAACCTCTTTGTAGCATACGTTTTAAATATGCAAACATGGGAATAATTTTGTCCTACACGGATCTTGGTTTTAATAAGAATGTGTGAGCACCGTGCTAAAGGCAAAGCACTAATAGGTTAAAATGGTGTCTGGAATATTTCATCCAAGTGGATTAACATTGTCAAAAACCACCTCCGAATAGGATATCCTACTAAATTGACACTGCATGCACTTTGACCTTTGAGTGCAAGCACGTGGGCATCTCGCACACTGTGGGCCGGGCAGCTTGCCGTGTCCCGTGCGCTGCCTCTGGGGAAGGGCGTGACAGAACCGCCGTTTGCTGTGGAACAGCTTGAGCTGTCTTCACAAGAAGGCTCGTCCCCGCTCTTGGGCGTCCAGCCTGCAGTTCACGGCAGATGACTGTGTTCTTCCGTTTAGAAACCCAAGTCTGACACGGTGAGGACTTCCCTGCGCTTGCTGACGTCCAGCGCCTACCGACTTCAGTCAGAGTGCAAGAAGACCCTCCCGGGGGACGCCGGCCCACCCACGGACATCCAGCTGGTCACACAGCAAGTCATCCAGTGCGCGTACGACATTGCCAAGGCCGCCAAGCAGCTGGTCACCATCACCACCAAAGAGAACAACAACTGAGCAGCTTGGCACCAGCCCTCCTATTTTCTAGGCTTTTTAAAAGTCCAGTTTCAAATGCAGACGTGGAATTCTGGCAGTTTTTACAGAAACAGACATTCAATGAAAGTTTAAAACTGTTTTTAAGAAACTCAGTATTATTTTTGCATGTTTTCTAACAAAATTTTTGACTATTAATTTAACCCACTTGCCTTATTTTGTGCCTGTCTGCCAGTTTCCTCTCCAGTGTTCTGTTGTGCTGTCCGTGACTGTTGTTGAGTTGATGGTCATAGTCATTCAAAAGCATAGTTTCATTGTTTCAAGTTTGTTAGAACTTTTCCATCCCTTTAAAACTGCCCGTCTAGGGTTAAAACTATAAATGAGATATTTAGTGAAACATTTTCTGGAGAGAATTGGGTTAAAAAAAAAAAAATTCCACCTCATCTGTTCCCTACCAAGCATTGTGCAATAAGCGAGTTTTTCCACCCTAGTGCAGGAATCTTTAAGTTTAGGGTGTTTCCAAACATGGATGTAGAGAAAGGACTTTGCCACTCTCTAAAAGTAGCGTAACAGTCTAACTTGGAAACAATGGACTGCTCCATTTGTTTTACCTATTCTGTCTTGGTAGACGTTCTTTTATTTGATGTTTCTGTCTTGATCTTCTGTCTCTATTTTGCTATCATCCTGAAGTCTCCGTGGTGCCAGATAAGTACTCATCCCCCACGTCACGTGTCCTGTGGCCCTGTCCAGGTGGGAGTGCTGCCACATCATCACGCGTGGTTCAGGGTTCTGCCTTCTCACGGGAAACCAGATGTGTCATTCCAGATGTGCGGCAAGGAGGAGCCACGTCCCACAAGCCATAACTTACTCTGTGCCACCCCATTCAGATACCACTGCCATAAACCATGGGAAGAGAAATTAGCCGCTCCCTGACGTGGTAACATATGTCTTCCCCAGAACTCGATTACTCCTTTAACCACGAAAGCTTCGTCACATGGCCTGTTTGGTAAATCTCGTCACCTTTAAGGACTTCTCGTAAGGTAAGGTGTCTGCGGTCATCTGAGTTTGTTTCTCCTCCATTGTCTCGCTGGTACTTAAAAATGAGACATCCTCTTTCATGAATTCCTTAGAGAGTGTGCTCTAGCTGACCACCGGCTATCCCAAAGCTACAAAAGCACAGGTTTAGGTTCTGGAACATACTGACGTTGGTTTTTAAGCTACTGAAGAAAAGACCTTTCTTGTTCTGAATGCTAAAGCATGTTCCTGCCCCCGCTTATTGCGGCAGTTGCGTGGGTGTGGCTCAGACCCTGACCTAGACCAGAGGGGCCAGGCAGCATTGATGGAGATGAATGAAGTGAGCCAGGTGTAGAGCAGGGGCGGAGGACAGTCAGGGAGCAACGGTGCACCTGATGGGGACAGCAGCTCCCCGGCCTCACCCAGGCTGCCCTGTGGAAAAGTGGGCCCGAGCTGGCCGGAGCTTTGATTTTTTAAGAGACCCCAAAAACATGGATATTATTTGTGTCATTCCTCTGTTTATAAATGTTGGTGACTAAACATTCTCAGAGCACACGTGTGGGGGAACTGTGACCTCTGGGCTGCCAGCTCACAGCCTCTGCCCAGGGGTCCTGTCAGCTGCAGTATGAGGTCGCACCTGGTTTACCTCCGAGCCTTACCTGTAACGTGGCCACCCCTACCCTGTGTTAAGTTGCTTTGAGTCCTCATCTTACCCATGTATTCTGTCCCATAGTGCTCATACACGTGAAGAAGTCAAAGTAATCACAGTTGCCTAAATACGTGCTAAATAAGCCTGTGTTTTCACAGAACTGTTTGATTCACAAACATCTTTATAGCTTGACCGTATGCTGTCATGAAGGAAGCACCGTGATGGTGTTTGGTTTACTAAGGCCCAGCGTGTGGATGCTTTTGCCAGATTTTGCTACACTGAGTAGTGCGGGGAAAGGGTCCACATCTCCAAAAGACTCATCCACTTTTCTGCACAATCCTAAGTGCCATGTTCCTGTTGGATGCTGAGGGGATGCCTTCTACCTTAAATTAAGTTTGAGCCCCATCTGATAACCTTTGCTGCGTGCTGCACATACTTAGCTGTCCCTTCTCTTTCTTGCACACACCTGCCCTCATGTTGGGCCCATGCAGGGGCCTCGGGGAAGCCCGGTGGCAGTCCTGAGCTGGTGCCTCGGCCTCCCAGGGAGGGCGGGCTTCTAAATAATGAGTTGTCTGCGGTGGGTGCGGTGGCGTCTTCACTGGAACACTCAAGGACTGGTGACGGAGGACCTTGTCTCTGTGCCCCTAGACAAAGTCCAAGAGTGTGGGACCCAGAGAGCATCTCTGATTGTAAGAGCGGTGCAGACGTTTGCTCTGTCAACCCACAGTGCCAACGCCCCGAAGGAAGTTCTAGGTGGAGTGACGTGCATGACAGAGGGGCTGCCAGCCTCCCTTTGGTGCCCTGAACACTTCCTCACCTCTTCTGAGACCCAGTTCTGTTGTCTGAACGGCTGTTCACCATCTTTTGCACGTGTGTCCCGTAGCCTTGCACTAACGTCTGCGTTCTCTAAGGTCACTCGTCACTCTTAGTTCTCAAATCTTCCTCCCGCCCGAGCCGAGAGGACGGAGGTGCACTTTATGAAACTGGCGCTTGCTGAAGAGGAGACCGCTCCGCCCCGAAGCTCCTTTAGCTGAAGTCCTCCTCTGCCTCAGAACGCAAATAGTTCTTATTTGCCAAAGAACAGGGAATCGGGCCCAAAGATCAAATGCGGCATTTCATAAAATTGGAAGTGTAGACGCGCACCTCGGGAGCTGTTACCCCATGCCTCCAGGGATTGATGCTGCGGAACCAAGAGTGAGGCCAGCATGTGTCTGTCCACAGCGGCTGTGAGCTCCCCAATCATAGAATGTTCCTTCTTTCCTTGTCCCGGTGAAAGGCACCCTTTTTTTTTTTTTTACAAAAGAAAATGCTGCATAGGAAAAACGAAATGCCTTTTGTTCAGATGTGTTTTATCCATGTCACTCGTTATTCTGTACTTTTTGTGTTTATTGTACATTCTATTCCTGTAATTATTGTACAACCCTGTAAGCGTTGTAAAATCGTTTTGGAATTTGTGCCTGCTAGTTATGCAATAAACAGGCTCTATAGTGTCTTTGTGGTAATTCTGTTCACGTCAATGAGGTGATGTTTCCAGGTACTCTGTCAAAGTTTCAAGAAAGTTCTCCCATAACCTAATCTTTAATGAGACAGTAGTGAATATTTTTCTACCCCGGGGGACTCTTGTGAGTTTACAGGAATTACGACCTCTTTCCTCCTTGTGCTTAGCAGGTAGCTTTTTTTTTTTTCAATTTTTTTTTTTTAATGTTTATTTATTTTTGAGACAATGCGAGACACAGAGTGCAAGCAACGGAGGGGCACACAGAGGGAGACACAGAATCTGAAGCGGGCTCCAGGCTCTGAGCTGTCAGCCCGGAGCCCAACGCGAGGCTGGAATTCACGAACCGTGAGATCATGACCTGAGCTGAAGTTGGACGCTCAACCGACTGAGCCACTCAGGCGCCCCTTAGCAGGTAGCTTTCTTAAAAGAAATTGTGCATCAGGATTATCTGCTCCATTGATCTTACCATGATGTGTTCAGTCCTAAAGTTTAATTTTTCAAATTCAGCAAAAGCCAGCCGGGCACAGTAGCCCTCACCTCCTTTACCAGGTGAAGGAGTTGTGGGGTTATTTCGGTCTCTTAAGGCAGGTTCCCACAGGGACGATGGGATGTACCTGGGTTCAATCAGGGCCACCCTTAGTCCCCAACAGTTGTCCTCTGGGGAGGTGACTCGGGTCTCTTCTCTCAAACAGAAGAAGGGGCGGGGCCTGGCCATCACAGTGCCTTTCCAAGCAACAAGGCTGGGGAAAATGGAGCATTCTCTCTCTGTGAGCCGGTTTGAGGCCCCAGACCCAGCAGCTCACACCCGGGAGGCTCTCACAGGCACCAGCGTCATGGCCCCCGGGAGGGCTTGCTGGAACACAGCCTCCGACTCGGACCATAGCTGGGGAGTTGGCATTTCTGACAGGTTCCCAGGAGGTGCTGCGCCCGCCGGTCTGGACCCACACTAGAGAAGCACTGCTGTAGACCGTCTACAGCCCCCCACCACACACCTCCTTGCCTTCTGCTATTAGACATGTCTTCATAAGAATTCTAATGACCGCTAGCTTCTATCAGCTGTTGGCCCTGCGAGGCGCTGTGCTGGGGTCTTCCCACGTGTTCACGCATTTAATCCCCCCGCACCCCATGAGGCAGGAGCTGTTCCATTGTGCGGTGGGGAAGATCACTCCCTGGGGAGTTGAGGCCCCACATTGGGGAGCGTGTGACTTATCCTTAGTCCGGTTGCTCTTCCTCTTAATCGGCCCAGTTGGGTTTTCCTGACCCTGGCCCATTACCGCAGTCTCAGAAAATGGAGAAGCCAGGGGGTGGCCCTGTTCCCCCAGGGTCGAGATCGGAGATCAGAGGGGGACCGGTGTGTGACGTGAGATTGTGGACAAGTGGGGCACAGTCGGCTTGTGACCCGTAAGATGGGACCCCTCCAGCGTTTGCCAGATGACCCGTGAAGACTGTCCACTGGCTCCCAAGTACTGTGAGCAGCGCTTTCTCACCTGTGCGGCTGCACGGTGGCAGCCTCACCACAGGGACAACTTGGCAACCACCCGACGGTGACCCGCTGCCCAACACACTCGCGTGCAGGAATGTCTGGGAGCCGGGCCCCGTGGCCCACAGACGCCAGGCAGGGGACACTGTGGTCCATGCCTCTGCCAGCCAGCCACCCCGCCAAAAGCCAGGGCCACACGAGGTGGGACAGACTCCCTCCTCACTGCTTTATAGGGACTCGGTCAGCCCACCACGGAGCAGGTCCCCAGGGGAGGGGCTGCCGGGGACAAGGAGAGGTGTGTGCGAACCTTGCTGCTTCCCTCCTCCCTGCCATCTTTGCTCCCACCCAGGCTCTTGCTGCACAGCTTCCCGACTGTACTCCCTTCCCAGGCCCCCAAAACTGCCTCAACACACCGAGAACGTCTGCCCCGTTTCCCCCAAATGTAGCTTCTCTCCTAGGACCCACCTTTCCTCCTCCAAAATCCCTCTTCTCACCCCTTCCAGCACCTTCCCTCCCTAGGGACTCCTCTTCCCCTTCTCTTCCCTCTCAGCACCCCTCCCCCGTTCTTATAGTAGGGATCCGGATCCGTGTCCTGCCCTCCCCTTGGCCAGCTCTGTACCCATCCCCCTCAGAGCTCCTCCCTGGCCATGGCCTTTCCCCATTGCTCTGTCCCACAGGCCCTGTCTGGCCCATGGGCCCGGAACACCTTAAGGACAGGGAACTTTTGAAGTCTAACTTGGACCCCCTTCGGACCTCAGATCTAAGATTGGCCTGGGCCTCCCCTTGCACCACACTTGTTATCTGCTTCCCTCTTCCAGCCCTCCCCTTCCCAGGCCCTGACCCTTTCAACACTTCCCCCCAACACCTACCCCCTTCCTGCACACAGGGGCTGAGTGAATACTAGCACATACTGTGGGTACCATTTCGTAAAGTAGGAACTGAAACTACCCCCATTTTGCAGATGAGGAAACCGAGGCTCAGACCTCAAAGCCCAGTTGGTGGCGGTGCAGGAAGTTAGAGCATGGGGCCTGTGCTCTTAATTACGGGGCTCTGCTGGTGCAGTGGACCATCTGAGGAAGGCGGCTGGAGGAACAGGCAGGCGGCAGAGCCTCTGGAAGCAGAAGAAGGTGAAGACCAGCCTAGACCTTGGCAGAGGTAAGGTGGGAAGGAGACGTGGAGCAGGCTCCGTGGCCCCCATCTCCAAACATTCCGCTTGCCTGGGAGTGTCAGAACAGAAAGACCGATGCTGGTCTCTGTGTGGTCCTCTGCCCGCCTGGCAGGCCTGGAGGAATGGAGTCTGGGTGGCCGCGTTTGTGTTGAGTCTTTCCATTCCTTACTATTGCCACAAATATTTCCAATCATTTTGGTCTGCTTCAAATTGAGACACTCGGGAACCGCTGCTCAAGTGAGACTGATCTGTGAGTGGAGGACATTGCCCGTTTCACCAGTTTCAGTGATTGGGGGACCTCACAGATTCCACATGGCATGTTGACTGCCCCAAGTCAGCCCTTCTGGAAGGAGAAGCCCTGTACCTGCTGCTAGAAGCAGGAGGACTCTATTCACAGCGCGGCACAGGGTAGAGGGGTGTCCACCCAGCCCTAGAACAGGGGGACAACTCCCCATTGAGGGTGGAAGCCTGAATCTGACCTGCTTCTTCCAATTAAAACAAGATGAAAATCCTGCCCAAGTCCAACGACAGAGACAAGGGTGATTCCGCCATAGGCAGGTTGTTTCCTAGGGGCAGGGAGGTACCCACTTGGCAGGAAAACAGGTCCACTTGTCCTTTGCGCATTGTTTCTCTTACCACACACACACGTTGCTGTTCTCCACATTTCACAGATGAAGAACTGGGCCCAAAGAGGGGTCACCTGGCCTCTGTGTGGTGGACCGTCAGGACAAGAGCCCAGGCCAGTCAGGGCCATGCTCTCTGCTCTTCACCCATACACTTTGCCACCACCCCCATATGAATCTAAATACAGAAATATGTCTGCCACATCCTCATCAAATTATAAAGTGACCACCTAGGAGTCCCCGTGGGCCCCTCCTTCCCCTAGACTTTCGTGCACACTGCTTCCTCATTTTTTGGTTCCACGCCGTGTGTGTGCCCAGCCCTAAGTAAGAGCTTTGTTTCGCCGGTTTTCAATATGTGAATGGAACCCTACGGATGTATTCTCTTCTTTCCCTCAACATTGTGAGTTAACTAGGTCAAAGTGCATGCCTCTGCTTAGATTTTCCATGCTGTGTAGCATTCGTGGAAAGTATACACACGATTTATCTAGTATTTTATTGACAGACATTTGAGTTATTTTTAATTGTTGGCTCTTAAGAAAATGCTTTGAAAGGTATGTCTTTTGGTACATATAGGACTCTACTTCTCTAGGGGATACATATATGCCTGGGTGTGGAGCCTCCCGGGTCATTGAGAATGTGCATCTCCAAAAGTAATGCTGTTTTTATTCCTTTTCCCAAAGTGTTGTACCAGCAGAATATGAGATTCCCCATTGTTCTGCATCTTCATGAGCAGTGGTATAAAAAGCTCTACTAATTTTGTCAATCCAGGGGCACACAGCTGGCTCAGTCAGTGGAGTGTGTGACTCTTGATCTCAGTGTTGTAAATTCAAGCCCCACATTGTGGATAGACATTACTAAAAAATAAAATCTTAAAATGTTTTTTATCAATTCAGTGGGCTTGTGGTAGTATCTCCTGGTTTCAATGTGCATTTCTGTGATTATAATATGGTTGTGTGTTTTTCCGTGTTATTTGCCATTTAGATTTCTTTTGTGCAGTGCCTATTTGAGTGTTTACCCATTTTTCCATTAGATTCTATTTATTGTTTTTATTATTATTATTCATAGGAATTTTCCTTCTAAGTTTATTTACTTATTTTGAGAGAGAGAGAGCAAGCATAGGCAGGGGAGGGGCAGAGAGAGAGAATCCCAAGGAGGCTCCCCCTCTGTCAGCACAGAGCCCAACGTGGGGCTCAATCCCACCACCCTGGAATCATGACCTTGAGCCAAAATCAAGAGTCAGACGCTCAACCAACTGAGCCACGCAGGCACCCCTGCCTTTTTCATTTTTTAAAAAAGTTTCCCCTTATTTCAAAGATTATGTTCTCTGTGTAAAATATAGAAAAGCACCCAAAATGAAAAATAGCCATTATCCCAACTTTTAGAAATACCCACAGAGTGTTTTGTTTCCTTAAAAGGGCCCTTGAATTATGTAAATATTGCCTTTGGGCTTTTTAGTTCTTTTTAAAACTAACCTCTATACCCAATGTGGGGTTTGAACTCATGACCCAAGATCAAGAGTTGCGTGCTCTACTGACTGAGCCAGCTAGGCAACCCACTTTTGGACATTTTAACACAGCATGAACATTTCTGCAGAACTTAAAAAAAAATAATTTAAGCATTCCATTTCATTTTAATGTACTGCATAATAACCAAAACTCAAACAGCCTCCCAGTGTTGGACATCCAGGTTATCAGTGTTTGCTATTGTAACTAATGCTGTGAGGAAAACCTTTGTACCAATCTGATTGTTATGTATATTTCCTGGGCCAGGAGGTAGCATGGCACATACATTCTAGAGAAGAAAGTGAGGTGAAGGGGTGACTTCAGACAGAAGTCAGTGGTAGCCATGAAAGATAGGGGCAGAGGGAGCAAAGTAGATGGAAGCTGCAGGTCAGAGTAACAGGACTCACTGCCCCTAGGCTTATGGCTCCTGCAGCTGGCAGGATGGATGGTGGTGCCATTGACTTATCTGAGAACACTGGAGAAGAGCCAGATGGTTGTTGCTGTTGCTTTACTTAATGATAGGAGTTTAGTAGGAAAGGTCATTTGATAGTCTTGTTGTGCTGAGTTTGAGGCACCTTTGAGATGCATATCAAAGTAGGGATGTAAAAGTGGTGGTGGATATAGAAGTATGGATTAGAGATACAGATCCAGGGTATACTAATGTGGAGATGGCGCTGGAGTCCAGAAGCCTGGCTCATATCACGTAGGAAGGGCCTGTGTGGTGAAGAGAGGCCTGGAACTAAAGGCTGGCGCTCCACGGGTTACAACTGGCAAAGCCTAGAGTGACTTTGCATAAGTGCCCAAAGAACCCCATTTGTATTGTCAACCCAGATGGAGCAACAAATCTGTATGTTAACTACAACAGAATTAGAAAACAGAAAATCAATAGACAAAAATCAACAAAACCAAAAAAATGGTCCCTTAGAAAGATCAATAAAATCAAGAAGCCTCTAGCCAGGCTAAGACAAAAAGAGAGGATACAAATTACTAATATCAGAAATGAAGAGGGGACATCACTACAGTTCCCATGGATATAAAAATCAAAACAATAAAGGACTACTATATCAATTCTATGCCCACAAATTGATAACCCAGATGAAATGGACCAATTCCTTGGAAGACATGATGTCAAAATTCACATTAAGAAGAAACAATCTACACAGGCCTATCTCTACTTAAGAAATTCAATCAATAATAACCTTCCAAAACATAAAGCACCAGGCTGGCCCAGATGGATTCACTGGTGAGTTCTACCAAACATTTAAGGAACAAAGTATACCAATTCCCCATAATCTTTTTTAGAAGATAGATGCAGAAAGAATACTTCCCAACCCATTCTGTGAGGCCAGTATTATCCCAATGCCAAACATAGGCAAGGACATTACAAGAGAAGAAAACTACAGATCAGTATCTCATGAACACAGATGCAAAAATCCTCAACAAAATATTAGCAAATCGAATCCAACAGTGCATAAAAAGAATTATATGCCAAAACCAAGTGGGATTTGTCCCAGGTGTAAAGGCTGGTTCAACATTCAAAATTCAATTAATGTAATCCATCACATCACTAATCTAAAAAAGAAAAATCACATCATATCAATAGATGCAGAAAAAACATTTGAAAAAATTCAACACCCATTCATAATAAAAACTCTTAGCAAATAGGAATAGAGAGGAACTTTTTAAAAATGTTTTATTTATTTTTGAAAGTATGAGCGCGAGAGGGGCAGAGAGAGACACACACGGAATCCATGAAGTAGGCTCCAGGCTCCGAGCTGTCAGCACAGAGCCTGACACGGGGCTTGAACCCGTGAACCGCAAGATCATGACCTGAGCCGAAGTCAGATGCTTAACTGACTGAAACACCTAGGTGCCCCTGGGGGAACTTCTACTTGACAAAAACAAAATAAAACAAAACAAAACTACAAAAACCTACAGCTAATATCATATCAATGGTAAGAAACTCAAAGCTTTCCCACTAAGGTCAGATACAAGGCAAAGATGTCCCCTCTCATCACTCCTTTTCAACAAAGTACTGGAAATTTTAGCTAATTCAGGAAGAGGAGAAAAGGAAGTAAAAGCTGTAGAGATTGGGAAGGAAGAAATAAAATTGTCTTTGTTCACAGATGACATGATCATCTCTATGTAGGAAATCTGAAAGAATTAACAAAACACCTCCTGGAACTAATAAGCAATTATAGCAAGGTACAGGATACAAAGTTAATGTACAAATATGAATTATCTTCCTATACATTAGCAATGAAGAGGTGGAATTTGAAATTTAAAACACAGTACCATTTACATTAGCACCCAAAAATGAAATGCTGTAGGTATAAATCCTAAAAAAAAATAACATAAGAGCTAGATGAGGAAAACTACAAAATTCTGATGAATGAAATTTCTGAAAGAAAGAAATGGAGAAATATTCCACGTCCATGGATAGGAAGATTAAGATGTCATTTCTTCCCAACTTGATCTAAAGATTCAATACAGTCCCAGTCAAAATCCCAGCAACTGGAGCACTTGGCTGGTTCAGTCAGTGGAGCGTGCGACCGACTCTTCTTCTCGGGGTTGCAAGTTGGAGTGCCATGTTGGGTACAGAGACTACTTAAAAATAAAAAAATTCCAGCGAGTTCTTTTGTGGATATTGAACAAATGATTCTAAAGTTGATGTGCAAAGGCAAAAGACCCAACATAATATTGAAGGAAAAGAACAAATTCTACTACCTGACTTCAAGATTTACAATAAAGCAACAGTAATCAAGACAGTGGTATTGATTATAGAAGTTTGTGGTATTGGCGAAAGAATAAACAGATCAATGGAACAGAGTGAGGAGCCCAGAAATACACTGACATAAATACAGTCAACTGATCTTTGACAAAGGAGGAAAGTCCATACAACAGATGGTGTTGGAACAACTGGACACCTACAGGCCAAAAACACATGAATCCAGACACAGACCTTACACCCTTCTCAAGAATTAACCCAGAATATGTGCTGAATGAGCAGAAAGAGTAAAAATACAAAAAATAAGCATTTTATATTAGTAGTGGCTTCTGCACCATCTGTTCTAAAGGAACTGAACTGCGCAGAAGATCTGTGAAGAATAACCTAAGAAATCACTAGTTTTACAGGGAGTAGAAAAAGGTGCTTAAAAACAATAAAGCCGATATACATACGTAATCACAGCACAAACTATACATGAGACAAGAGGACTGTGTGGGCTATCCTGGGAGCTCTAAACTTAGAAACAATTATTTTGGCCGAGGTTAGGAATTTTTTTTTCCTTTAAAGAAACATTTATTTTTTGTTTCTTTCTTTTCAGAGATAGATAGCGGGGGAGGGGCAGAGAGAGAGAATCCCAAGCAGGCTCCCTGCAGTCAGCCTGGAGCCCAAGCAAGGCAGGGCTGGATCCCACCAACCAAACCATGAAATCATGACATGAACTGAAACCGAGAGTCTGACGCTTAACCAACTGAATTAGGGTAGAGAACCAGCACAACACAGATTTTTAGTGCCGATAAGGAATATTACCAGCAGGCTTCAAAAACAAGATATTCAAAGAAATAAAAAATATTCAGTAAATATTTATGTTCTTATCTCCCATCTGTCCACATCTACTCTGTACTGGAGCTCAGACAGTATAGGATTCCTAATAATTCCCTGTGGTTTACTTAAAAGAGGATCCAGTGGAAATTGGATGGGAGACAACACCACTTTCACAAGAAAAATGAGTAGAACCTAGAAAATGTGAGCAGTCATAGAAAATATGGAAAGCTGTAGGAGAGATGGATTAAATCAGTAAAAATCTATCATTCCATACAACCCACTTTGCGATAATTAATACAAGCAACAGTAACAAAGTCTGGAAGCCATGCTGTCAGACCAAAACTTTATTTCACGATAAACGAACATCTGAAATGGAGGAAGCAAATATGAGCAAGCATAACGAAAGTGGTGCTCAGGGGGTCCTATCCAAAGAAATTCAAGACAAGAAAACGAAAAACAGATTAAGGATGCAGTTTGCTGCTCCGTTTGTTTTTATAGCACAATGGATGTGAAAGGCAATGCAGCCTTTACACTCAGGATTTTTAAAAAATAAACTCTGGTTTTTAACAACCTGGCACACAGCCCTATCTATAATTAGCTATAATTTACTGAAATGTGGAACCTTAAACAGTATAATGAAAACTGAAACCTCAGAGGAAGAATATGAAAAAAAAATACAAATAAAAATAGGGTTATTGCTGCAAGAAACTTGTAGCTATTTGTAGAGATTAATCTAGAACTGTGTCACATTGTTAGAACAGTGGGAGGAGAAAGTTCTGGCCGATCTGGTTGAGTGTGATCTAGTCTTCAGGCCCCGTGCCCCTTCCTCTGGGCACATAAATCCTACAAGGCTGCCTGTAGCTGAGACCTTCTTCCAAGACACAAGAGGTCCAAAGTGTCGTGCCAAAACATTAGCCAACCAGGTGGCCTTTTGAGGCCCCCTTTTGGGGCTTAGTAACTAACATACGTGTTGGGATCACCACACAGAGTGCTCCATGGAAATTCCACCACGTTTCCTAAAGGAGGAAAGACCTATTTCTCGACACCCTTCCGGAAAGCATCCGTGGAGCACATCAGACTGTCTCAGAGTACACAGCTTTTCTTCTTCCAGAAAATAAGACATGATCCTTTTGGGGCCACTAAATTAATAAACTGTGAAAGAAACTGAACTGACACTTAGGAGTCTGTTATCGACAGAATAGTGAAATTTAAGTGGCAAGTTTAAAAACTGAGAAACTTTCCTCATTTCTCCAGCTGGAGTCTTTACTGGAGGTTGACAATTATCGGTCTCTCATGGGACTGTGTGGCAGCACTCTCAGCATGTGACTGTAAGAGCCCCTTTCTTGGATCTGAAAGGCAGGAAAAGGCCTCCTGCTGGGTGCTGCATGTCTATAGAACGCTGGCTGGTGAGGCCCTTGCTCTGTTTGACTGTGGACCCCAACAGGCTCAGTGAACTGTTACACAGCGACCCGAACACTCGAACCGAACACCGTACAGCTGTCTGGTGCCTGAATATCAAAGGCCTCAGGGACCTCACTCTGTGCTTCCAACACCAACAAAGTCAGTTCCAAGCAATTCTGGGATGTCCGTAGGGCTGAGAAAAGAAAGAAAACAGAAGCTTGATTAGATCAGCAGTCTCTGGAGCATTGGGAATTGATCCTAACCGAAATAAGAGCTGAAAGCCTGGCATAGTTGGCTGTTTTCATTTACAACTGAGAAAGCTTGGACCCTAAACCACAAATGAGGTACTTTATTACCTTTTTTGTAACATTTCTACATGTGCTCCGTGAAAACCTGATCCTGAGGCACTCAATGATCCCTGGTCAAGTGAGCTTACAATTAGGGTGAGGCAACAGGAAACCATATATCCTGTCCTAGGACACAGCCCACAGCTCCTAGCGTTGATGTAGAATCTGACTTTACATGTCTATTATGGGACTGTGTGTCGCTGAGACCTTCCCAAGACATGAAAGGTCCAAAGTGTCGTGCCAAAATGTTAGCCTGCACCTCAAGAGCCCCAGCCGATGAGGACAAAGCAGTTCTGCGGCAGGTGAAGCACCTGCTCTGTCTCGTGGGCGGGCTTCCCAGAGTCACCTGAAAACAAAGGAGCCAGCCTCTTCGTCTCGCAGCACTTTGGAGCGCCAGGGTGGCCGAGCGGCCCTGGTAAAGGAGGGGCAGGCGCAACATGCCCACCGGGCCCTCCCCCAGCTCCCAGGGGCTTCATTAGTTACCAGCTCTCTGGGAGTAGGGGGACAACCCTCGCTTCTCTGTGCGTCGTGCACAGGGGCCTCTCACGTACTTCCAAGGACAGGGAAGGATGGAAGAGGACAAGGGGATCAGGGAGGGGAGGGGCAACCAGAGGTGCTGAGAGGAAGGGAAACCAGGCCCCTGCTCTCCCGGGCACTACTGTCTGGACAGCTGCCTCTTCACCTCTCCCCTGCCGTGCCAGAGCTCTTAGATGGCTCCTGGTCCCAAACAGGGCCAAATGACATGCACCTCAGCAGTCAGGGCCCAGAGTAAAGTCTCCTCAAGGGCTGTCTGAGGCCAAAACAAGGGCTAAGATACATGTCGAGGCTCCCGACTGGTCGAGAAGGAAGAAACACAAGAGAAGAGGAACGAGGGAGGAATCTGAGCTGGCTGGGAAGCGGAGCTTAGGACGGGGCTACAAACAGGCCTGGGACAGCAGGGGCCAGGCTGGGCGCCAGCAGCCTGTGCCCTTCAGACTCCTTACCTTGGGCCAGGAGCTCTGCTTGGCCATCGTCTTCACCTCCTGCTGCAGTAAGGCGTCAGTGAACTGCTCTGCCTGCCTGGCCTCCTCTTCTTCCTCTTCCTCCTGCTGGTCCTCTTCCCATGCCCGCAGCTGGCGCTCTGCAACCTGGCCACCAAGAACAAAGTCAGCCGGGACCGAGCTCCCGGGGCAGAGCCCTGCTTCAGGTCACGAGGGAAAGCCTGTGGATCTGCCCCAGTCAGAGAATCCAAGCTAAGGCACAGTGATGGCAAGTGCAAGAGGGAAGGGCACTGATGAGACTGGAAAGGTTGCACGCATGGTAATGTGCAGCTTGTGAAAAGCTCCGGGTGTGGCCACGTGCTTGGAAGATTCTGTGTTCTCTACCAGGTTCCAAACTGAACAGAGAACGGTGGCCCAGCGAGCCACATGCCTGTGGAGGCAGACAGGAGAGGGATGACAGGTAGGCACAGCAGCCTCGCTCCCACACACATGGAGGACCTGGAGTGGCACCGGAACGAATCAGGAGGGTCGGGGTTTCAGCTGGAAATGAAATGGGTGCACTGAGTTCACAAATGTGGGCCTCTCGGACAAGGTCTTAGTGCCTGGATGTGGAAATACATCAAGGGTCCCCACATCCGGTGCCATAACGGTGCAGAGGCCACAGCAAGTGGCCTGCCGCTCACATTCCCCTGCTGAGGCTTCCTCCCCCACCAGGCTCAGCCCACCTGGGCCTCCAGCTCCTGTTTCCTGGCCGATTTCAGTTCTTTGCTCTCCTCTTTCTCACGACGAGCTGACTCTCTGACCTCCTCAAGATTTCGAATAAGTTGCTCCCGGTGTCTCAGGGATTCCTCTTGTGCCCGTCGGTTTTGTTCAAGCTTTGCTTGTATTTGTTGTTGTCTCCCGGTCAGAACCTACCCTCAGCAGGAAGGCAAAGGGCAGATTTCAGTTCGACTTAGCAGTTCCCTATTCCACAAGCTGTGGACAGGCTACAGTTGCCTGAGCCTCATCCTCAGCCTCAGGCCCAAATACCCCACGTGAAGGCAAGTCAGATCACAGCATTGGCCCATGCAACGTCAGCCCGGCTTCCCAACCGTCCCCACCACACAGAAAATGCACACAGACCACGCGTTAGGGAGAGACAGCTGGGCACTGACAAGATCCAAGGAGGCGGATGGAGCTCCCTCCCCAGGCACAGAAACAGCAACAAGCTTGTGAGCCTCACTCCCTCTCGGTAGGTTCCAGAAAAAGAAAGAAACCACAAGCCACACAGATGACCAGAAGTAATCTGGGTCATCCCCTCAACCTTCGGGATCTAAATACTTGCAGAAACCTTGCTGGGCTTGAGACCTGGCCACAGCACAGGATCACATCCAGAGCAGTCAGGACTCAAGAATCAAGAACAGTGGGAAGCCACTTGCCGTACCCAACAGTTATGCTCCCGGGACAGGATACGTGAAGTGGCCACAACTAGGAGGAATTTTGTTTTTCATTTTCAAATTTGTATTTAAATTCTAGTTAACATATAGTGTAATATTGGTTTCAGGAGTAGAATTTAGTGATTCATCAATTACATATCACACCCAGTGCTCAACACAAGAGGAGAAACGTTTTTAATAGGGAAAATCAAAGGTGTTGCAGAGTACCGGTATTCACAGAAGGGAGAGAGCCCCACTGGGACCGGACTTCCCACAGATTCCAAAATGACATGCACCAAATATTTCCATTTTTAAGCCACTTTAATTTTCAATACATGGATAATGAAAGATTTTTTCTAAAAGATTTCTTTAAAAAAATTTTTTTTTTTTTTTTTTTTTAACTAAGTAATCTCCACACCCAATGCAGGCTCAAACTCATGACCCTGGGATCAAAAGCCACGTGTCCTACCAAATGAGCCACCCAGGTGCCCCTCATTCCTTTTAAATTGGGGTACGTCTTAACGCATTACTTAAATACTGACGAGTTGTGTTCTTTCAAGAGTCCACTTCTGGTTATGCACCCCAAAGAAAAAAATCCTAAATAGGATTTTTTTTAGGAAATTTCCATTTCCTAAAAATGGAAAGCCTTATGAACCAAGATGTTCACTGCAATGTTTCTTGTAACACCTCAGGAATAAATCAGAATAAAAATCAGAATAAAAAGAACACCCACAAGAGGGGAATAGGAAAAAAACCCCACAGTACACCAACGTGATATATTAAGTGTGATATCATCAAAATATCTACAAAGGAGATGGAATAGTGCATTAGAATGCTGGAACTCAACAGATAGTATAATAAGGAATATGCAGAAAGACATGTTTGCATGTTTCCACACAGAGTGGAAGGACACAGAGTAACAGCGACTATGCAAATAATGGGGACCTGGGTGACTTTGTTCTTACTTCCTGTACTCCTGAATTTTCTTCTAAAAAGCTGATACTACTTTCACAATGACATTAGAAGTCTATTTAACAGGAGCGTCTGGGTGGCTCAGATGGTTAAGCGCCCAACTTCGGCTCAGGTCATGATCTCGTGGTTTGTGAGTTCCAGCTCCACATCAAGCTCTGTGCTGATAGCTGGGAGCCTGGAAGCTGCTTTGGATTCTGTGTCTCCCTCTCTCTCTGCCCTTCCCCTGCTCATGCTCTGTCTCTCTCTCTCTCTCTCAAGAACATAAAAAAAAAAAAAAATTTTTTTAAATAAGTCTATTTAAAATAAGCAGAGAGGCCTGTGTTCCAGAACATTTGGCAGGGTCAGTACGCGCTCGCAGCCAGGATTACCTCGCTCATCAGTCTGTCTCGTGCGCTCCTCTCTCGGGCCCACTCCGCCTCTCTCTTTTCCCACATTTCCTTGGCCTCTTCCCTGGGAACACAGAGTGGATGACAGCAGGCTCCTTGCCACCACCGATGGCAGACGAGAACTAAAGACGTGACAGGGCTCCAGCGCATCAGGTACACACGTTCCATAGGGCCAACCTTCAAACCCACTTCTGCGCGCAAACTCTTCACAGTTTACAACTCTGGACTAGCTCATGGAGAGTACTCCTACAGGAAGTACTTTAAGTTGCCTGGCTTATGCTCCCACCTCCTTACAAAACACAATTGTGATGGCTTGCACCCAGGCCATTTAGACACCATGGCAAATGAAGCCACCAGGACCCTGGAGAGGCAGAGGAGCCCTGCTGTGCCTGAGCTCTGTCACTTTGCTCCTGGGGTCACTGCTAGCTCGCCCTGTGGCCTGAGGCAAGTCAGTGACCTCCTCAAGTGACCTGAGTACCTACCCTGTGGATGGATATCAGGATTAAATAAGAGGAGGATGGTAAAGCGCTCTGCACGGTGTCTGACCCACAAGAAGTGCCCAATAAATGTGACATGTTATTCAATTTTTTCAATCTACTAGATTTTTAGGATCCAGACCCATTTAAAAAAGACCTAAGAAGCATTCAGCATCTCCATAATTTGTAACAATTTCCTTTCAAATTTCTAAGATCTTAAATGAACAGATCCTTACTCTAAACCCTAGTGATTTCCACCTTAAATAACAAGGGAAACACCCCTGCAAGCCGGGTCTGCTAGCAAACATGTGCTCCTCCCCATGGGCAGATTAACAAGGACGGATGCTTCAGGGACAACAGGAGACCCTGGTGGTGGCCTGCGGAGACATAAGGGACCAGAGCAGAGGCTGGGAGGGTCCAGCCCAGGCAGGCATCGCCTCTCACCTCAACAGCAGCTGCAGCTCTGCCTCCCGCTCCCTCTCCAGCTGCAGCTGCTCCTCGATGGCCTGCTTCATCCACGCCGCGTCGGCCACGGCCTGCTCCCGCCTGGCCAGGTGCTCCCGCTGGTTCTCGTCCTCCTTCTCCAGGAGCGCTTGCAGGATGCGCTTGTCCGCCTCCTAGAGGGTGGAGGAGGAAGCGCGGTGGGCGCCCCTCTGCAGCCACAGCACCCCCCCCACACACACACCGCAGCTCCCACAGCGTCCCCTTTCTGCACTCAGCACTGACAGCAGATGTTCCTGATGCTTCCAAAGCTTCCCTACATAGAGATGGGAAGAATCAGGGTATAACCACTTAGGAGTGGTTTAAAATAACGCAGGAGAGGCCCCTTTGCCACCACGCACCTGTCCCTGCCCTCGGACATGCCTGGTAGCACAGCTTTTGAGAACACGGCTGGACAACAGTTTCACTTCTAAGAATATGGACTAGAGACCCAAAGGCACAAAACCAAATGCACAAAATGCTCACTGCAGAGGTCCCGTAGAGGAAAAACAAAAATGACCCAAATACGCATCGGTAGGGAACTGGCTGTAGTGGACATGTCCACAGTGAGATGCAGTAAAGAACAAGGGACTTGGGAGGTCCTGGGATGGAAAAATGTACTCAGGAACAGCAGTGGCGCTGCCACCCCTGGACCACCCTGACGGTAGCGGGCAGGGATAGAGGTAGGCGGGTTCTCTTATTCACTATCCCTGTCCCCGTGTCACTAGAGAGCCCATCGACATACCTGACAGGAACACTGAGCAGCCAGTAAAAAGAACAAGCTCATTCCAAGGATTTTAGGTTTACTGTTAGGTGACTGTGCTGAGGAATGCCACCTCAGGTTTTAAAGAACCCCACCACTGCCCTCTGTGTGTGCTGGGTAAATGTATCTAGAATATACAACAAAGCAGACCCCCCTGGGGAGGGGTGGGGGTCACAAGCTCATCAAGGGGAAATCTCCCCTAGTGTGATATTCTTGCAAGAACGCACTCATTCTGAGCGATGGAAAGCATTTTCTTCCAAAAAGGGTGAAAGAAATGCCAGGCTGACTCAGACTTACCAGTTCCTCTTGGATCTGCTGTGCACGCCTATTGAGTTGCACATTATACTGATGTCTCAAAAAACGTCTAGAAAGGAGCAAAATACGGTCTGCCTTCAGTGTCTTATGAACGATTAGCGGGGGCCAGATAGCTACTTACTACAGATCTTTCTGGTTTGGGACAGCAATGCAAGTCTGAGAAAGCACGAGGCTTGCCCGTCTGGGCGCACACACCCCAGCTCCGCCTTCTGCCGGAAGGCTGCCATCTGCTCCCTCTCTTCCTCCAGCCTCTCCAGCTCCCACCGCTGCTTCAGCAGATTCTCCTGCTCCTTCTTCAGTTTGGTGGCCTGTGGTGACAACAGCGCACCCAGTTAAGGTCATCAGAAACGGAGCTTCCTTCACTCTTCATGTGCATTTTTGGCAGATGCCAGGCAACAGGGCTGGCCCGGCCACCTGGTGATCAGAACTCCCTCTTACCTCTGGGCTCTGAGCCCTTTTGGCCCAGCACACTCACTTCCTGCAAGAGCCTTTCCCAGGCCTGTGGACAAGGATCAGATCCATGCTCCATGCTCCTGCAGGACCCTGTACTTGTTCACACCTTCCTATAACTTAATTCCCTTCCACACCTGGCACGGTTCCTGCCATGAAGGCCAGGACCATGGGTCTTGCTCACAGCTGTATCTCTAGCACCCAGCTCAGTGCTCAGCATCTAGCAGATAGTGGGCATTAAGAATCTGGTTCTGGAATCATTTGGGCCTAAGGAAGGACGGGCTTTCCCTCAGCCAGATGGGAAAATCTAGCCCAGGTATCTAGCTCAGAGAGACTGCACAGTATTCTCAGAACAGCCTCCGAAACCAAAGACCTCATGGTTTATGCCTTGAGATCCAAAACATGCTAGCTGGGGAGAGCTGTAGCTGCATGCCAGAACGTCAGACTAAGTCAAGTCTACTTAGTGCACTGGATAATCCAAGTTCCTTTTTTTTTTTTTAATTTTGAGAGAGAGCACATGTGGGTTGGGTATAGGGTCAGAAGGGCAGAGAGAGAGAGAGAGAGAGAGAGAGAGAGAGAGAATGAATGAATGAATGAATCCCAATCCGGCTCCATGCTCAGCATGCAGCCTGACGTGGGGCTTGATCCCACAACCCTGGGATCATGACCTGAGCCGAAATCAAGAGTTGGACACTCAACCAATGGAGCCATCCAGGTGCCCCAGGAAAATCCAAGTTCTAAGAAGGCTCTCACACAGAGCCTAAAACATACGTAAGAGAACAGCTATTAGCTCCATATTGTGAACATTCTAGGATCTGGACGCACAACCTAGGGGGATGGAAAAACCACGGCGAGGAGTATGTGTCCAAAGGGAAAACCCAGCACTGTTGCATTTCTTAGAACCACCCCTCCCCAATATGGTCTTTTTGGTGCCGCTTCCTAAATGCCTGCTTTATAACGGCAAGCGGCTGCAGGAGGAGGCCATGCCCTCACCTCCAACTCCTTCAGCTTCAGCTCCTCCACCTGCTGGAGCAGCGCCTCAGCCTGGAGTTTGCCCTCCAACCGCCTCTTCTCCTCTTCTGCTTTCATCCGCTCCAGTGCTTCCCTTCGGGCCCTTTCATATTCATTTTCATACCGTTTGTTCTCTTCCTCTTGGGTGGCTTCTTGCTACATGGGGTCAGATGAACACAGGAGGTCAGAATCTGTCACATAGCCAGCAAAGACCCAGCTCCCCGCCGCTGTTCCTCATTCCAACGTGTCTACAACAGAGGAGGTCATGCCACTTTTCAGCTGTGTGACCCTGGGTGAGGGTGCGTCTTCCCCGGCTCTGTTCTCACAGTGGGAACCATGGAGTGATCCTTCCCTCAGAGGTGATGCTGGGGAAGTACTCAGCACGGTGCCCGGCACAGAGGAGGGGCTCAACAATGTCAGGATTCCTTCCCTTCCAAAAGTCTCCCCAATGAACCCAGAGGCAAAGCTGTGGGTTCACGGAGGTGTGAACTTTTGTCCCCAGAGTTGCTGCTGTCAGCCCGGGTTGAGAGTTTATGAGCGTGCGACATCAAAAGAGACTGCCAGCAGCAAAAGCAACCTTTAAGATGTACCTTCCACCTGCCAGTGGCTGGCCACTGGTGTTATTCTGCCCTGAGGATGATCGGAAAGGATTCTCGTACATGTAGGAGCAACAGACGTCTGCTTTTAACATGTTAAAGTTAACTGAGATAAAGTCTGTTCCTGGACTGAACTCATTAACATGCAGAACAAGAAAACCTGAGAGACCTGGAGTCACAGCACTTGCACCATGCCATGTAGGACTATTTCCAGAGTCATATACCACACCTGTTTTTTTTCTTCTTTCTGCATTTTCCAAGAGTTTATCACGTGCTCCTTGTGAAGGGCTGATTCAATCTGAGGGTGAGAAGGCAGAGAATGTTCATTTCCTCACTGGTTCATCCGACAGATGGACGCTGCAGAGCACAGTGCTACGCCCTGGCAGGTGACCAGAAGTTCCCTAGGCAAGGACTCAGAGGGGCCCAGGTATCTTACAAGGGAGCACAAGATGACCCCAACATATACATTTGGAACGCAACTCAGTTATTAAACCAAAGGACCAGGCAGTTTGAAACAGATCTGAGGAGTTGTAACAAAGGAACACAAACTTTTCTCCCAGTACCCTGGGGGTTGTGCGGGGGCAGGTCAGCAGACACTGGAATGGAAATACGATCTCAGAGGCCACCCCTGGTTGGTCTGAAGCATGCCAGAGCCCAGAACAGCAGGAGCTGGGTGAGGCCCAGACTCAGCCTTTTGCCTGGCTCCTCGAAACATCCTCTGCGAAGCGGTGGCTGTATAAACATGTACTCCCCACAGCAACAGATGTAACACATTTGGGGTTATTAAGAAGAGATATGGGTTTAGCGAATCTGTTGGATCAGAAAATGAACTGGAACTCTATCCAAAAGCTTTTGTTTGGGAAATTGTTTATAAAAATTTTTAATCTCTTTCTCAACTTACAAATGGAAACATCCGCAACCAACTTGAGTGTTCTAAATAAACATTTCTGAGTAAAAGACTTTGGAGCACCCACCTAAACGCTCAAATGGCCAGGGAAAGGAGACCTCCCATGGCTTAGTGCTAACTGCACAAGGCTCAAAAGCACCAAATTGTTCTACTACTTAGTGACTGGCAATTTTCTAAATATAATTACAAATAAATTAATGCCACCAAACATATACGCAAAATTTAAGTTAAAATACATCAATGAAATCATCACGGATCATCTTCCTCTAGGCCCGTCTCCACAGAACGATGCCACCCAAGCCAGACCGCCCCCCACCTGCCCCAGGATCTTGCATATTTGTCCTCCTTTCTCCTGCCACCCTGTTCTGGTCTCCGCCGTCACTGCCCTGGTCTCACCACCCCCTGCTCACCTCAACACTGCTGCCAAAGCTACTGCTCCCTGAAATGCGGCCAGGGTGCTGCCACAGCCCTGCTTAAAATCATCCAGGTGCTCCCCAGCACTTCCAGGAGAAGGCCACACAGGGCGGGCTGGGGTCCAGGCCCACGTGCCTCACCAGCCTCAACTCTTGCAGCCCCTGCTCGCCATATGACATCACAAACTCTCAGCCACTCGTCACTCCCTGGATGCACTCTGCTCTCGTGACTCCGGCCTGTTCCTCGGTCAGCTGCCTCAATCTAGAATGTCCTTTCCTCACCTTTACACCATCAAGTTAACACCCAAGTCCTTCCAGACTCCTCCATCCCCGCAACTCCTCTGAGATGCCGCTCTGACCCACAACTGAGCTGGGGGCACTGCCCCAAATGCCCATCCTCCTGGGCCTTCCCAGCCCACTGCAACCCACACTGGACCGCAAGTTCCTAAGAAGGGGGGACCCCAGCTAATCGCCACGTGCCCAGGTGCTGGACCATGTGGCAAATGTTCAATAAGTATTGGCTGAACACCCAAGAAACCAGATCTGCATGTGGCATCGTTCAGGTGGCCGGGGTGTTCTCTGTTCCACCCCAGCAAGAGATGCAAGTTCAAAAACAAGAGGAGAAACATGATTTTATCTACTTAGGCAAAGCAAAGGATCTCGCTGGTTTTCACCTCTCGAAGTTTGGGGTTGTTCTTCTTCCAGTGTTCATACAGAAGCTGTTCGGCAATCTGTCAAGGAAACACAAAGAGGGAAGCCTGATGTCACTTTTCAAATTCATTCACATTTTGGATAACCCACAGTGGCGGTCAGCTGAGGCAGAGAGCCCCTCGGCTGGCACGCTGTCACCGCCTGCCCTTCGGACCTACTGCCTGCCTTGCATCCCTGGCTCTGGGAGACACCAGAGTGGAACCAGACAGCTCTGACAAATGACTCCCACAGTGGTGATGGAAGGGCGCCAAGATCTGATGCTACAGATGGGTCCCAGATGTGACAATCTGCTTCAAAATATACAGCAGGCTTAAAAACACAGACTGGGGCTCACCATTCCCCACAGCTACTTGGAAGATCAAACAGACCAGTGCGCAGCCTGCTGGGGCCACAGGACTGATATAAAGACAAAGGACTCGGATGTAATGACCTGAGGTGACTTGTGCAAAACACACGTGGAGAACAACGTAGCACAAAGCACCTTGCCCTGCAGGCTCTGGAGTTTACCGTTGTCTCATCAGACCAGTGTGCCCAGGGACCCCGTGTGTGTGTCACTGACGGGCTGGGGACGCTCCTGCTCCGTAGGCTCCAGAAGGGCTAGGAGGAGTTACCAGTTTCCTTTGCTCTTCTCGGGCCGACTTGAGATCGCCATGCCGCTCTCGGAGTCTGCCTTCCCTCGAGTCCATGCTTAGCCTTAGCTCCTCCAGTTGTCTGGCCAGCAGGGCCTGCTCCTCCAGCAGCAGCTGCCTCAGTCTCTCCCGCCTGGCTTCCAGCTGCTTCCGCTTCTCCTCCTTCAGCTTCTCACGCTGATAGGCATGCATGCTGGGTGAGAAGGAGCCCTCCCCATGTCAGTCACACTACAGCCACACGTGGCACACTCTCTGCCGTGGGTAAGAGAGGCTGAGGTGGACATGACGCGGTGACACGGTAAAGTGTCTTCCGGCTAAAGTGAAGACAGCGGGTCACAGACCACCGTGCACGACAGAATCTTGCTTTTGCCATAAGAAAATGTACATTGGGGGCGCCTGGGTGGCTCAGTCGGTTGAGCGTCCAACTTTGGCTCAGGTCATGATCCCGTGGTTCGTGAGTTCGAGCCCTGCGCTGGGTCCTGTGCTGACAGCTCAGAGCCTGGAGCCTGCTTCGGATTCTGTGTCTCCCTCTCTCTCTGCCCCTCACCTGCTCATGCTCTGTCTCTCTGTCTCAAAAATAAATAAAACATTTCAAAAAAAAAAAAAAAGAAAGAAAGAAAATGTACAGCGGGGGCGCCCTGGCGGCTCAGTTGGCTGAGCGTCAGACTTCGGCTCAGGCCATGATCTCCCTCTCTCTCTCTGCCCCTCCCCTGCTTGCGCTCTCGCTCTCGCTCTCTCTCAAAAATAATAAACTACAAAAAAAAAAAAAAAGAAAGAAAGAAAAGAAAAAGAAAATGTACAGTGGTCTCACATATGCGTGTGGTAACAGTACTAGCTAGTATTGTTTGAGCAATTCCTATATACTAGGTATTATAGCTAGGGATAGCTTTCTATTAATCACACACCCAACAAAGTAGGTTCTGTTTTAGCCCCACTTCACTGATGAGGAAACTGAGGCTCATTCATATAGCAAGTGACAGTCAGGAATTCCATCTGGGTTTGTCTGACTCCAAAGCCCATGCTTTTAACTTTCATGTTTTTTACATGTATTTCTGCAAAAATGGACGTGTGTGCGAATATTTATACACACACAAATGGGAAAAGCATGGGAGGACAGGTGTATCAGACTGTTCACTGTGATTCTCTCTGGGGACATGGGGTTACAAGAAGACTTCCAGGTTCTACACATATTTCTTATTGTTTTCTCTTTTTCAATGCAAATGTATTATTCACTGATGATCTTTTTTTTCAATTTTCAGTTGGAAAACATCACCATGCATGCGATCTATGCAACTTCCTCAAGCAAACATGCTGATTAGCCATGGGGTTCTTAGTTCTTACAGCCACATCCCCTGAACAAGTGGTTTCCTGCCTCCATCCCATCAAGGTCACTGCAGTTACCTTCGCTGGTAGGACGTCTTGGAGCTCCACTCTGCCTGTTTGGAGCTACAGATATCAGACATCTTGAAGTAGCGGCTGTTCTGGTCCCACTGCTGCCGAAGCCGGGCCTCCTGCTCTCGGTGTCGCTGTCGGGCCATCTGCTGGTCCAGGAGCCTCCGGCTGCTCCATTGGGAAGGCAGCGTAGGGAGTGCCATCTGAGGAATGGTAGCAATGGTAGGAAAATGAGCCTCCTGCAGCCCCCTAATGAGTGGTCCTCATCCCTTGGCTGCCCCCTGGAATCACCCCACTCCAGACCAATGACATCAAAGAAGTCTTAGCTCAGGCTCCCAGGCATCAGCATTTTTAATTTTTTTTTTTTATTTTTTTTTCAACGTTTATTTATTTTTAAATTTTTTTTTTCAACGTTTATTTATTTTTGGGACAGAGAGAGACAGAGCATGAACGGGGGAGGGGCAGAGAGAGAGGGAGACACAGAATCAGAAACAGGCTCCAGGCTCTGAGCCATCAGCCCAGAGCCCGATGCGGGGCTCAAACTCACGGACCGCGAGATCGTGACCTGGCTGAAGTCGGACGCTTAACCGACTGCGCCACCCAGGCGCCCCTAATTTTTTTTTTTTAAAGTAATCTCTACACCCAACGTGGAACTCGAACTCACAACCCTACGATCAAGACTAGCATGCTCTTCCCCCTGAGCCAGCCAGGCACCCTAGGCATCAGCATTTTAAAAATCATGTGCCATCAAGTCTGCAAATCATCACTGTTTTTAAATTTTTTTAGAGAGAAAGAGTGTGAGCCGGGGAGAGGGTCAGAGAGAAAGAGAGAAAAAGTCTCAAGCAGACTCCATGCTCAGCACGGAGCCAGATACAGGCCTCCATCCCACCACTCTGGGATCATGACCTGACTGAAATCGTGAGTCACATGCTCAACAGACTGAGCCACCCAGGTGCTCCTGCAAAGCATCACTTTAAATAAGCCTGGACTCCACTCAGCTGTGAGCCAGACATCATCAAGGGCGCTACAAACGAAGACCGGGAACCAGTCCTAGCAATGCTGGACCAAACACTTGGGGCTTTCTATGCTCCCCACAAAGTAACAGGAATAATAATCTCAGGAACAAAAAATGTACCAAGCTCTTGACATATATGAATGATCTTTTTCACTGTTATAATCACTCCATTATTTGGCAGGTGAAGAAACTTAAGTTCGAAATGGTAAAGTGACTTGCCCAAGACCACAGAGCCAGGAAGGAGAGGCAATAAAAGAGGTGGGATCCTAATTCATATCAGTCTCAGGCCAGGGCCCAGTCAAGAGTCTGCCTGTTGGGACCAACAAGCCCTGGCTCTGGCAGCCCCCAGGGAGCGGCCTCGCCTGCCCTCATCTTACAGATGGAGAAACTGAGACCCAGGAAGAAATCGATTTGCCCGGGTCACGGAGCAAATGGGGCCATAACTGGAGACTTGAAAGCAGAGAGCAGTCTTACTCCGTACACGTTCCCTGACCCCAGAGCTGTCCTCCTGGGCAGGGTCTACACTGTGCCTGGTTACGACAGTGCTTACGGAACGTCTGTCTGGGTCCAGGCCAAGCCTCAAACTCAGTGCTCAGACCTGGGGGGAAATAATCTACGTCTATGGACCAAACGTGGCCCGCAGGTGCCCCTTGATAACCTGTCTTAAACCTGTGGCGCGCCTGACATGATTTTTTCCTTGCCCTGCAAGCCGCCCGCGGAAAAGCTTTCCGCCGGGAATCAAGAAACAAGACTCCGATCCCGCATCAGTCGCATCCTTCACGCAGCCTTCACATCCACGTACGCTTTGCAGAGCAAAGCGTCGGACCCAGAGTGCGCAGGGAACAGTGAGGACTCGACGGCCGGTCCCCCGGCGACCGCCGCGGTTCCCGCCAACACCGGGCCACGGCGGCCGGGCTCCGCGCGTTCGGGCCCCCACGCCGGCTCCGGCCCGTTCGGGCCCCCACGCCGGCTCCGGCCGAGCCCAATGCCCGACTCACGTTTCTCCGCGCCCCGGAGTTCTCGAAGACTGCCCCCGCCGAGCTCCCGCATGCCCCAACCAAGCCCGACAGGTCCCGCGGGCACGCTTCCGGGGCCGCCCAGCACCAACTCCGGCGGTTTCGCCGCTTGTTGCCGGGGCAACAGACCGATGACGGAGCGCCGCGAGGGCCAAGCCGCCTCCAACGCGATACCGGACGCTCAGACAAAAAGGAGGTTGTGATTTTTCTCTGGCGCCCTCTCGTGGGGGGAGGGAGATCAATCGCAAACGTCGCTGGTCCCGGAAACCAGCAAGGAGGAGGGTAAAGGCATCCAGTCACTACTACTCAAAATTCAGGGTGGTGGTTACCTGGAGTGTGTGTGTTGGGGGGGGGGGGGGGGGTGAGGGGAATGTAGGTGAGGGTGGAGGGAAGTCAGGGGGATACGACAGGGGAGGAGAATATAAATCAGTGGTTCTCAAACCTGGCTGCACACGAGAATCACCTGGGGAAGGCTTAAGTCTAGATGTTAAAGAAGTAAAAATAAATAAATACAGACCAAACTCCAGACGAGTCCCATCAGGTTCTCAGGGTGTCAGAGGTTGTCTTAGCTCCCCAGGGGCACTCAGTGTGCAACCAGCTCGGAGAACCGCTGGCCTAAATAGATACACGTTATTGGAAACGATTGTCTTTCGCTTGGTGGTGAGTTCCAGAGTGTTGGTTCTATTGGTGTTTTCTGACCCACATGTGTTACACGTATTGTTTTATGTGTGAAAAAGATAATTAAGGTGAACCTAGAGCATGCGACTCTTGATGTCAGGGTCATGAGTTCAAGACCCACGTTGGGCGTACTTAGTTTTACAAATTTTTATTTTTTAAATAAGTTTACCAAAAAAAAAAAATAATAATAATAAACTTCACTCATTCATCCTCTTTTCTTTCATTTTCCCATTCTTTGTATTTAATTCCCTTCATTGCTCCCTTCATTCTTGTTCATCTGTTTTTTCTGGTGCGGTGAAGTATCTTGAACACTTTGGCCTCTATTCCAACCTCCGCCAAGCTACTTGTGGGGTCTTGGGCATGTCACTTCATCTCTCTGTGAAATGAGAATATGAAGTAATTGAACAAAGATACCATTAGACCAGGACAGCCCTGATGCCTTTCTTGCTTAGGACGCAAACTGAAACCTAAGCCAGAATCAAGGCCCTAGAATCTGAGAAGATTAACGTTTATTCATCTTTGAGAAAGAGAGAGCTCGTGCGTACAAGTGGGGGAAGGGCAGAGATAGAACGGGAGACACAGAATCCCAAGCAGGCTCCAGGCTCTGAGCTGTCAACACAGAGCTCAACACAGGCCTCGAACCCACAGATAGTGAAACCATGACCTGAGCTGAAGTTGGACCCTTAAGTGACTGAGTCACCCAGGTGCCCCTAGAGTCTGAGAAAATTAAATGTAAGGACAACCAATCACAAACAGCCACCTAGCCTTTCCCAGATAAAACAACTACCTATGTGGCAGCCAATAAAATTATTTCCTTGCTTTGCTTCCGTGTCTTCTTTGTAAAAAGAAAGCTCTCCCCCAGCTCCTGCCTGGTGGCAGAGAGCTCCTACCCACCTTTGGTGTGGCATCACCCAGTTAAAATATATGCCCAAATAAACTCTTGAAAAATTAGAATGTGCCTCAGTTTATCCTTGAACAAGAATACCACCAGTGCTGTTGTTTAAGGTTGTCCTTGTGAGACGAAATGAAGTTTCGGTGGAAACCACCTGGTCAATCTCAGGTAAGTACTCTTTTTATACATCTCCCTTTACTTAGTTGACTCAGGGTCTGCCCTGCCCCGTGCGTGAGATTCCCCAGCGTTACCCTTCTGTTGGTGCCTACCCCTTTGGCCAAGCTCAAGGCCTTTTCCATATCGTGTCCCCAGTGGGCAGGGCAGGCAGCAACCCACTGGGGGTCAGTCCAGCAAAAGAACCCAAGACATAAATGCTTATTGGTGGGTCTCTGTGAATGTGGTAGGAACTTCAGAAATAAGTGAATTGGGTAGGGGGAGACCTGGCTTCAGGTCCTGATTTTGTGACTCTTGAGTGAGTCCCCTTTGCCACCTGGTCCTAGGTTTTCTTATCTGTATGATGGCCTTAAAGGACCAAACAAGCTCCATTAGTGGGATTCCAGGGCTTAGGGCTTGACTAGCCTGGTCCCCAGGCCATGGTCTCTAGGTCTCTTCTGCTCAACAGTCATCCCCACTGAACCCCCACTTAGTCAACCTCTACCCTCATGGTTACATAGCTACCTGTAGCTCATTAAGCATCTTTACAAGTATCTTTTCCTTTGATCCTCCCAGAACCCCTGTGAGATATTTTATCATTCCCATTTTATTTTTTTAAGATTTTATTTTTATACCCACCGTATACCCAATGGTGGGGCTTGAACTCATAACCCCAAGATCAAGAGTCTCATGCTCCGACTAAGCCTGCCAGGCACCGTTTATTATTCCCATTTTAAAGTTGACTAAACTGAGCCTCAGAAAGTGGCATCCCTTGCCTGGGGAGGGTGGCGGAAGCCCTGCTCTGAAGCTGCTGTTGTCTTGGCAATACTTATTGAACATTTGCCACATGGTCCAGCACCTGGGCACGTGGCGATTAGCTGGGGTCCCCCCTTCTTAGGAACTTGCGGTCCAGTGTGGGTTGCAGTGGGCTGGGAAGGCCCAGGAGGATGGGCATTTGGGGCAGTGCCCCCAGCTCAGTTGTGGGTCAGAACGGCATCTCAGAGGAGTTGCGGGGATGGAGGAGTCTGGAAGGACTTGGGTGTTAACTTGATGGTGTAAAGGTGAGGAAAGGACATTCTAGATTGAGGCAGCTGACCGAGGAACAGGCCGGAGTCACGAGAGCAGAGTGCATCCAGGGAGTGACGAGTGGCTGAGAGTTTGTGATGTCACGTGGATGCAGGGTGTCCTGAGGCCAGGCAACTTGATGTCATTAGAGAAGATCAGGGAGGGCTTCCCTGCTGTTGTCTTGGCATCCAGCACATGGTAGGCTCACCGTAGTATTTGTTGAGAATGAATGAGTAGATTCCCTGCATTTCAATCCCTTCTTCTTCAGAAGAAAAGGGGAGGGGCGCCTGGGTGGCTCAGTCAGTTAAGCATCCAACTCTTCGTTTCAGCTCAGGCCGTGATTTCACCGTTAGTGAGTTTGAGCCCTGCACCAGGCTTCGCGCTGGTAGTGCAGGGCCTGCTTGGGATTCTCTCTCTCTCTGTCTCTGTCTCTCTCTCTCTCTGCCCCTCCCCTGTTCATGCTCTCTCTCTCTCTAAAATAAATAAACTTAAAAAAGGGGGGGGGGCGGGAGCATGATATCAAAAGCAAAAAGAAAAAACAGAACTCACGTTGCTGGAATACTCATTTAAGCCTCCCTCCCGCGGGAGTCCTGCCTCCATTCTGTACACGAGGGAACTGAGACCCTGGAGAAGTCAAGTCACTTTCTTGAGGTCACACAGCAAGGACTAGGAGAGTCAGGATTTCCACACAACCCCCAGAGCTTACGATCCCTCTTCAGACTGCTTTTCCAAGAGCCTGTGACTTGCAGGTGTAGCTCTTAAAAGAGGCCGGCAGATGTGGACCAGCTGGGCCATTTAAAGAGTTCAACGATGTTAAATATTTAGTGACAGGTTGATGACTATGGCCCACAGGGGGCTGAGAGGGGAAATCCAGGCAGGTGGATGCCGTACATGCTGGGCCCTGGGCCAGCGCGGTGAGGAGGGCTGTTCTTGGACTTGTGTCTCTGGGTGTCCTAGCAGGGCAGGAGAAAACAGGACCGGGGAGATGGTGTGGCCGCATGGGAGCAGCTCACCGTTGGCTGAAACGTGACAGTGCTGGAGGCCATGCTGTGCCCTCACTTAATTAGCAGGTGTCATTGCCAAGGCACATGGGTCTATGCTGGGGTTTCACGGAATTTCAACACCAGCCACCCAGCTGCTCTCTTCTCACCTGGGCTGGGCTCCCCATCCTCCCGGATGCTGAAGTAGGCCAGCAGCTCAGAGATCCTGGGGCTACGAGGCTGCCTGCTGGAGCCCCAGTTTTGTGTTTTAATAACAACAATGGGAATAATCATAAATGTAGGTATCTGTGAGAAAAAAAAAGTGTAAAATGGCATTCACCAGAAACAGTGGATATCACTAGGGGGCAGGATTCAGGGTGATTTGAATTTTTATTTCCCTCCAGGTTTTTGAATTTATGATGGTCGCTGTTGCTTGTGTAATTAACAAAAAAATAAGGCATTGGTTGGTTAATCATAACAACCTGCACTTCCATCGTGCCTTAGACTTTATGAGGTACTTTCAATGCATGAATGGCTTTCAACCTTGGCTGCAGGTCTGGATCACCTAGAGAAATTTTTCTAAATCCTCATGCTTGATCCCGGAGACAGGTTCTGATGTAGGTGGTCAGGGGTGGGGTCTGGGCATCTGTATTCTTTCCCATTTTTGGTAGTTTATCTCTTTAATTAAAAAATTTTGGGGGGCACCTGGGGGGCTCAGTCGGTTAAGTGTCCGACTTCGGCTCAGGTCATGATCTCGTGATTCATGGGTTCGAGCCCCACATCGGATGGGCTCTGTGCTGACAGCTCAGAGCCTGGAGCCTGCTTCAGATTCTGTGCCTCCCCTCTCTCTCTCTCTGCTCCTCTCTTGCTCACGCTCTGTCTGTCTCTCTCAAAAATAAATAAACATTGAAAAAAAAGTTTTGGGGTGCCTGGGTGGCTCAGTGGGTTGAATGTCCTATGCTGACTTCAGCTCAGGTCATGATCCAGGGTCGTGGGACTGAGCCCAGATTCAGGCTCCACACTGAGCATGAAGCCTGCTTGGGATTCTCTCCCTCTCTCCCTCTCTCCCTCTCTCCCTCTCGCATTTTCACTGTCTCTCTAAAAAAAAAAAAAGTATCAAATTAAAAAATAAAAATAAATTTCAAAAAAATTTTTAATGTTTATTTATTTTTGAGAAAGTAAGCACAAGCAGGGGAGGGGCGGGGAGGGGGAGGGACAGAGGATCTGAAGTGGGTTCCATGCTGACAGCTGAGAGCCCAATGTGGGGGCTCAAACTCACAAACTGTAAGATCATGACCTGAACCTAAGTCAGAGGCTCAACAGACTAAGCCACCCAGGTGCCCCTAAATTCAAAAAGTATTGATTGACGTATGGTTGATACATAATATCATGTTAGTTTCAGGTGTATAACACAGATCCAATATGTAACAAAATGTATATGTAACGAAATGCTCACCACCATGAGTGTAGTCCCCATCTTCCGCCAAAGTTATTACAATATTATTGACTGTATTCCCTTTGCTGTACTTGTCATCCCTGTGACTTATTTAACTGGAAGTTTATCTGTACTTTTCATACACTTTAGAATAGTTTTCAATTCACAGAAAAATGCAAAGATAGTACAGAGAGTTCCTTCTGCTTTATACTCCTTTTTCCGTTACTAACATCTTATGTTCATTAGGTACTTCTGTAGGACAGAAGTCTCACGGGGTTGAGTTCAAGGAGTCAAGTTCAAGCTCCCGACGCGGCTACATTTCCGGAGGCTCCAGGGAAGAATGGGTGTCTTTGCCTTCTTCAGGCTTCTGGAGGCTGCCACGTTCCTGGGCTTTCTTTCGTCTTCACAGCCCACAGCCTAGCATCTCCTTCTGCCCATTCTTCGCCAGCCGCATCTGCTCGGCCTCAGCTGGGGAATCTTCTCCACTTTTAAGGATTCATGTGCCCACCTGGATGATTCAGGATAACCTTCCCATCCCAAGGTTTTTAACCTTAACCACCTCTGCAAAGCCCCTTCTTCTACATAGCCAAGGTAACCTGTTCACAGGTTCTGGAGTTAGGGGGTGGACATCTTTGGAGGTCAGTATTCCACCCACCACAGGAGGAAAGGGGGACACTTTTAATTATTGTCATTCAATTTCATTTGGCTTTGCTTTTTGTTTTTTACCCCCCCCCCCCCCAAATAGTACATCACTACCACATCTCTTATCCTTCTAAGCCCTCCTGGCCTCTGCTTACCTCCTTCCTCCCAGTTTGGAGGTCGTCACCCTGAGAGAAACCTGTACAGGTAAGTCTGCCCTCTTCAGGTGCGTGGCCAGGACCTTCCATTACCACGGATGCTCTATTTGTCAATCAGGTGAGCTCATCAGACCCTATTCAAACAGACCTGTTCCTATGTGCAGAGGAAGCTGAAAAATGGAATTTTGTTCCAGAACCTCCCATTCAAGTCGTTCAGCCTGCTTCCACCTGCTGGAATACATTTGTCTGATGGAATAGCACTAGCTTTTTTTTTTTGGTATTCCTTTTATTTTTCAAGGCCAGCCCCGTATGAAGGAAGCAGCCTCTGTGTAGCTCTGAATCATTTCGTGTCACTGAGCTTTAATTTTCCTATCTGTGAAATAGGGATGATAGTACGAATTTGTTATTGACAGCTGCCTTAGCCCAGGGCCAGCACATTGTGGGAACTTGACAAATGATACCGGTTGGTGTCATAATTGCCCTGATACAATTTTATGTGTAGCGCCTGCCTCTGTAAGTGCTGGGTTCATTTCCCCCCTCCTAAAGGAAGGCGCTGGGAAATTGTTACTTATTTGCATACCAGCGGTTGATAAACCCCCCACCATTCCCCCCGTTTCCCTGCTTAAGCTACACCCTGATTGGGGTTGGGGTATTGCCTTCTCTCTGTGGTTCAGGAGGAAATCCTGATTTGTCTAACCCAACTACGGTGGACCCACACCCTTGTGGGGGAGAGGGGGTGGGGCCCAGTTCTAACCAAAGACACTTCAGGGGATGTCTGCTGGGGGTGGGGGTGGGGCAACTCCTGGGTGCTGTTATATGTGCAAGAGACCTGTGGTACTGCTGCAGCCATAACCCCAGCAGGAGCATGCCACCGACACAGCTGACCACGACCATCACAGGGCAGGAAGAGAGAAGGGTCGCTGCTTGATGGCGATGTCAGAAACAGAATCGACCTATCCCATGGGCCCCGATCCCAGAGCTGGGTTCTTCCTTTCTTTTCTTTCTTTCTTTCTTTCTTTCTTTCTTTCTTTCTTTCTTCTTTCCTTTATTCTTTTAAGATCTTTCTTTTCATTACTGTTTTATAGTAAAAAAAAAAAAACACATAACTTGATATCTACCCCCTTAACAAAGCTTTAACTATACGGTACAGAATTGTTGATGGATAAAGAAGATGTGATATATACGTACAATGGGACTCCTTTTACAGGATACAATAGTCTTCTTGCTTTATGTCATTTTTCAGTTACCAGGAAACATTCCCATCGACAGACTTTTCTAGAGCAGCATCACTCACAGTGCAGTATGTATGTGTATATACATATGGATAACATTTGGGGAGGAGGGCATTAAAATACACTTATAAAATCAACCACGTTAAACATTTTAAAAATGTATTTATTTTTGTTTTAGAGCATGTGTGCAGGCAGAGGAGAGGGACAGAGGGAGAGAGAGACTCCCAAGCAGGCTGCAGGCTCAGCGAGGAGCCCGACGCAGGGTTCAGTCTCACCAACCATGAGATCATGACCTGAGCCAAAACCAAGAGTCGGACACTCAACTGACTGAGCCTCTGAGGCACCCCAATTTTAATCGTTTTTAAGTGTGCAATTCAGTGGCATTAAGCACACTCACAATGTTGTGCAGCCGCTCAGCGTGTGTTTCAACTATTATCTAATATACAAAACCAGGTCATGGAAAATAATAATAATGATGATGATAATAATAATAATAACACTCCACGGCACATACCACACTGGAAGCGGGGATGGTTTTTTCATGGTCAAGGTATTGCTGGCCAAAAAAGACACTAGAAAACAAAATATTCAAACACCCCTTTCCCCAGGCAGGTTGGCAGTTTGCTGTGGCCCACACACAGGAGCCGGTGCTGAAAGAATGCCCCCCCAACTCCCAGGGGTGCAGCAGGGGCCTAGAATAGAACTTGAATCATTCAGGCTGCTTGCCTTTGCCACGGCTGAATTTCAGAAGAACGCCCGCACCCTGTGTAAACAGCAGGCTTCCTGGAAAACAACGTGATGTGCGAGACCTTCAGTTTTAGAATCGGCCTGTAATTCTTGATCCACGACAGCAGCTGGAGAACCGATGTCAGAGGTTCCCCCCACATCCCCACCCCAGTTCTCCCTGGGCGGGGGTGGGGTGGGCCCAAGACCACAGTTGAAGAACCACCTGACCCAGCTTGGTGGAGCTCACCCTTGACTTTACACAGAGCAGGGGAGGACGTACCCAAATGGGGCAAGTGGCACAGTGTGTCTTGTGAGAGCAGCTGGTGGCCTCAGCGAGCCGAGACAGAAACAAGCTGCAGAGAAGGGGAGAGAGACTCAGCCAGTACCTGCGTGGCACGTATTGAACATCTATTGTCCTCTGCGCCTCTGTGATTTCTCTTCTCACGGTGTCTCCAGGAAGAATGAGTTATTGCAACCCCACTTTTTAGATGGGGACACTGAGGCTCAGTGTGGTTGGGCAGAGGACGCTCATGGCCAGTGTCGTGAGTCGGGGTTCCCATCCCAAAGTCCACACCGGTTCCATTCTGCTGGGCTGTCAGATGTGGGCGTGGCCCACCGAGATGGGGCATCAAGCCAGCCTTGCGTTTTCCATGGCTTTCCTGGACATGGGCACCCAGGGGCCATCCCTGGATGGTAGAGAGCTTCCACTTCCCAAGTTACCAAGTTCAGGGTGATTGGAGGATGGTGTGAGAGCAACTCCCTTCTCTGCTCAACTTTGAGCCTTCCTGGGCTCCCCCTTTCCCTCTACATGAAGTCCACACCTTGAACAAGTCACTGGATCCAACGTTGGCTGTTGGCCAACCTTGCCCGCCATATTGGCCTTTCCTTTAAGCCCTGTGGCCTGCATTTCTGCCATGCTGTGCCCTCTGCCTGGAAGGCTCTGCCCTACTTCTAACTCTTCCTCATCCTTCAGATCTTGTAAATGCCACTTCCTCTGGGAAGCCCTCCCTGATCTTCTCTAATGACATCAAGTTGCCTGGCCTCAGGACACCCTGCATTTTTCCCATAGTGTTCACTGCAGTGTGAAATGATTGGTAAACATTCATAACCTGGGGCGCCTAAATGGTTAAGTTGGTCACTTAAGTCGGCAACTGAGTGGCTCGGTCGGTGAAGCATCCGACTTTGGCTCAGGTCATGATCTCACGGTCCGTGGGTTCGAGCTCCTCGTCAGGCTCTGTGCTGACAGCTCGGAGCCTGGAGCCTGTTTCAAATTCTGTGTGTGTGTCTCTCTCTGCTCTGTCTCTATCTCTCAGAAATAAATAAATGTTGAAAAAATTTTTAATTAATAACCTGCCCACACCAAACTGAACTCCATGAGAATAGGGACTTGCTGCCTTGCTCCTGCTGTGTGTCCCAGTCTCTGCCAGACTGATCGGTACCCTGTAGCTGCTTAATAAATACTTGATGAGCGAGTGAGTGAAACTCTGGCCAGGGGGGTACTAACTTAAGCACACAAGTAGTCAGGGGCATGAAGGCATGAGCGGGAAGGCCACGCCTTTGCCAGAGAGGTGTGTCCCTAAACCTGGGCTGTGTGCCAGGACTGGTTCCTGAAAATTAGTGCCATCTCAGCTGAGCAAGCGCCTGGGGTGTTCCCAGACTCTTCTGCTGCATTTCGAGCGCCTTTGTCCCTGGGAAAGCTTCAGCCCTTGGCCTGTCTCCTCACGTGTGTCTCTTGAGGACAATAAAGTTCTCCCATTACTGGCTTGGGGCAGCAGGAGAGAGGGACACCCCCCCCCCCCAAGCCACTATTGCAATTAGAAGGTAAAAGGGTGATGGGGCGCCTGGGTGGCTCAGTCGGTTGAGCGTCCGACTTTGGCTCAGGTCATGATCTCACGGTCTGTGAGTTCGAGCCCCACATCGGGCTCTGTGCTGACGGCTCGGAGCCTGGAGCCTGCTTCCCATTCTGTGTCTCCCTCTCTCTCTGCCCCTCCCTGCTTGCACACTCTCTCTTTTTCTCTGAAAAATAAATAAACATTTAAAAAATTAAAAGAAAAAAAAGAAAAAAGAACTGAGATCCTTCCCTGCTTGGACATAATAAGCAGCCAGTGGCAAGAGCTGACCTAGACTGGACTTATCTTACCTTATCTTCACTGGGGACCCACAGACTGTGTGTCTTTTTCGTTCACTTCTTACGCCCTCTGTTATCTTGTTTGTTGTGCAACTTCTCTCCTGCTCCGTGTGCCCTGTGAAAAGCCAAGTGAATCACGTGGTAAAATGTCATTGAACTTGGAATCCTGAGCCTGCTTTATAATTACGTTAGCCTTGCTCTATGACGGAAGAAAGCCGATGCTGTGGAAAGATACAACTTGTGTGTGCGCCTTCATAGCGTGCTCAGGGCGAAGGGGCCTCGAGTTATGGTGCCAGACCTACTCACCTAACAGTTGGCAGGAAATGAGGCTCGAAAAAGGGACATCAAGGGGCGCCTGGGTGGCTCAGTCAGTTAAGCGTCCGGTTTCAACTCAGGTCATGATCTTGCGGTTCGTGAGTTCAAGCCCCGTATCAGGTTCTGTGCTGACAGCTCAGAGCCTGGAGCCTGCTTCAGATTTTGTGTCTCCCTCTCTGCTCCTCCCCCGCCTCAAAAATAAACATTAAAAATTTTTTTAAAAAAATAGGGACATCCATCAAGTCTTGAAACCAATCAACAGAGTTGGAACCAGATCCTGGGTCCCCTGACAGGTGGGCCTGGGTGCTTTCCACCTCACCGGGCTCCCAGCATTACCCAGAATTTCTGAGAGCTGGGGAGGGCATGTCGATCATCAGCAACATCATCTTGGGCATCCCCACATGACTTGTGTCAAGTGCCAACCTGTGTCCTGGGCGAATCTTTAAATATGCCATCTCCTTGGGGCACCTGGGTGGTTCAGTCGGTTGAGCATCAGACGGTGGCTCAGGTCATGATCTTGCCATTCCCGAGTTCAAGCCCCACGTCGGGCTCTGTGCTGACAGCTCAGAGCCTGAAGCCTCATTCGGATTCTGTGTCTCCCTCTCTCTCTGCCCCTCCCTTACTCACGCTCTGTCTCTCTGTCTCTCTCTCTCTCAAAAATAAACATTAAAAATGTTTTTTTTAATATACTATCTCCTTGAATACTGTCCTCAACACTTTGAAGGAGGTGCTCTTAGGATCCCCATTTCACAGATGAGGAAACTGAGGCTCAGAGAGGTTATGTCGTTTGCTCAACATCACACAGGTAGAAGCAGGGTTTGATCCCATGTCTGTCCGACTCCAGAACCTGTGCTCCTCTCGGTTCCCTTATGTCCTCATTCTCAGATGGCTTAGATTCAGGGTGTGATTCATTTCTGTCAACAACAATACAAGTTTCTGTGAGCTCCTGGACGGGGTGCCATCTTGGCGCCCACAAATCCCTAGCAGAGCCTGGCCCGCGGGAGAAGCTTAAGAAGTGATTGTGGAGTTGAGAGGCGCCTGGGTGGCTCAGTCCGGTAAGCGTTCGACTCTTGGTTTCCACTCGGGTCATGATCTTGTGGTTTATGAGCTCAAGCCCTGCATCAGGCTCTGTGCTGATAGTGCAGAGGCTGCTTGGGATTCTCTCTCTCCCTCTCTCTCTGCCCCTCCCCTGCTCGCTCTCTATCTCTCTCTCTCAAAAAGAAATAAACATTTTTAAAAAGTGATTGTGGAGTTGAATGGAATGAAGAAGACCAGCTTTCACTTTTTCTATTTCTCCCACCGAATAACAGTGGTAATTGGCCATGACGTTGTGTTAGGTCAGGCACACAGTGGCTGGGTCTCCTTTCAGCATGTTCCCCGGAGCCCACCCCCCCCCTCCACCCTCTGCCTCCCCCCTGCTGCAGGGGCGCAAGGATGACGTGGTATTCCTCCCTTTCCTCTACTCTGTGCTGTTTAAGTGCCCCAAATGCTATTTTCATCCGGAAACTGAAAAAATGTTCAAATATTTAGCTGCAGTGCGCTGTGCCGTTTTCCCGGGATGGCAGCGAGTGGGCCTGCTGGCGGGTGTCGCCTTTGCGTTAATTAGGGAAAAGCAGCAGACGGGCCCTGGAAACAGCAAGGCGGGTTGGCATGGCGGCTCTTTCACACCCAGAGGAGTTGGCTCAACAAAGCCCATTTGGCACATTTAATCCTGCTGAAAACCTGGCAGTTGGAGAGGTGACATCACTGGAATCAATTACCCCCACAACTGCCAGTCCTGGGTAGAAATAACTCAAGAAATCAATTCATAATAACCACGCCGTTCATCGAGGGCTGCCTGCCTGCCTGCCAACCTCCCGACCGCCTGATTTACATTAACCCTTTCAACCTCACGTCAGCCCTGAGAGGTAGTGGCCGTTATTCCTATCCTGTTTTTACTGATGGGATGGTAGGGGCCCAGGCCGGGCCACCCCAAGATGGGCCACCTTGGCATGAGAGCTATTTAGAGTTAAAAAGCCATCAAACCCCAGCAGCTTCAGGAAAAGTTCCTGACCTCCCCCTAGAACTGCCTAAAAAGACTTTAGATAGAGGACCCGCTCCGGGGAGAGGCTAGCACAAGAACGTAACTACATTAGGATGTGAACCAGGCACGGTGGACAGGGAGGGGCCACTTTGATCAAAGTCCTCTCTTGCTGGAGGGGAGGTGCGTGGGGGGATGGGCGAAATGGGTGACGGGCACCAAGGAGGGCACGTGTTGGGATGAGCACTGGGTGTTACACGTAAGTGATGAATCGCTCAATTCTACTCCTGAAACCATTATTACACTGTATGGTAACTCACTTGGATTTAAATGAAAGGAAAAACAAGTCCTCTCTATGTCCCGTTGTTTCCGAGTGGCCCAGAAAACATTTGTTTACCAGTTACTCTTTTTCATCTTCCTGTGAATTGCATTCCTTCCCTTTGAAGTCCCAGACCCCCGTCCCCTTCTCCTTAGTTCAGCATGACACATAGGTCTCCTTTTGCCTGTCTTTGGAACTTCCATGTCTGTGTGGATTTCCTGTACATACAAAACTAAATCTGATTTTCTCCTGTTAATCTGTCTTACCTCAATTTGATTCTTGGTCCAGCTAGGACCTCGAGGGGACAGGATCTTCTTGCTCCCCAACAAGACCGCTGGGGCTTAGAGAGGGGACGTGTGGTAGGCTGAGTAATGGCCCCCAAAGAGATGGGCTCCCAATCCCTGGAACCCCTCAATCTGTCCTTATTTGGAAGAAGGGGTCTTTGCAGGTGTAATTAAGTTCAGGGTCTTGTGATGGGGGGTTTATCCTGCATTGTCTGGGTGGGCCCTAACTGCCATCACAAGCACCCTTATAGGACAGAGACGGGGAGACTGTGCAGACACGAGGGAGGCTGTGTGGAGACAGAGGCAGATGTTGGAGCCATGCATCCATAGCCAGAGGATCCCTGGAGCCCTCAGAAGCTGGGAGAGGCAAGGGACAGTTTCTCCTCTAGAGCTCTCCCAGGTCATGCCGTGCTGCGCTCACCTTGATTTTGCCCTGGTGATACAGATTTCACACTTCTGACCTCCAAAACAGAGAGAATAATTTTCTGGTTGTTTTAAATCACCGGGTTTGTGGTCCTTCGTTATATAGCAGCCACAGGAAACTCACACAGGAAATGACTTGTCCGCGGCCACCCAGCTGGAAAGTGGAGGTGTGGGGCTTTAAACACAGCAAATGCTCAAAAAACATGACCTGTGATTATTACGATGTTGCATGTGGGAAGGCTGAGTCGTAGGATAAAGTGTCAGAAAGACCATGAATTTGGCCTGCTTTGTCCATCCCAACAGATGGCGTTGGGGAGAGACAGTTTGAGTAACCAGGATTTGATGACTCAGTTTGGGAAGAAGCTATTAACAGCGCTGGGTGGGGCTGGCTCAGGAAAATGATGAAATGTTGTTGGGTGAACACCTCACCCCCACTGAGTCAGTTCCAACCATGAGAGTCAACTCTGCTGGCCAAGCTGGTCTTGCAGTTCGGCTTGAGAGGGGTTTGCAACCGACAGAGCCAGCAGGATGGCCCAGCGATCCAAAAAGATGAGATGGTTCCTCTGTGTCTGGCCATATTTCCCCCATAACACTTTATTTATTGATGATTTCATCCTCTGTTTCTCTGTGGTCCAGAGTAAACACTCAACACGTACTTATTGAATGTGTGAATGTCTGCCCCACCGCAGGACGCTAAGACCAGCTTGCCAAAGGCTTATTTCGCTCCTCCCCTGTTCCTTCCATATCTCCGCCTTTCCCCTCCCTTCTGATCTTGAACAGTTCAATCCAAGAACCATTGGGGCGGTGGGGGGGAGTCCCAGTAAGGTAAGCATCAGTAGCAGGGGCATGGGGAGAGGGTGTATGCTGGTCCCAGAGGACGTCATAGCCCAAATGGGATGAGGAGGGTAGCCCAGCCTGGGTGGCCAGAGCTCATGCGAGTGAGGAGGGCATCCTCGTGGAAAGGCAGCTGAGCTTGAGCAGGCTGTAAAGGGCATCCTTGTTGGGGAGAAGGCGGCATCGATAATAAGAAATTGTTGCACATGGGGGATTGGCCACATGAGTGAACACATTGAAAACAATGAGAATATACCAGGTCTCTCATGGTTGGACAAGGGAATCACCGATGTGGAAACAGGAAAATCTGGAATTAGCATTGGATCTATTAAGATGAACTCATGATTCTTTTAGCTTAAAAAAAAAAAAGTTTATTTTTGAGAGACAGGGAGAGAGAGTTGGAGAGGGGCAGAGAGAGAGGGAGACACAGAATCCGAAGCAGGCTCCAGGCTCTGAGCTATCAGCACAGAGCCCGACGCGGGGCTCGAACCACGAACCGTGAGATCATGACCTGAGCCACCCAGGCACCCCTGACCTCATGATTTTTAATGTAGCAGAGGACCATCAAGACAAATATAGACAAGTATGGATAGAAATGTGTGTGCATATGTGGGTGTGCACGTGTGTATAGCTCTGTCCATGGGGCGGATCTGGGAGCAGTGACACCCCAGTAACAGGAAGCACATGTAGATCTTGGTGTCTGAACACCATTCTCCATTAAAAGGAACCTGGGCTCTTTGGAGAATGGCTGCTTCCAGGCCTAGGGCAGGGAAAGGACAAAATAAGCCTGGAATATGTTGTGCCAGAGAGTAAGGAAGTGCTTACAGAACGATGGTGACATGTCTGAAGGACACAGAAGCCAGCTGGAAGGGACCATCACAGACCCAATCTAAGCTAATTTAGGCACCCAAATAAAGAATAACAGTAACGTGTTTGTAACTCATGGAATCATTTACCTCTGTCTGCACGGACATAAATAAATAAATGGAAAGTTTGATCAGAGATGGGACATTTACCTGGTCTCACAGTACTTCCCTCTGAAATATCTATTTGTTTCAAGGAGGAAAAGAGCAGATGCACTACACAGTGGAGAAGCCTGGAAGGTACCACCTCATACAAGTGATCGAATTAACATCAATAGTGGGACCAACTGAAGTCACAGATTATCTATTAAGATATAATGAGAGACACAGCACATCACTTCTGTGATAGTTCGTGATGTATAGAATCCACAATCTGCATCTAATCTAAGGTGCGTGGCCCAAATCTAATGAAGAGGAAACATCAACGACGCCTGGGTGGCTCAGCTGGTTAAGCATCCGACTCTAGATTTTGGCTCAGGTCATGATCTCACAGTTCGTGAGTTCAAGCCCCACACTGGGCTCCTCACTGACAGTACAGAGCCTGCTTGGGATTCTCTCTCTCTCTCTCTCTCTCTCTCCCTCTGTCTCTGCCACTCCCTTCTCAATAAATAAATAAAATTAAAAAAAAGAGGAAACATCAAACAAACATAAACAGAGACATATTCTCCAAATAACTGCCTTGCCTCTTCATAGTATCCAGGTCATGAGAGCCAAAGAAAGACTCAGGAATGTTCCAGACGGAAAAAGGCTCAAGAAACCTCACAGGACAACTAACTACAAGCAACATGAGATTCTGAACTGGACCTTTTTGCTACAAAGTTCACCATTTGGTCAAATGGTGAAACTTGAATAGATCTGAGCATTAGATGGTACTGGTGTATCAGTGTTAATTTCCTGCATTGACAGATGTACATACTGTGGTTCCACTGGAGAACGTCCTTGTTGGGAGGAAATACACGTTGAAATATTTAGGGTGGTGGGGCATTGTGTCAGCAACTTATGCTCCAGTGGTTCAGGGATAAACAGCTATTTGAATTGTACTTGTAACTTCTCTGTAAATTTGAGATTGTGTCAAAAGAAAAAAAAGAAATGTTTTGTGTGGCTTACATAGTGTTTTTTATTTTTATTTTTATTTTTATTTTTTAGGTAGGCTCCATGCCCGACACAGGTTGAACTCATGACCCTGAGATCAGGACCTGAGCTGAAATCAAGAGTCAGGTACTTAACCGACTGAGCCACCCAGTCGCCCCTACATGATGTTTTTTAAAATTTTTGAATTAGCTATCAATACCTAAGAATCAAGAGATTTTACCCCCTATTCTAGGTTTCTGACTTTTTGAGAAATCTGAAATGCTAACAATTCTGGGCAATGAGTGGCTAGGTGAACAGCCACACCGCCCTTTAGATGGGCCAGGTGACCTCTTCTCCACAGTCCCCACCACTCCTTACTGTATAAAACCTAGCCCACAGCATCCATGATGCTACCAGCCTGCCCGCTGGGACCAGCCCAACCTCTATGATAAACTATGGGAATCACCCAGAGCAGGTACTTAAAACATTTGTTGGCTGGCTGGCTGGCTGGCTGGGTAGGCAAGATGGGTCGATAGATGAACTTTCAAGATACTCTATGAACCAAGAGCAATGACCTTTCTCAGCACATTTAATATATGTTCCATGGCAAGACAATTCTTATAGACTTGAATTTCTTTTTTTAATGTTTCTTTATTTATTTGGTGGGGGGCGCAGAGAGAGAGGGAGAGAGAGAATGTCAAGTAGGTTCCACGCTTAGCGCAGAGCTCGATCCTACAACCGTGAGGCCACAACTTGAGCCGAAATCAAGAGGCGGACGCTCAACCAGCTGAGCCACCCAGGCACCCCTAGACCTGAATTTCTTGTAGTGGCCATAGTCTCTGGGTGGTTTGGCTGGGATGCTGCAAGTTGAGAAATCAGGGTGTTGTCTGATGCTGGAGGTCCTCGTAGTAGGTTGTGATCTCTCTGTGGAATTGATGGAGGTGTCTGAAAGGTGGGTGGGGTACTGGCACTGGGTCAGGGTGCTGGGTAGGATGGTGAGGCTTCAAGGAGATGGTATCTTAAGATGCCTGAGGTGGGGAGGTAGGGTGGGGTGGGAACAAGCCAAGGTTGATGACTTGGGTTCCTATCAGTGAGAGATCTGACTTGATGGGACATGTCAAGATCTGTGTCATGAGCAAGAATGATGATAGCTTTGTCTCCCTCAGACAGACCCCCTCACTTCCCAACTGCACTTGGGTTATAGCCTTGATGTGGAACAGTCTCTCTCTTCTCCCATCTGCCTTCTGAAAGACTAAATTAAGAATATTTCATATAGTTTAGCAATGATTTTTCTGGCACTAGTGATTTCTCATTGCCCTTAACATGAAGTCCAAACTCTGTATCACCCCCTACCTAACCCAACATGCCCCTGCTCACCTGCCTTAGCTAAATAAACTCTTATCTCTCCACTCTCATACCTGCCCCCCCCCCCCCCCCCCCCCCCCCGCCGGTTGCTTGCACACACCCAAGCTCTTTGTCACCTTAAGGCTTTTGCACATGCTCCAGCCACTCTGGCTGTCTCCTAATACTCCTTCAGATCTCAGCTCTTCATAGATACTTATTGCCCAAACCTCCTACATCCTATCTCCCTCAGTCACCCTCTAACATTCTGCTGTTTTATTTTCTTCATTTATAGTTATTAGTGTCCGAAATTGTCTTACTTGTGTATTGTATTGTATTGTCTCCCAAACTAGAAAGCCAGCATCACAAGAGCAGGAATTTTGCTGTACTGTTCACACCTTTTATCCACAATTCCTACCTAGCACCGTGCACGGCACAGACTGGGCACACAGTGAATATTAATTCCAGAATGAATGAGAAGCTCTCAACAACTGTGTGCTAGATTTTTTTTGAGAAGATGGGTGTTGGGTTTTAGGACACAAGGATCTAGGTGGGTTGTGGCTGATGTGAACTGTGCTCCAAGTGGTGACAAGCATGTATCCTGGGCTATTGGTCTGAGGTTAGGTTTGGGGAAACAAGGGTTCAGTCTGATGGTGGTTGACTTGGATGGTAAACTGGGCCAGGTCCCTTAGGTAACATCAGACCGTTCAGGTCAGACAGGACCCCAGATTTCAGGAAACGGGAGTCTTAGCTAGGTATGGCCGAGTTAAACTTGTGACTTGAGCAGCGTCCAACAGGTGAAAGATCATTGAAGAACAGTCAAACGTCCCCATTGGTTGCAGCTAAAGAGAACTGCGACCGGAACAGCGTCCAACAGGTTGCTTGGGGCTGTTGGAGGACAGACAGGCTCTGTTCTTGGAGAAACAGGTGTCCTCGGGGGCGCTGGCTGTGTTGGGCTGTAAAGTTGGGCTGGTAGGTGAGTGGAGTTGTGACCTGGGCAGCTCTACGCCCCCATCAGGCGAGGACCCGGCCCGAGCCGGTCCGCCCGGGTTGGGGGCGGAGGGGGAACACGCCGCCGGGGCCGCAGGGAACGCCCGCAGAAGGTTCACCTGGGAGCGGCTCACCTGGGCGGACCTAGACTGGCGAGTCCGCGCGCTTTCAGGCCGGACTGGCCGGCCCCGCCCCCTGACCAATGGCGGCGGGGAGGCGGGCGGCGACGGGCGCGGATTGGACGGGCGGGCGCGACGGCGGGCGCGGATTGGCGCGGGCGGGTGGGGGCGGGGCGGTGCGCCTGGGCGCTTAGGCGCTTGGCCTGCGGGCGGCGCTGAGCGCTCGGCTACGCGGGCGCGGCGAGGGCGGAAGTGGCGACGCTGGCGTCCCCTGAGTCTGCGGCGGGCGGCAGTGACGGCCCCAGCGCTGACGGCGGCGGCCCGGGGGGCGGCGTGGACGCCCGCGGCGCCGGCTGGGGCATCACCGCCGGCCTCGACCCCGAAATGGCGCTGCTGGCCGAGCACCTGCTGAAGCCGCTGCCCGCGGACAAGCAGATCGAGACGGGGCCCTTCCTCGAGGCGGTGTCCCACCTGCCGCCCTTCTTCGGTGAGCAGGGGTGAATGGGGGAGCCAGCCCGCAGCTCTTCTCCGGAGCGCTCCCAGATGCACCCCCAGAACCCCCCTTCTCCCGAGCATCCTCCAGCCGTCCCTCTCCCGGACACTCCAGATCCTATTTCCCCAGGCACCCAAGACCCCCTTTCCTTACAGGCACCCCAGGTTCTCCCTCTCCCGGACACCCCCAGATCCTTCGTCTCCTCCAGACACTCCACTCCTTCATCTCCACCACCTCACACTCCACCGTTTCCTTAAGATGCCTACCCCCCTCCCGCCGCGCCAGTTCTCCACTTCCTTGGGCTCCCCCAATCATCCCTCTCCCCCAGACACCCCTGACACTTCCAATCCTCCCATCTCCCCGAAAGCATCCCGCCCCTTCAACCCCAAATCCTGTATCCCTCATCCTATCATTCCCTTCTTGCTTTTCAGAATGGCTTTCAACTCCCTCCCCTTAACATAACCCTCCCATTCCATAAGCCCTCTCTTTTCCTTACATTCTCCAGCCTCCCCCTCGCAGGTGTGAACCCTTCTTTCCTCAGAATTCCCCCATTCCAGATCAAAGACACCCCACCCCTGCTCCAAGGGAGGAAGGATGAGGAGGGAGGTTTTGAAGAGGGATTCGCGAAACTCTGGCACCCCTTTCTAGGGGGAACCACCTAAAGTGTTTCCTCCATTTAGAACAGGGGTCAGGTCAGGGGAAGCTGCTTTGTGGGGTGACGTCAGACACAGAGTGCTTGGCATGGGCTCTGGAAGAAGACCCCTGCCTCATATGGCAGGTCCAGGAAGGCTGTGGGAGCATGAGGAAGGCAGTCGCTAAGCCAGTTTCAGAGCGTCCTTCCTCACCTCCCTGAGCCCGGCCCAGGCCCTGGATGGAAAATGGGAAATAGAAGACAATACCACCGG